>NC_134268.1:169543982-170145871 GCF_031893055.1 Leptodactylus fuscus | reverse complement strand
AAAAACATACTGATAGGAATATATATATATATATATATATATATATTATAAGTAAAATAAATTTGTTAATTAAAGGTGCCCCCAGCTCATCTTGTTCTTGAACCTGATAAGACCACTTTTGCGGAAATAAGTTTTATATTTATTTCACTCATAAAATAAGAATTTTAGATATTATAGCCTGTAGCATTAATAATAATAATAATAATAATAATAATAATAATAATAAAACAGACAGATGTTTCCATTTTTTTATTTTAACACTGAATTGAATGAAGATATATACAAAGAAAATACATCAATTAGGGGGAGTTCACACTACCATCGGTGTCCGACAGCTAGTGTCCGCTGCTAATATCCATTCAAAATGTTGTGCGGACATTAGGAGCGGACACTAGCTGTGTCCATGACATTTTGCATTCATTTGAATGGACATCGGGTGCGTTCTTTTACAGTCCGTGTCTGTTCTTAACTGTCCGTTCCCAAAGATGTCCGCCTTTTCAAGCAGACAGCAAAACCCGACATGTAGTCGGACATCTTTGGGAATGGACAGTTAAGGACAGACACGGACTGTAAAAGAATGCACCCGATGTCCATTTAAATGAATGCAAAATGTCATGGACACAGCTAGTCTCTGCTTCTAATGTCCGCACAACATTTTGAATGGACATTAGCAGCGGACACTAGCTGCCGGACACTGACGGTAGTTTGAGCGCCCCCTTAATGAAAATTGTATGTCCAGTGTTCTGATCTGCGGAGGTGTGACCTGGCCTTAGTGAATGCATTCTGGGTATTGTGCATGCTAATCTACATGTATAACTAGAAGGAACCAATTACACTCCCATCCAGAGCCTCCATCAAGGTTTCCATCAATGTTTTAGGTGTTTTTGACATAGAATAGGCCAGCCATCTGCACTATTCTTGTCGTGAAAATGATCACAATCTCAATAAACCTCATTACTGTCAGTGGGGTTTGTCAGGATTTGCTGTTATCTGTTTAAACTTAGATGAGCATAGCTGTCATGGTTCAGTTATGGACAGAAACCTTGGTGAGAATGGGAAAAGGGTCTAAGATTCAACATAGATTTAGCTAGAATTAAAAAAAAAAAATCTTACCACAGACAAAGCAAAACATAACATAAAATTGTGCCCATATAGGTTATTGAAGTAAAATATTAAATATTAAAAATTATGGTAAAACACAAAGATAAAGGTCATATCATCAATGTTTAGAAAATCTAAGTGTGCCATAATGTTTGTACCTCAAGAGTTCACTTATGTCCCATAGTCATGGACGGAAAGTGAGTAAAGAGTTTAATAAACATTTTACTTTCAATTCACTCTTGAATTTTATTAGTATGGATTAAGATTTCAGCAACATAAGTGTATATATACATTTTGCACATCGGGGTTGCCTTATCCAGAGAAACCCTTTTCATATGCCCTATTAGAGGACACAGACATCACAGAGATGGCTGTCACACTTAACAAACCCTGCTATTAAGTAACCAGAACAGAAAACCATCTACTATCTCTCTAGTTGTATCACCAGTGAATGTGTAGCATAGAAGGATATTATTTTACAGTCACCGAAGGGGAATCTTATAGTCAGCTGGAGCTTCAGTATAGAAAGCAGTTGTCATATACAGTATATATTTGGAGGCGGTTATATAAATAATTTCAACCAATACGTATATAATCATGTACATTAGGTTTATTTCTTCTGTCATTTTGTATTTGTTTTGTATTTTGTGTCCTCAAGAACTTCACAAGGTAGTAGTGATAATAATAATAATATCTCATATCTTTATCATAAAGTTCAGGATAAAACATTGGGGCAAGTTTATTAATCATGTCTACTAGATAGCAGAAACTTAGTCTAGACTGCCTAAAATACACCAGATTTATCACAAAGGCTGATGCTGAGAGATAAGTTAGGCTCTTCTTTAGACTGTTTATACTACTTATTGGTGTACTCTGAAGGTACACAGTAACACATATTAAGCCACATTTATTTTCTACAAACCTCGATAGATAGAGAGATAGATAAAATGTAGATAGATAGATAGATAGATAGATAGATAGATAGATAGATAGATACACTTATATGTAAGGCAGGGTGTTTAATGTACAGTATATACTATGTGACACATAGAAAAAGGATGTCAGAAAATGACCATATGGTTCAGCTAGTCTGCCCTTATGTTCTTACCATTCTATCTTAAGATTGACATGTGTTGACCCCAGGCATACTTAAATTCACTTACTGTAGATTTCCCAACCATATCTGCTGGAAGTTTATTCCAAGCCTCAAATACTCTTTGAATATATATAATATTTCCTGACGTTGCTTCTGATCTTCCCCTAATTCATTTCAGTCTTGTGTGTGTGAGGCTATGGCCCCACATAGCATCCCACAGCAAATAAGCTCTGCGGCAAAAAAACGCAGCGACAACACAGGTTTCCTCTGGGGACTTTTTGCTTCAATTATACCTATATGGAAACCGCTGGCGTTTCCGTAGGTATAATTGCCAATGACAGTTATGAAAATCGCACTGTGTCCACAACATGTATTTTTACGATAAGTGTGGTTGGGGTTTTCTAGAATCCCATCCACTATACAGTGACTGTAAAACACTGCATTTTTTTTTCCGCATGGAGCCCTGGGCTCAGAGACGATTTACCATGTTTATGTGTGGGGGAAGGGCTTTCATGTATGAGCTGTGTGAGGAAGGGGTTAATGTATATACCATTATGGTGGAGGGGATTTAATGTATATATTATGTGTGGGAGGTATTTTTTAGATCATTTGGGGGGGGAGGGAGAGCTTGGTTTAATATCTGTGTGGGGAGGGGATTGACAGCTTATTTTTAGGGTTAGTGGTTTCTTTTTAGATTAGTTGTGCACGGGATGGGGCATTGCTGTAAATGTTATATGAGTGTGTGTGTGGGGGGGGGGTTCTTCATAGATATATTTGTGAAGGAGGAGAACCTGGCAGCAAATGTTATGCTTAGGGTTAGGGTAGGGTTAGGATTAAATATGGCTTAGAAATAGGTAGTTGCCTATGTATCAGGAATGAGATATATGATCCTGTTAAAACAGTCACTCCATCTGTGCTACACCAACCACTAGGGGGCGCCTCACCTGTAAGCCTCTTCTAGCAGTATAAGAAGTACTGACTGTATCACGCGACCTGCAGTCTTGCTTCGTGCTGATAGGTCCTCTTTACTGGTAAATGGTTTTCTTATAAACCCGCTAGACTAACATCCCACAGTTTATAAAACAGAGTAAAACATTTAGATCAAACTGCTCCGGAGCTTCATCAAAGCTAATTTGAATTTGTTCAATTAAAATCAGAAATAGATGCAACCTGGTAGTACTTAATGGAGCCATAGGAATTTACATTCAGCAATGAATCATTAACAGATCTGCAGTGCTTCATCCATCTCAGATATCACAGCTTACACCAACTCTTGTACTACCATTTTATGACATTTGGATGCTGAAAAAGTAGATTATCCCAAAATGCACAATGTAAGCAAGAGTGCTCATGACTTTTTATTTATTTATTATTTATTTATTTATTATTTTTTAACTATATAGCAGAATACACAGGGTTAAGTAGATTTTTTCTCACCCGAAATAGTGGTTGTCACCCCATTTATTCCTAGATTATTGCCATGCAACAGCCCAGATACAATCTGCCTTAGACATCGCCAGGAGTATATAAAACATCATAGGTTTTATTACAATGATCAATAGGAACATTTCAGGTAGACAAATAGAAATTTTACATATTAAGAATGTAAGCAATATTACTCTCAGAAGAGTGTTTAGTATAGGGTGGCACTGTTTAAAGGGGCTCTATCATTGGAAAAAGTCATTTTTAGCTAAGCACCTACCTTTTGTATGTAAATCGCCTTTGAATGAGCCCGGTTTTATTCATATGCTAATTAGCCACCAGCGTGCACCCCGGAAGTCTCAACGAGCACTGTCTCTCTTCTGTGTGTACAGCCCAGGCTGTTGCTGCTGATGATGACTAATCTACCTGCTCACACACACACACACACACACACACACACACAGCAGAGAATGCTTGCTGAGAACTTCCGGTGCTTGCTGGGCTCTAATTAGCATATGTGGTGGTTTGCTTTAAAAACCCATTCAAATGAATGGGTTTTTAAATTGATCGTATGCAAGCTGTCCCTATGCAGTTTATCCAGGGATTTAGGCGGAATCCCGACAGAGAGCTCAAGGTGCAGGTGTGAGTGCCACATTAGTCAATGGGTGTTAGTTAAAAAAAAAACCTGACCATTTGTGTCAGTTTGTGTCCGTTTTTTGACTAATTCATTTTTTTTTTTTATAAAAATAAAAAAAAGTTAAAAAAATAAGAAATAAAAAATAAAATAAATAAAACTTCTAAATTACCACCTTTCTCTAAAATACATTTAAAAGTATAAAATTGCTGTGAAACACATACACATTAGGTATCCTTGTGTCCGAAAATGCCCGGTCTGCTAATATTTCTCCTGTACAATGAATGTCAAAATCAAAAGCACCAAACTGCCTTGTTTTCTTTCACCTTTTTGACTCTGATTTAAATAAAAGGTGATCTAAGCAATAGAAATTTTCCAAAATGGTAGAACTAAAAAGTACATCTGGCCCCGCAAAAAAAAAAAAACGCTCTATGCGTTCCCGTACAGCTGCAGGGTCACCGTCAATGTGGCCTTGCAGCTGTTGCAAAACTACAACCCCAATATATTAAATATTTTACCATTTTTTGCTTTTAAATTTTTTCCCTATTTTCCTCCTCTAAAACCTAGGTGTGTCTTAGGGAGCCTTCACATGGAGTAATCGATCCACTCATTCTGAACGTAAACTCGTTCAGAATGAGCGGCGTTAAAATAAATTCCATTGATTTATATGGGTTTCGGCATACGCGCGCTACCCATTGAAATCAATTAGAGGCTTTTTTACCTATTGCTTTCAATGTGATACACGCATATCACAATGAAAGCAATAGGTAAAAAAGCCTCGCATTGATTTCAATGGATAGCGCGCGTATGCCGGCACCCATAGAAATCAATGGGATCTGTTTTAACGCTGCTCATTCTGAACAAGTTTACATTCAGAATGAGCGGAGCGTTTACTCCATGTGAAGGCTCCCTTATAGTCCAGTGTGTCTTATAATCCAGTGCGTCTTATAGTCCGAAAAATACAGTACAGTTCTTTATATTTTCAAGAAGCACTCCAGGCAAAACTGGTACACTGTGCTATGCCTAGTCAAGGCCTAGGGGTTAGTGCATAACATGGGGATTATCTGAAAGTGTTTCAGATTTATTTAGATTTTTCATTCAAATGTAATAATTTCCTATTTTTAACAGTCATTTTTGTTGCAATATGATTGATACCTGAACTCTAGAATAGAACAAAACAGATCAAAAATTAAAACATTAAAAAACATGATATATGAAGTTACTGTCCTCAAAATCAAAGTCTCCAACTACCAAAATTTCTCCTATACCACGTATATGTTGTTGTAGAGACTGTTAATGACATAGTGGACATACCTATTCTGTATCAAAGTACAATCTCATAGTTGAGAATATCAGCTTTTAAGCCCCTTGCAAATGAACGTGGTCTGAGATCAGTGTGCTATCCATAATTTTCCTGGATAGTGAACTGACCCATTTATTTCTATGGGCTATTGCACACAACAGTGATTTCCACTGATCAGTGTGTGGGCTGTGAGTCCATGTCACAAAATATAGAGCAGATCCTATTCTGTTCAGTGTTTGTGGAAAGGACTTGCCCAAAGAAGCCCATGGGAAGCTAAACGCTACAAACAGCACACAGATGTAGTCTATGTATCATCAGTGTGCCGTCCGTATTTGTGGTCAAGCTAAGGATTTTATTAAATGTCTCCTGTGGGGTTTTTTTTTTTGTAGATCCACAAACTAGGATCACACACTGATCGGACATACTTTTTTGTAGACATACTTCACTGATGCTGAAGACACACTGAAGACACACTCAATACACACTGATGACACACAGTCCTCAAAAAAAGAATACTGATAACTAGTTTGTGGAAAGGAAAATACACACGGTCCTCTGCCACTAGGCTTAATCAGCTGAGCTGTTTGGTGCCCCTAGAGCATGGTCACACTTACCTGGGCACCAGGGGTGTAACTTGAGGGGCTTGCAGAGGGTGCATCAGGACTCAGGAGCCTTAGGGGGCCCATAAGTATTAGCATCAGTATTGAGATTGCAGTTTCCGTCTGGCCCATAAACCAAGGAGACCCACAGATTAATTAACCTTAGTGTAGTTAGGGTAAACTCCTTAGTTCCTGTAACCATCGCTATCAAGATTTCACTGTAGGGATGAGGTAGGGGGCTCTGGACAAAAGATTACACCGGGGCCCACAAGACTTTAGTTATAACACTGCTGGATACCCCTTTATACTTGTGGCTACTGCACATCAAAGCCTGCTAAAATTTATGTAATGGGACACAGACAAAAAAACAGCAATCACAGCCATGCCCCGAGTGTACCAAACAGCTCAACTGCAAATGGAACTAAAAGTTGAGTTCCTCAGTAACAAGTCTGCACTTTGAAACAAAAGAGGTATTTCACTATACCACTAGCCACTATACCACTAGCCACTATACCACTAGCAGCCCCTATGACAGCATATAAGTGGTTTAGTAGCAATTTTGATGTGGTAGCGAAATATGTTTTTTACCTGCAACATTTTCACTGAGTTTTTGTTGTATTTTTCTCTGCTTTTTTCCTGCCCTAAAAACCTATAGGGAAAAGGCTTGCAATTGTGCAGCTATAATTAATACATGCATGTTTTTTGTACACAGCTGTCCATCACTTTGTATACTGTAAACTGCAATGTTTTTTTCCTCTTCATTTCCATTAGTCTATATGGGTTTTCTGGGCTTTAAGAAAAAACTCAATTGAGGAAGCAAAAAGAAAAAATGCCCAATGCTGTGATTGGTTAAAGAGATCATGTTCTGAAATGGTATGTCATTGCTTTAGGCTAAGACCCCACGTAGCTGGCTGCAGCAAAAGAGCACCATGGGAAAAACAGGGCAGCAATCCATCACGGTTTTTCCTGCAGTGCTTTTCACATAAACTTTGCAGAGGAAAACTTCTACCTCTATTATATGTATAGAAAAATCGCCAGAATTTGCATAACACATGCTGGGATTTTCAAATTCTCAACAGTTTTGGAAATGACAGCGTGTCCACTATGTGTATTTTTCCACAATGTGTATCGCATCCACTTTGCAGTGACTCAATAAAGGTGAATATGGAATAACATGGAATTACTATATTGGTGGTACTGCAGTGACTAAGAACATTACAAGGTGTATTTTTTCGGTGGATCATCATACTCTCACTTGGAATTCTAAAATAAAAAATTAGAATATCGCTTGGGATATGGGAATCACTAGATTTGTTTATGTGTGCATGCCGCTAATATGCAAAGTTCACATCCAGTTCGGTACATTGTAATCATTAGGTTTGATATAGTTGTGTGTATACCGAAAAAAAAACTTCATGTCAAAATGAATATTTTGCTGTAATATTCTTTAAGGAAAATCCTAGTCCTGATCTCTCCATTCAGCAGTAAATTTGTGCCTTTACATTAAATATCAGCATGAGACATAGTAAACAAACAGAAATCGTTTCAAGACCTGACATGCAATTCTCTTTAGAGTTTATTAGTCTCTAGCATGCCCTAGTGGATTACACTGGATTGTAGATATCTTGGAGATCATATTGACAGTTATTCCTGTTTACAGAGTCACGGGTAAAATGCTGAAGAGCATAAACTGACATGATATGACAAATGAAAGAGATGAAATGTTCAAATGCAGGTCTTCATTGAGTATAAGATGTCAAGTGAGCTCACAATGAGCATTTCCAGGAAAACATCCGTCTATGATGCTCTAATTAAAAAGTATAAACACAAGCGCACACAGTGTGAGATCGCCGAGTTTGGTAGCAGTTAAAATAAACAGGGAGAAAATAAAGATAAAAACACAACACTTCAATGTGTACTGGTTATTATTTTAGCTTGTAACTGTATGAACAATAACTGTATGTTATTTTTTAATAACTTTTATGTTCTTTCATCTCTATTCACTTTGTCTGATAGACATAAACACTGAATAACTACTGTGATATAAAAACTACTAGGCTGTGCAAGCTTAAAGGAAAACGATCCTCAAGATACAATTTTAATATGTTACATAAATGTAATCAGAACAGAATATTGTAAACTCACTAATGTCAGTTTTTAGCACTTGTTTTGTTAGTACACATCTTTTGAAGCGCAAAGGTGAATATACATAGCTATTGGCACAATATGCTTTGTAACTTTCCGTTGCTTTCCCTGTTGGCAAAAGGTGCATATCAATTGGCTGTATGTGTTGGATAAAAAAGATGTATGAAAGGCCAAATTTACATGGACATGACCTCCATTTTTTTATCCTCTGTTGAAGTTCACAGAGATATTTTATTAGAATAGAACCAATTTCCATCTTTGTTGTGTGTGTTTTGAGTTTAGCTAAAATTAGATAAAGTTTAGATAAAACTTTCTCTTCTCTGCAATGGATTTACGTTTTAGATACATTCAAGATGCTATTTTAACTTAGGCCCGGTTCACATCTGCATTTGGTATTCCATTCAGGGAGTCCACTTGGGAATACCGAACACATTAAAAAAGCAGTGAGCAATGAAAGCACACGGACCCCATAGACTATAATGGAGTCCGTGTGTTTTCTGTGCAGTGTCTGCACAAATCATGTAAAAGAAAAAATATATATCCTTGTACCGTGTTAGCCAGTGGGTATGAAATGAAAGAAATTTTCTGAGAGAAGTCCTCAGTAGTTGATACCTTTTTTAATGGCTAACTCAAAAAGTTTTTGATGACATATTTCGAGCTTTCGGGACTACTATAAAGGTCCCTTCATCAGGATGGTATAACACAATGTCTGAAGGTAGGCATATATATACAGAGAAATGGAGTGTTAGATGCAAAATAGATGGAAAACAGAACATAAACAGTTTTTTTTAAAAAAAAACCAACACATATATATCAGTTCACAGGAAAGTTCTCTGGGTTTATGGCTTCTTTGATCAGTGACGTGGTGTCTAGTGGTTATAAAAGGCCATAAAACCCTGGGCCCTGTTTAAACCTTGTTGGAGAGTGTTAAAGTTCACCATAAGTTTAAATTCCCATATGAGACGATCTTTTCTGTCTCTGAAATTCCCCCTTAGTACCAGGATCTTCATATCCTGGGTCATATTATGATTTTGATTACAGAAGTAAATCACCAGGGCCACCAGAACACCAAGATCAGAGTTATTAAAATATAATACCAAACAGGAGAACACTCGGGTGCCCCTGGTTGTCACATATAACCCCCACCTGGAGACGCTGAGAGGAATTACACGCAAATTACATCCACTACTGCAAAAAGACAACCATCTAAAATCCATATTTCCAGAACCCCCTCTCCTGTGTTACAGACAGCCACTAAACCTCAGGAATATGATTATTAGCAGCTCACTGTCACCTCCAACTAACAAAGGAACATTTCCATGTGGACAGAAGAGGTGCAAAACCTGCCCGCACATACTGACTACGGACAAAATAAAGATCCCGAACTCTGATCGACACTACAAGATCCCAGGTAACTTCACCTGCAGCACACCTAATGTAGTGTATTTGATATTGTGTACTAAGTGTCCTGAGGGCCTGTATGTTGGTGAGACAGGACAGTCACTTAGGATGAGGATGAACTCACACAGACATACGATTAGAGAGCAAAGAATGGACCTCCCGGTGCCAAAACACTTCTGTAATCAAAATCATAATATGACCCAGGATATGAAGATCCTGGTACTAAGGGGGAATTTCAGAGACAGAAAAGATCGTCTCATATGGGAATTTAAACTTATGGTGAACTTTAACACTCTCCAACAAGGTTTAAACAGGGCCCAGGGTTTTATGGCCTTTTATAACCACTAGACACCACGTCACTGATCAAAGAAGCCATAAACCCAGAGAACTTTCCTGTGAACTGATATATATGTGTTGGTTTTTTTAAAAAAAAAACTGTTTATGTTCTGTTTTCCATCTATTTTGCATCTAACACTCCATTTCTCTGTATATATATGCCTACCTTCAGACATTGTGTTATACCATCCTGATGAAGGGACCTTTATAGTAGTCCCGAAAGCTCGAAATATGTCATCAAAAACTTTTTGAGTTAGCCATTAAAAAAGGTATCAACTACTGAGGACTTCTCTCAGAAAATTTCTTTCATTTCATACCCACTGGCTAACACGGTACAAGGATATATATTTTTTCTTTTACAAAATGGATGATACCAGAATCTACCGGATATTTATGGACCTAAAGACACTTCTGAAGAAACGGGCACAACTGGACAGCGACATCTTCTTCCTATCCAAATGCAAAAAAGAGAAATTAATTCCCAAAGGACTCTGGCTCAAAAATCCTATCCTACACACCTATAATACTCACTATGCACGAAACATATGTCACAGGACTTCAGAGCGACTGAGGAACCATCTTATACATCATTTGTACAGCGTCAAGAGCAAAATCCAAATGGGGATTGAAACAGTTTGGAACAACATTGAAGAAAACTCAAGGAGAATGTTGCAACAATACTACGAGAAACTGCGGACATCTCTAATTCACAGTAAACAAAAGAAACTCCACAGACTGAGACTTGCTGCAGGAGTCTATAAGAATACACACAGAGCAAAAGCTATACCTAACAAACGGGACCATCACTCACACTCAGATTTGGAAACACCGAACTGTGTGATCAATCTCTCTACTTATGAACCCACTGAAGCAGAATTTGGGGTACTCTCCAGGGGACTCTCATTTTGTCCGTCAAAAACCGTGGACAAAATAGAACTGTGCAGTGACATGGAGGATTTTTTCAGGAGACTGCGCCTGAGGGAATATTTTCATGACACGGATGACACAGAGGGAACCCAATCTACTCATACAGAGGGTCCAACCTTTGTAAAAAAGGAGACATCTGATTGGACTCCTCCCAATGGACGCAATATCCATCTTGATAATTACATAGACTGTTTTAGACACATGGTCAAATCAACTATACTGGATACAAATAAAGCACTGCCATCTAACATCAGTGCCCAGGAAAGAAGGGCCATAAAATCTCTGAGAAATAATAACGACATCATCATTAAACCAGCGGACAAGGGGGGTGCTATAGTCATGATGAACACATCAGACTACATACAGGAGGCACACAGACAACTGAATGACACACACTACTACTCCAAGTTGGATTCAGACCCCACAGTGGAATACTCCAAAAAACTAAAAACGGTGATCTCCGGCCTATCTGATGGAGCCAAAGGCCTAAGCAGCCTCATACCAGCAAGTCCAAGGACAGGGACTTTTTATATGCTTCCAAAACTGCACAAACCTGGGAACCCAGGGAGACCGATCATCTCATGTGTTGGGACTCTTACTGAACAGATCTCTGGATGGGTGGAGGGCATCCTCAAACCTTTAGTGAAAGATACAGCCAGCTACCTACAGGATACTACAGACCTATTAAATACACTATCTAATATAGGTCCCCTTCCAGATGGAACCATCCTAGCCACCATGGATGTAGAATCCTTGTACTCCAACATCCCACACCAGGATGGTGTAAACGCCTGCCAGTTTTTCATGGAAAGACAAGGTATTAATGCTGAAGCTGTGGTGAAACTCACAAAATTCATCCTCACCCACAATTACTTCTCTTTTGGTGACTGTATCTACCTACAGCAGACTGGCACCGCAATGGGGAGCAGAATGGCGCCACAGTACGCTAATCTCTTCATGGCCAAGCTTGAGAGTGACTTCCTATCCACCTGCCAAAATATAGGACCAGCCTCGCGGAGAAAGGCAGAAAATCAGCGCTCACCCGGTTTGGAATAGGAAAGGCAACTTTATTCGGCACCACGCGTTCCGGGCAACAAGCCCTTTTTCAAGTGCAATACAAATCAGAACCTCTTTTAGTAACGACTTTTAAGCTTTGTGCCAGGGTAACATAAAAGAGGATCAAATGTGGAATAGGAGCTTTCATCTTGCAACTCTCAAAAACAGGTCTCAGATGAAATGTAAACAACAGAGCAGGGCCGGCAGCAGAGATAGCAGCAAAGTACTGTACAGGAGCAAGTGAGGGAAGGAGAGGTCAAGGTACATAGCCAAAGTCAAAATGCCTGAGAGGGTAAGTTCAGCAGAGTTGCAATCTAAAGAGAACACAGGTACACAGTCTGATGGTCAGAGCCAGAGAAACACAAACAGCAATCAGGAACTTGCTCCTGTACAGTACTTTGCTGCTATCTCTGCTGCTGGCCCTGCTCTGTTGTTTACATTTCATCTGAGACCTGTTTTTGAGAGTTGCAAGATGAAAGCTCCTATTCCACATTTGATCCTCTTTTATGTTACCCTGGCACAAAGCTTAAAAGTCGTTACTAAAAGAGGTTCTGATTTGTATTGCACTTGAAAAAGGGCTTGTTGCCCGGAACGCGTGGTGCCGAATAAAGTTGCCTTTCCTATTCCAAACCGGGTGAGCGCTGATTTTCTGCCTTTCTCCGTGAGGCTGGTCCTATATTTTCGTTGTTGTCCTGACGTCTACGTGACTGCCATCAGCGGCTGCCTGCCAGTAACATACTGGTTTTCTGATTGCTACGAATATAGGTTGTTGTGCCCTACACAACCTAGCCAGGTGAGCGGACACCTGTATCGATATTTCAATACCGTTTTATTTCTTTTTCATTGCATATACCAAAGGTATTACACAAGGAATGGCTCGGTGCCGGGGTTTTTTTTTCTTTTCTTCTTCCTATCCACCTGCACCACCAGGCCTCTGGCCTACTACCGTTTCATTGACGATATCCTAATCATTTGGACTGGGTCTGAACAACAGCTGAAAACCTTCCATGAACAATTCAACCAGTTCCATCCCACCATCAACCTGACGCTCAATCACGCCTTCTCAGAAATAAACTTCCTAGACACAGTCATCAAGATACAGGACAACAAAATTGAGACATCACTGTATCGGAAGCCGATTGACCGCCCTACCTACCTAAGATGGGATAGCTTTCATCCGAAACACATAAAGAAATCCATTGTCTACAGCCAAGCCATCAGATACCATCGCATATGTTCAGACCCAGTGGACAGAGACAAGCACATTGGGGGCCTCAAAAACACATTCTTGAGGCAGGGCTACCATCCAAGAACAATTGATAACCAAATCACCAGGGCCACCAGAACACCAAGATCAGAGTTATTAAAATATAATACCAAACAGGAGAACACTCGGGTGCCCCTGGTTGTCACATATAACCCCCACCTGGAGACGCTGAGAGGAATTACACGCAAATTACATCCACTACTGCAAAAAGACAACCATCTAAAATCCATATTTCCAGAACCCCCTCTCCTGTGTTACAGACAGCCACTAAACCTCAGGAATATGATTATTAGCAGCTCACTGTCACCTCCAACTAACAAAGGAACATTTCCATGTGGACAGAAGAGGTGCAAAACCTGCCCGCACATACTGACTACGGACAAAATAAAGATCCCGAACTCTGATCGACACTACAAGATCCCAGGTAACTTCACCTGCAGCACACCTAATGTAGTGTATTTGATATTGTGTACTAAGTGTCCTGAGGGCCTGTATGTAGGTGAGACAGGACAGTCACTTAGGATGAGGATGAACTCACACAGACATACGATTAGAGAGCAAAGAATGGACCTCCCGGTGCCAAAACACTTCTGTAATCAAAATCATAATATGACCCAGGATATGAAGATCCTGGTACTAAGGGGGAATTTCAGAGACAGAAAAGATTGTCTCATATGGGAATTTAAACTTATGGTGAACTTTAACACTCTCCAACAAGGTTTAAACAGGGCCCAGGGTTTTATGGCCTTTTATAACCACTAGACACCACGTCACTGATCAAAGAAGCCATAAACCCAGAGAACTTTCCTGTGAACTGATATATATGTGTTGTTTTTTTTAAAAAAAAACTGTTTATGTTCTGTTTTCCATCTATTTTGCATCTAATACTTTATAGTAGTCCCGAAAGCTCGAAATATGTCATCAAAAACTTTTTGAGTTAGCCATTAAAAAAGGTATCAACTACTGAGGACTTCTCTCAGAAAATTTCTTTCATTTCATGCACAAATCATGTGGAGTCAAAAGTGCTGCTTGATGTACTTTTCTTCTCCGCACACACGTGCAAAGGTGGAAAACACAAAATTGTCTGGGTGACCCCAAACTTTTGAACAGTAGTGTATATTAGAAGATAGAATTAAAAATAAATAAATAACATACCGCATATGTCATAACAATATATGTACAGTCCTATGAAAAAGTTTGGGCACCCCTATTAATCTTAATCATTTTTTGTTCTAAATATTTTGGTGTTTGCAACAGCCATTTCAGTTTGATATATCTAATAACTGATGGACACAGTAATATTTCAGGATTGAAATGAGGTTTATTGTACTAACAGAAAATGTGCAATATGCATTAAACCAAAATTTGACCGGTGCAAAAGTATGGGCACCCTTATCATTTTATTGATTTGAATTCCCCTAACTACTTTTTACTGACTTACTGAAGCACAAAATTGGTTTTGTAACCTCAGTGAGCTTTGAACTTCATAGCCAGATGTATCCAATCATAAGAAAAGGTATTTAAGGTGGCCAATTGCAAGTTGATCTCCTATTTGAATCTCCTCTGAAGAGTGGCATCATGGGCTACTCAAAACAACTCTCAAATGATCTGAAAACAAAGATTGTTCAACATAGTTGTTCAGGGGAAGGATACAAAAAGTTGTCTCAGAGATTTAACCTGTCAGTTTCCACTATGAGGAACATAGTAAGGAAATGGAAGACCACAGGGACAGTTCTTGTTAAGCCCAGAAGTGGCAGGCCAAGAAAAATATCAGAAAGGCAGAGAAGAAGAATGGTGAGAACAGTCAAGGACAATCCACAGACCACCTCCAAAGAGCTGCAGCATCATCTTGCTGCAGATGGTGTCACTGTGCATCGGTCAACTATACAGCGCACTTTGCACAAATAGAAGCTGTATGGGAGAGTGATGAGAAAGAAGCCGTTTCTGCACGTACGCCACAAATAGAGTTGCCTGAGGTATGAAAAAGCACATTTGGACAAGGCAGCTTCATTTTGGAAGAAGGTCCTGTGGACTGATGAAACAAAGATTGAGTTTTTTGGTCATACAAAAAGGCCTTATGCATGGTGTCCAAAAAAAACAGCATTCCAAGAAAAACACTTGCTACCCACTGCAAAATTTGGTAGAGGTTCCATCATGCTTTGGGGCTGTGTGGCCAATGCCGGCATCGGGAATCTTGTTAAAGTTGAGGGTCAAATGGATTCCACTCAGTATCAGCAGAATTCTTGAGAATAATGTTCAAGAATCAGTGACGAAGTTGAAGTTACGCTGGGGATGGATATTTCAGCAAGACAATGATCCAAAACACCGCTCCAAATCGACTCAGGCATTCATGCAGAGGAACAATTACAATGTTCTGGAATGGCCATCCCAGTCCCCAGACCTGAATATCATTGAACATCTGTGGGATGATTGGAAGCGGGCTGTCCATGCTCGGCCACCATCACACTGAACTGAACTTGAATTGTTTTGTAAAGAGGAATGGTCCAAAATACCTTCATCCAGGATCCAGGAACTTATTAAAAGCTACATGAAGCGACTAGAGGCTGTTATCTTTGTAAAAGGAGGATCTACTAAATATTAATGTCACTTTTCTGTTGAGGTGCCCATACTTTTGCACCGGTCAAATTTTGGTTTAATGCATATTGCACATTTTCTGTTAGTGCAATAAACCTCATTTCAATCCTGAAATATTACTGTGTCCATCAGTTATTAGATATATCAAACTGAAATGGCTGTTATAAACACCAAAATATTTAGAACTAAAAATGATTAAGATTAATAGGGGTGCCCAAACTTTTTCATAGGACTGTACAATACTGAACGACGATCAGAAAAACATAACTGCGTGAGCAAAAGCTAGGACCGCATGGTGGATCAGTGGTTAGTGCTGGAGTCCTTGGGTTTAAATTCTGCCAAGAACAATATCCGCATGAGTTTCCTTCCACTCTCCAAAGACATACTGTAAAGTGCTGTGAAAGATGATTGCACTATACAAGTAAGCTAAAAAATATATCAAAACTATAGAAAGGAAGCAAAGCTCATAATGTAATTCAAGACCTAAAGGATGATTGTATCCAATTGATAAATCCAGCCTTAGACTTCGTTCCCACAGAGTAACGTGCCACTCATTCAGACACGTAAACACATGTCAGAGCGAGGCACTTCCAAACAGATCCCATTGACTTCAATGGGTGCCGTCTTACACGCACTACACATTGAAATCAATGGGTCATAAAGCTTCCCATTGATTTCAATGTGAAGCGTGTGTAAGCCGGAACCTATTGAAGTCAATAGGATCTGTTTTGAAGCGCCTCGCTCTGACACGTGTTTACGTTTCTAAATTCAGCGGCACGTTACTCCGTGGGAACGGAGCCTTACTCAACTTGTGCAAGTCATTTTTTTCCAATTTCCAGATTGGGGTTCAACTTGTATCTTGTTAATGGCCCGCATCTGCAGCAATGTAGGATCTGAATTATTCACCAATCGAAAATGTATAGGGATAGTTTTAAGACCTTCAACATTCAATGTGTCACTGGCCTTACTAATACCTAAAACACACTCCCGGATGTGAAGACTGAATTCCCTAGCAGGCCAACATAAATCAAATTGAATGGACATATGGCAAATTAAATTACCCCGGAGGACTGGCAATTCAGTGAATGTAAAATCAGTATTCATGACTGTGATCAGAATTCCAAAAATATCTGCAGTGTCAATGTTCAGACATGCCACACAGTCTCCACAGGGCTGCAGCACCATCTGCTACAACGTCTCTCACTCGATTCCACTCCCTTCTGAAAATGACTTTGGACCAATATACCACAGAGATTTATCGATCTGCTGTAAGTGATGGAGGGTTGTCTGCTGAGATATTTCTGTAATACAGGATCACATTTTAAAATACCCCAGTATTTTGCAGTGTTTTTCGAATAGAGAACCATCTTGAATTATACAATGTAATAACTCTTTCTTGCTGGTCAGTGGCATGTGTTGATTTGTATACCATGGGGTATCTGTGTTAGGTTGTTCTGGGCATGGTTGCAATATTTGTGGGGGAGGTGAAAATAAAAAAAAAAATCATACCTGTCCATAATGCTCCAGTGTCCTCCCAGCACCTTTCAGTTCCGCTTCTCCACTGCCATATCACCGGTCTCTTCATGAGTTCCACTGAAGCTGCTGATTGGCCTCAATTATCATGTGACTGAGGCCAATCAGTGACCTCAGCAGGCCTCGGGAAGAGACCCTAGATGTCACAGGTAGTGACATTGCAGTTCCTTTCCTGAGGCCACAGATTGGCCTGAGCAGTCACATGTAGACAACCCCTTTAGGCTGAGGCCCCACGTTGCGGAAATGCAGCTTTTTTTGTTGCAGATATTGTTGCATTTTTTGAGCCAAAGCAAAATGGCTAGAAAAGGAATGGGAGATATATATAAAGTTCTTATACTTCTCCCGTCTGCTCAATCCACTCCTGGCTTTGGCTCAAAAAAATCACAACAAAATCTGCAACAAAAAAGCTGCATTTCTGCAACGTTGGGCCTTAGCCTTAGTGTCATAGTGAACCAATCTATTATTGTTTAAAATAAATGTATTGCTAAGAAAAGTAGCTTTTAATCCATTCGTAACTAAGCTATTCAGTGCACCTGGAGTGTGGCTACATCTGCCAAAGCACTTGATTTAGCCTGTGGTCACCACCCAATATCACCCTCTAATATAAACAATGATCATGTGGCTATGCCCTGAACGGCTAATTTGCATATAGATTAAAATTTGCTTTTCTCTGCAGCAAGACCACACACATAAAATCTATGTTCACTTTGTCACTATGAGCAAATGAGGTTTAGGCTGAGGCCCCACATTGCAGAAATGTAGCCTTTTTTCTGCCTATTTTGTTGCAGTTGTTTGAGCCAAGGCCAAGACTGGCTACAAAAGTAATGAGGAACACATAGGAAGCTCTTAGGCTGTATTCACACAGAGTAACGCCAGGCGTTTTTTGTGTGTTTTTTGCACATAGCGCCACGTTTACGCCGCGTAGCGCCGCGTTAACGCCGCGTATACGCCACGTTAACGCCGCGCTATTTAGCGGTGGCGTTGCCCGGCGTTAACGCGGCGTATACGCGGCGTTAACGCGGCGCTACGCGGCGTAAACGCGGCGCTATGTGCAAAAAACACACAAAAAACGCCTGGCGTTACTCTGTGTGAATACAGCCTTATACTTCTCCCTTCTGCTCAATCCACTCCTGACTTTGGCTCAAAAAACTGCACCAAAATCTCAACAAAAAAAGCTGCATTTCCGCAATGTGGGGCCTCAGCCTTAGGCCAGGTCCCCATGGGCCGAAAATACCGCAATTTTCAGAGAGGCGGAAACGTAGCAGAAAAAGTAGCAGCATTTTACAGTATCTGCAAATTGGATGGGTTTCATGCGATCCCATGCCCACTTTGCGTTTGAAACCGCAGCATGGACACGCTGCAATTTCCAAAACCAGCGCAGTTTTGGAAATCACAAGATGTGAAGTATATCTACGGAAACGCCAGCGGCTTTCTGTAGATATAATGGTAACAGAAAGTCCGTGGAGGAAAACTCAGCGAACTTTCTGTTCAAAGCGTGGTGGGAAGAACCGCAATGCATCCCCACCATGGTTTTTCTCGCAGCGCTTTAGCGCTGCTTATCATTCTGTGGGGCCTTAGCCTCAGAAGAGATTTTTCTGGTATACTCCCTTTAATTTAATTTGAGGTTAATGATCTATTTAAGGCTAAAGTCCCATGCTGCGATCCGCAGTGAAAAAGTGATGCAGAAAAAAACGCAAAGGAAATGCATGACGGTTTTTCCCACAGTACTTTTCACAGAAAATCTGCGGAGTGTTCCTCTGCAGAATCTCTGCTTCCATTATATGTATAAGGAAACTGCCAGCCTTTATGTAGGTATAAGGGCCCCTTCACACGGCGTAAGCGTGCCGCTCATTTGGAACGTATACACGTGTCCAAGCGCGCGACTTCAAAATAGAGCCCATTGATTTCAATGGGAAGCGCGCGTATATGCCGATATATGCGTGCTTCCCATTGAAATCAATGGGCTCTGTTTTGAAGCACCGCGCTCGGATACGTGTATACATGTCTAAATGAACGGCACGCTTACGCCGTGTGAAGGGGCCCTAAGGGTCCATTCACAAGGAGGAAAATGGTGAGAAATTTGGTGGGGACTATCAGCGCTGTAATATCACACCAAATTCCTCACCATTTTCCTTCATGTGAATGAATCCTTATTGTCATAAAGGATTTTTCCCTCTAATATAAATCTAGCTCATGTATGAGAGCTTGAAAAGGTAGAGTAATCTTTAAAATATTTCTATTTTAGCTTATTAGAGGACCATATTACAAACTTGCTTAGGAATTCTATTTCCAAGTGTAAGGTCCTCCAGCCAGTCTTCTAGTTGGAAGCCTTGCATGTACAGATTTTTGAGTTTCTATGTCTACTCCCTACATAGTGCTGCGTGCAGTATCTGTTCTACACACGTGCAAAACAAATTCTTCCGGACAGTGAGGACGCAGATAGAAAAGCAGGACTTTCCAGGCGCCAGAAGCAAGGTAATAACTACGGGCAGAGTACACATACTGTAGAGCAGGGGTGCTCACACTTTTTCAGCGTGTGAGCTACTTAATTAGCTGACCAAGGCAAAAGATCTACTAGGGCGGGACCGGGCGGGCCTGTGGGTGGGGGCGGGGCGGGCCTGTGGGTGGGGGCAGGGCGGGCCTGTGGGTGGGGGCGGGGCGGGCCTATGAGCGGGACCGGGCGGGCTTGTGGGTGGGTGTGTTGGTGGGTGGGGCCAGGTATGTGGGCGGGGTGGGGCGGATTGTGAGAGCAGGAGACAGCGGCGTTCTGTGGCCGCCCAGGGATCCCCGGTGTCTGTTTGTTCACAGTGCAGGCTGAGAATTATCTCTGGACAAAGGCAGGCTGGGGCAATGGCAGCCCCGCTTGCCAGTGTCCGGAGATGACTCTCAGCCTGCACTGTGAACAAGCAGACACTGGGGATCCCTGCATCCCGCGATCGACCCATACGTCCTTTGCGATCTACCAGTAGATCGCGATTGACGTATTGGGCACCCCTGCTGTAGAGATTTGATTTTAGTATACAAGGGCATAGCAGAAAACAGAGACATGGTATATTACTTCTTAGGACTGTAGTACCTTAAGCCAGGATTTATGGGGGACGCAAAGAAGATCATTGGCATGCACATCTGTCCTCTTCAAAAAAAAGAAGACTTACACAAAAAAAATTTTTTGTAGATTGTGAGCCCTATATAGGGATCACAATGTACTTTTTTTTTTTTTTTTGGCAATGAGTATGTCTTTGGAGTATGGGAAGAAATCCATGCAACCACTGGGAGAACATACAAACTCCTTGCAGATGTTGTCCTTGGTAGGATTCCAGCAATGCAAGGCATCAGTGCTAACGACTGAGCCACCATGATGCCCCTAAGCCCTATACAATTTTGTAGAGGAATGGGTGACCCTGCATGCATAGACACTGGACACTAGTTGGTGACTGGCTCATAAAGCTTTATTTATTTGTATCACCATATCTCATAAAAATGGCTGGACCACTGTATAAATATGTTTATGTCTTGTCACCCCTTATACCTTATAGATTGTAAGCTCTCATGTGGAAAATGTTGGCATTATACCAATAAAAATTTATTATTATTAAAATATTGTTATTAATCAAAATCTATACCTATCATAGGGTACTTTCTAGAAAGTCGTATTTAATAAATCCCATATACAGACAGCTAGATGGGCTTTCTCACCCCCTTTTTACAAGTGGAGTGCGTGGCATAGAAATAGAAAATGCCTCAAAATGTTTGCACAACTAAGATCATAAAGTCACAAAGTTTTACATTGCAACTTTTACACCAGTTCTGGAGTGCAGCACCTAATACATTCCCTCCGCTGTATATATAATATGCACTATATGTGAGTTCTAAGCTTAGCATGATATTTTTCTTAATAGCATCCCAATGGTATCTCTGACTATTTTAATGTCCTATCACTTAATAGTACCATTAGTCATGCACATGAACGTAATGCTTCAGTAACTTCATGTCAACTGAGGCATGAATACAGGGTATTGCATGTTACAATTCCTTTATGGATATATGATATGGAGGGTTAGGTAAATGAGTGCACATACAGGCAAAGCAAAATGACATGCACAGATATCAGAAACTGCTATATTAGTAAAAATGTCCAGATGGTTTTCTAAAATTCAAGTTAAAAATAACTCTATTTCTATACAATGTATCTTGAGTACAGCGTTCTTAAAGGACATAAAGGATCTAGATGTGCAAAATAAATAAGATAGGCCATCAGAGGTATAACTAGAGAGAAACAAGCGCAACTTCAAGGTTAAAAGGGTATTCCCAACTGGCTTGTTCACCAACCTGCATGCTGTATGCTCTCTTCACTTCCTGGTTTTCTCAGTGAATTGGTGGGTGGCAACACATTACAGTTTTTCGTGCAGTGCTTTTCACGGAGAGTCCACAGAGGGGTTTCCTCTGCTGACTTTCCAGCATAGCTATAATTGACATGCTGTGATTTCCAAAACTGAAACGGTTTTGGAAATCGCAGCATGTCCGCTGCACATATTTTACCGTAGAGTATGGATGCGATATGCTAGAATCCCATCCACTTTGCAGGGTTTCTAAAACGCTATGGTGTTTGCCATGGAATCACATAGATCCTCAGCGAAAAGAGGTTTTCCCAGAAACGACACCTGTCAATAGTTGGTAAGTATCTGGTCCCTCATCCTCTTTTGAGCTAAGTGTTGATCAAATTCATCTGATCGCCTCTCCCACTAAGGAACAGCACGGATTCGTTTTAATGCATTTAGGAAGTTTTATTTCAATCTTCAGATTTACTCATATTAACAATGTTTATGAGTGGATTTGAAGATTGATATAAAAGTTCCTAACTGCATCAAAAAGAAGCAGTGCTGTTCTTTATTGGAAGTATCCTTAGTGAATAAGTCCCTACTGGCAGGAAGAGGAATGGAAATTGCAGTTTTACAACAGCTTCTTGAATAAAATGTATAATACTGAAAAATAAATGTTGACGTTTTAGCACACACATTTATTTCTTGCAGGACAACATGGTGACTCAGTGGTTAGCTCTGTAGTCTTGCAGCGCTGGAGTCTTGGGTTTGAATCATGTGAGGAACAACATCCGCAAGGAGTTTGTATGTTTTCCATGTGTTTGCGTGGATTTCCTCCCATTCTACAAAGACATACTGATAGGGAAAAAATATACATTGTGATTAGAGATGAGCGAACACTAAAATGTTCGAGGTTCGAAATTCGATTCGAACAGCCGCTCAATGTTCGTGTGTTCGAACGGGTTTCGAACCCCATTATAGTCTATGGGGAACAGATACTCGTTAAGGGGGAAACCCAAATCCGTGTCTGGAGGGTCACCAAGTCCACTATGACACCCCAGGAAATGATGCCAACACCTCTGGAATGACACTGGGACAGCAGGGGAAGCATGTCTGGGGGCATCTAACACACCAAAGACCCTCTATTACCCCAACATCACAGCCTAACAACTACACACTTTACACACTCAATACCACCTCTCTGACAGTAGGAAAACACCTTGAAACATGTGTATTTGGCACTTGCAGTGAGGAGAGCTTGTCACCAGCAGTGAATTTGGCCCTTGTAGTAAGTTGAGGTTGGCACCAACATTTGTTTTGAAAATCAGGGTGGATTGAGCCTCTAACCAGCAGAGTTTGGGCAAATTCATGGTGGAGGGAGCCTCTAAAAAACCCAGTTTGGACCAATTCATGGTGGAGGGAGCCTCTAACCAGCCCAGTTTGGGCAAATTCATGGTGGAGGGAGCCTCTAAAAAACCCAGTTTGGACCAATTCATGGTGGAGGGAGCCTCTAACCAGCCCAGTTTGGGCAAATTCATGGTGGAGGGAGCCTCTAACCAGCCCAGTTTGGACCAATTAATGGTGGAGGGAGCCTCTAACCAGCCCAGTTTGGACCAATTAATGGTGGAGGGAGCCTCTAACCACCCCAGTTTGGACCAATTCATGGTGGAGGGAGCCTCTAAACAGCCCAGTTTGGGCAAATTCATGGTGGAGGGAGCCTCTAAAAAACCCAGTTTGGACCAATTCATGGTGGAGGGAGCCTCTAACCAGCCCAGTTTGGACCAATTAATGGTGGAGGGAGCCTCTAAACAGCCAAGTTTGGACCAATTCATGGTGGAGGGAGCCTCTAAAAACCCCAGTTTGGACCAATTCATGGTGGAGGGAGCCTCTAACCAGCCCAGTTTGGGCAAATTCATGGTGGAGGGAGCCTCTAAACAGCCCAGTTTGGGCAAATTCATGGTGGAGGGAGCCTCTAACCAGCCCAGTTTGGACCAATTAATGGTGGAGGGAGCCTCTAACCAGCCCAGTTTGGACCAATTAATGGTGGAGGGAGCCTCTAACCAGCCCAGTTTGGACCAATTAATGGTGGAGGGAGCCTCTAACCACCCCAGTTTGGACCAATTCATGGTGGAGGGAGCCTCTAACCAGCCCAGTTTGGACCAATTCATGGTGGAGGGAGCCTCTAAAAAACCCAGTTTGGACCAATTCATGGTGGAGGGAGCCTCTAACCAGCCCAGTTTGGGCAAATTCATGGTGGAGGGAGCCTCTAACCAGCCCAGTTTGGACCAATTAATGGTGGAGGGAGCCTCTAACCAGCCCAGTTTGGACCAATTAATGGTGGAGGGAGCCTCTAACCACCCCAGTTTGGACCAATTCATGGTGGAGGGAGCCTCTAAACAGCCCAGTTTGGGCAAATTCATGGTGGAGGGAGCCTCTAAAAAACCCAGTTTGGACCAATTCATGGTGGAGGGAGCCTCTAACCAGCCCAGTTTGGACCAATTAATGGTGGAGGGAGCCTCTAAACAGCCAAGTTTGGACCAATTCATGGTGGAGGGAGCCTCTAAAAACCCCAGTTTGGACCAATTCATGGTGGAGGGAGCCTCTAACCAGCCCAGTTTGGGCAAATTCATGGTGGAGGGAGCCTCTAAACAGCCCAGTTTGGGCAAATTCATGGTGGAGGGAGCCTCTAACCAGCCCAGTTTGGACCAATTAATGGTGGAGGGAGCCTCTAACCAGCCCAGTTTGGACCAATTAATGGTGGAGGGAGCCTCTAACCAGCCCAGTTTGGACCAATTAATGGTGGAGGGAGCCTCTAACCACCCCAGTTTGGACCAATTCATGGTGGAGGGAGCCTCTAACCAGCCCAGTTTGGACCAATTCATGGTGGAGGGAGCCTCTAAAAAACCCAGTTTGGACCAATTCATGGTGGAGGGAGCCTCTAAACAGCCCAGTTTGGGCAAATTCATGGTGGAGGGAGCCTCTAAAAAACCCAGTTTGGACCAATTCATGGTGGAGGGAGCCTCTAACCAGCCCAGTTTGGACCAATTAATGGTGGAGGGAGCCTCTAAACAGCCAAGTTTGGACCAATTCATGGTGGAGGGAGCCTCTAAAAACCCCAGTTTGGACCAATTAATGGTGGAGGGAGCCTCTAACCAGCCCAGTTTGGACCAATTAATGGTGGAGGGAGCCTCTAACCAGCCCAGTTTGGACCAATTAATGGTGGAGGGAGCCTCTAACCACCCCAGTTTGGACCAATTCATGGTGGAGGGAGCCTCTAAACAGCCAAGTTTGGACCAATTCATGGTGAAGGGAGCCTCTAAAAACCCGTTTGGACCAATTCATGGTGGAGGGAGCCTCTAACCAGCCCAGTTTGGGCAAATTCATGGTGGAGGGAGCCTCTAAACAGCCCAGTTTGGGCAAATTCATGGTGGAGGGAGCCTCTAACCAGCCCAGTTTGGACCAATTAATGGTGGAGGGAGCCTCTAACCAGCCCAGTTTGGACCAATTAATGGTGGAGGGAGCCTCTAACCACCCCAGTTTGGACCAATTCATGGTGGAGGGAGCCTCTAAACAGCCAAGTTTGGACCAATTCATGGTGGAGGGAGCCTCTAAAAACCCCAGTTTGGACCAATTCATGGTGGAGGGAGCCTCTAACCAGCCCAGTTTGGACCAATTAATGGTGGAGGGAGCCTCTAAACAGCCAAGTTTTGGGAAATTCATGGTGGAGGGAGCCTCTAACCAGCCCAGTTTGGACCAATTCATGGTGGAGGGAGCCTCTAAACAGCCCAGTTTGGGCAAATTCATGGTGGAGGGAGCCTCTAAAAAACCCAGTTTGGACCAATTCATGGTGGAGGGAGCCTCTAACCAGCCCAGTTTGGACCAATTAATGGTGGAGGGAGCCTCTAACCAGCCCAGTTTGGACCAATTAATGGTGGAGGGAGCCTCTAACCACCCCAGTTTGGACCAATTCATGGTGGAGGGAGCCTCTAAACAGCCAAGTTTGGACCAATTCATGGTGGAGGGAGCCTCTAAAAACCCCAGTTTGGACCAATTCATGGTGGAGGGAGCCTCTAACCAGCCCAGTTTGGGCAAATTCATGGTGGAGGGAGCCTCTAAACAGCCCAGTTTGGGCAAATTCATGGTGGAGGGAGCCTCTAAAAAACCCAGTTTGGACCAATTCATGGTGGAGGGAGCCTCTAAACAGCCAAGTTTGGACCAATTCATGGTGAAGGGAGCCTCTAAAAACCCGTTTGGACCAATTCATGGTGGAGGGAGCCTCTAACCAGCCCAGTTTGGGCAAATTCATGGTGGAGGGAGCCTCTAAACAGCCCAGTTTGGGCAAATTCATGGTGGAGGGAGCCTCTAACCAGCCCAGTTTGGACCAATTAATGGTGGAGGGAGCCTCTAACCAGCCCAGTTTGGACCAATTAATGGTGGAGGGAGCCTCTAACCACCCCAGTTTGGACCAATTCATGGTGGAGGGAGCCTCTAAACAGCCAAGTTTTGGGAAATTCATGGTGGAGGGAGCCTCTAACCAGCCCAGTTTGGACCAATTCATGGTGGAGGGAGCCTCTAAACAGCCCAGTTTGGGCAAATTCATGGTGGAGGGAGCCTCTAAAAAACCCAGTTTGGACCAATTCATGGTGGAGGGAGCCTCTAACCAGCCCAGTTTGGACCAATTAATGGTGGAGGGAGCCTCTAACCAGCCCAGTTTGGACCAATTAATGGTGGAGGGAGCCTCTAACCACCCCAGTTTGGACCAATTCATGGTGGAGGGAGCCTCTAAACAGCCAAGTTTGGACCAATTCATGGTGGAGGGAGCCTCTAAAAACCCCAGTTTGGACCAATTCATGGTGGAGGGAGCCTCTAACCAGCCCAGTTTGGGCAAATTCATGGTGGAGGGAGCCTCTAAACAGCCCAGTTTGGGCAAATTCATGGTGGAGGGAGCCTCTAAAAACCCCAGTTTGGACCAATTCATGGTGGAGGGAGCCTCTAACCAGCCCAGTTTGGACCAATTAATGGTGGAGGGAGCCTCTAAACAGCCAAGTTTGGACCAATTCATGGTGGAGGGAGCCTCTAAAAACCCCAGTTTGGACCAATTCATGGTGGAGGGAGCCTCTAACCAGCCCAGTTTGGGCAAATTCATGGTGGAGGGAGCCTCTAAACAGCCCAGTTTGGGCAAATTCATGGTGGAGGGAGCCTCTAACCAGCCCAGTTTGGACCAATTAATGGTGGAGGGAGCCTCTAACCAGCCCAGTTTGGACCAATTAATGGTGGAGGGAGCCTCTAACCAGCCCAGTTTGGACCAATTAATGGTGGAGGGAGCCTCTAACCAGCCCAGTTTGGACCAATTAATGGTGGAGGGAGCCTCTAACCAGCCCAGTTTGGACCAATTAATGGTGGAGGGAGCCTCTAACCACCCCAGTTTGGACCAATTCATGGTGGAGGGAGCCTCTAACCAGCCCAGTTTGGACCAATTCATGGTGGAGGGAGCCTCTAAAAAACCCAGTTTGGACCAATTCATGGTGGAGGGAGCCTCTAAACAGCCCAGTTTGGGCAAATTCATGGTGGAGGGAGCCTCTAAAAAACCCAGTTTGGACCAATTCATGGTGGAGGGAGCCTCTAACCAGCCCAGTTTGGACCAATTAATGGTGGAGGGAGCCTCTAAACAGCCAAGTTTGGACCAATTCATGGTGGAGGGAGCCTCTAAAAACCCCAGTTTGGACCAATTCATGGTGGAAGGAGCCTCTAACCAGCCCAGTTTGGACCAATTAATGGTGGAGGGAGCCTCTAACCAGCCCAGTTTGGACCAATTAATGGTGGAGGGAGCCTCTAACCACCCCAGTTTGGACCAATTCATGGTGGAGGGAGCCTCTAAACAGCCAAGTTTGGACCAATTCATGGTGAAGGGAGCCTCTAAAAACCCGTTTGGACCAATTCATGGTGGAGGGAGCCTCTAACCAGCCCAGTTTGGGCAAATTCATGGTGGAGGGAGCCTCTAAACAGCCCAGTTTGGGCAAATTCATGGTGGAGGGAGCCTCTAACCAGCCCAGTTTGGACCAATTAATGGTGGAGGGAGCCTCTAACCAGCCCAGTTTGGACCAATTAATGGTGGAGGGAGCCTCTAACCACCCCAGTTTGGACCAATTCATGGTGGAGGGAGCCTCTAAACAGCCAAGTTTGGACCAATTCATGGTGGAGGGAGCCTCTAAAAACCCCAGTTTGGACCAATTCATGGTGGAGGGAGCCTCTAACCAGCCCAGTTTGGACCAATTAATGGTGGAGGGAGCCTCTAAACAGCCAAGTTTTGGGAAATTCATGGTGGAGGGAGCCTCTAACCAGCCCAGTTTGGACCAATTCATGGTGGAGGGAGCCTCTAAACAGCCCAGTTTGGGCAAATTCATGGTGGAGGGAGCCTCTAAAAAACCCAGTTTGGACCAATTCATGGTGGAGGGAGCCTCTAACCAGCCCAGTTTGGACCAATTAATGGTGGAGGGAGCCTCTAACCACCCCAGTTTGGACCAATTCATGGTGGAGGGAGCCTCTAAACAGCCAAGTTTGGACCAATTCATGGTGGAGGGAGCCTCTAAAAACCCCAGTTTGGACCAATTCATGGTGGAGGGAGCCTCTAACCAGCCCAGTTTGGGCAAATTCATGGTGGAGGGAGCCTCTAAACAGCCCAGTTTGGGCAAATTCATGGTGGAGGGAGCCTCTAACCAGCCCAGTTTGGACCAATTAATGGTGGAGGGAGCCTCTAACCAGCCCAGTTTGGACCAATTAATGGTGGAGGGAGCCTCTAACCAGCCCAGTTTGGACCAATTAATGGTGGAGGGAGCCTCTAACCACCCCAGTTTGGACCAATTCATGGTGGAGGGAGCCTCTAACCAGCCCAGTTTGGACCAATTCATGGTGGAGGGAGCCTCTAAAAAACCCAGTTTGGACCAATTCATGGTGGAGGGAGCCTCTAAACAGCCCAGTTTGGGCAAATTCATGGTGGAGGGAGCCTCTAAACAGCCCAGTTTGGGCAAATTCATGGTGGAGGGAGCCTCTAACCAGCCCAGTTTGGACCAATTAATGGTGGAGGGAGCCTCTAACCAGCCCAGTTTGGACCAATTCATGGTGGAGGGAGCCTCTAAACAGCCCAGTTTGGGCAAATTCATGGTGGAAGGAGCCTCTAACCAGCAGAGTTGTGGGAAAGCAGGGTGGAGGGAGCCTCTAACCAGCAGAGTTGGTGGAAATCAGGGTGGAGGGAGCCTCTAACCAGCAGAGTTGGGGGAAATCATGTTGGAGGGAGCCTAGTATTAGCAGAATTGTGCAACGCTTATGGTGGATGAGTATGAGGATGCGGAGGAATTGGAGAGGTTGAGTACAGACATGGAGTTTCATGTTGGGGTGCTTTACACAGGTGGGCACAAAAATGAAGGCTCTATCCAGTGGTGGTTCATTTTTATCAAAGTGAGCCGGTCGGCACTCTCAGCTGACAGACGGGTGCGCTTGTCAGTGATGATGCCACCGGCTGCACTGAACACCCTCTCAGATAGGACGCTGGCGGCAGGACAGGACAGCACCTCCAAGGCATATAGGGCAAGTTCAAGCCACAGGTCCAACTTCGACACCCAATACGTGTAGGGCGCAGAGGGGTCGGAGAGGACAGGGCTGTGGTCGGAAAGGTATTCCCGCAACATGCGCCTATACTTCTCACGCCTGGTGACACTAGGACCCTCCGTGGCGGCACTTTGGCGAGGGGGTGCCATCAAGGTGTCCCAGACCTTAGACAGTGTGCCCCTCGTTTGTGTGGACCGGTGAGAACTTGGTTGCCTACTGGAGGAACTGCCCTCCCTGCCGCCAACGTCACATGCTGGAAACATCTCCATCATATTCTGCACCAATTGCCTGTGGCAAGCATTGATGCGATTGGCCCTCCCCTCTACCGGAATAAAAGACGAGATGTTGTTTTTATACCGGGGGTCAAGGATAGCAAAGATCCAGTACTGGTTGTCCTCCATGATTTTGACAATACGCTTGTCGGTTGTAAAGCACCCCAACATGAACTCAGCCATGTCTGCCACAGTGTTAGTTGGCATGACTCCTCTGGCCCCACCGGAAAGTTCAATCTCCATTTCCTCCTCATCCTCCATGTCTACCCATCCGCGCTGCAACAATGGGACGATTCGAAGTTGCCCGGAAGCCTCCTGTATCACCATCACATCATCGGACAACTCTTCTTCCTCCTCCTCCTCCTCCTCCTCCTCCATTAAACGCAGTGAAGCGGACAGATGTGTGGACCTACTCTCCAGCTGTGACGGATCGGATGCTATCCCTAACTCCTCTGTGTGATCTGAGTTATCCCTGATGTCAATCAGGGATTCTCTCAGAACACACAAGAGCGGGATTGTAAGGCTCACCATCGCATCCTCAGAGCTCACCCTCCTTGTGGACTCCTCAAAGACCCGTAGGATGTCACAAAGGTCTCTCATCCATGGCCACTCATGGATGTGAAACTGAGGCAGCTGACTTTGTGGCACCCTAGGGTTTTGTAGCTGGTATTCCATCAAAGGTCTCTGCTGCTCAACCACTCTATTCAACATCTGAAACGTTGAGTTCCAGCGTGTGGGGACGTCGCACAAAAGCCGGTGTTGTGGCACATGCAGGCGTTGCTGGAGAGATTTTAAGCTAGCAGCGGCTACTGTCGACTTGCGAAAGTGGGCGCACATGCGCCGCACTTTCACCAGTAGCTCTGGAACATTGGGGTAGCTCTTTAGGAAACGTTGCACCACTAGGTTGAAGACGTGGGCCAGGCATGGAACATGTTGGAGTCCGGCAAGCTCCAGAGCTGCTACCAGGTTCCGGCCGTTATCACAAACGACCATGCCTGGGCCCAGGTGCAGCGGCTCAAACCATATTGCCGTCTCATCGAGGAGGGCATCCCTCACCTCGGAGGCAGTGTGCTGTCTGTCCCCCAAGCTGATCAGCTTCAGCACAGCCTGCTGACGTCTACCAACGCCAGTGCTGCAACGTTTCCAACTCGTAGCTGGGGTCAATCTAACAGCGGAGGAGGAGGCGGTGGCGGAGGAGGAGGCGGTGGCGGAGGAGGAGGCGGTAGAGGAGGAGGAGGAGGGGGGTGTTCTTCTCGTGTCCCTGCCAGGAATGTTAGGCGGGGAGACGAGGTACACCGGGCCAGTTTGGGAAGCAGTCCCAGCCTCAACTACATTCACCCAGTGTGCCGTCAGTGAAATGTAGCGTCCCTGTCCGCATGCACTTGTCCACGCGTCGGTGGTCAAGTGGACCTTTGTGCAAAGCGCGGAACTAAGGGCCCGCCTGATGTTGAGTGACACGTGCTGGTGCAAGGCGGGGACGGCACACCGGGAGAAGTAGTGACGGCTAGGGACGGCATAGCGAGGTGCCGCAGTTGCCATCAGGTCCAGGAAGGCGGGAGTTTCAACAAGCCGGAACGCCAACATCTCCTGGGCCAGCAGTTTAGCGATGTTGGCGTTCAAGGCTTGCGCGTGTGGGTGGTTAGCAGTGTATTTCTGCCGCCGCTCCAATGTCTGAGAGATGGTGGGTTGTTGTAAAGAAACGCCTGATGGTGCCTTTGATGGTGCAGGAGAAGGAGATAAGACAGGACCAGGGGAGGATGAGGTAGAAGTCAACAAAGTGGCGGAGGCAGATGAAGTGGTGTCCTGGCTCGTCCTCTGGAGTGCATCGCCAGCACAGTCAGCAGTGGCAGTGGCAGAGGCAGAGGCAGTGGCAGAGGCAGTGGCAGTGGCGTGAACGGCAGGCGGCCTTTGTCCTGCCGTTGCTGCCTGCCACTGATTCCAGTGCTTGGATTCCAAATGACGGCGCATTGAAGTGGTGGACAGGTTGCTCTTCTCAGAGCCCCTAATCAATTTCGAGAGGCAAATTGTGCAGACAACACTATATCTGTCCTCGGCGCATTCCTTGAAAAAACTCCACACCTTCGAGAAACGTGCCCTCGAGGTGGGAGTTTTTCGGGGCTGGGTACGAACTGGAACATCTTGGGAGATTCCGGGTGTGGCCTGGCTTCGCCTAAGCTGCTGACCTCTGCCTCTGCCTCTAGCTACCCTTTTTGGTGCTGCACCTGCCTCAACATCCACACTACTTTCCCCGCTTGACATCCCCCCTGTCCAGGTCGGGTCAGTGTCCTCATCATCCACCACTTCCTCTTCCAACTCCTGTCTCATCTCCTCCTCCCGCACAATGCGCCGGTCAACTGGATGCCCTGACGGCAACTGCGTCACATCATCGTCGATGAGGGTGGGTTGCTGGTCATCCACCACCAAATCGAACGGAGATGGAGGAGACTCTAGTGTTTGAGCATCTGGACACAGATGCTCCTCTGTTAGGTTCGTGGAATCGTGACGTGGAGAGGCAGGTTGAGGGACAATGAAAGGAGCGGAGAACAGCTCTGGGGAGCAGGGACAGTTTGGGTTATTGTTCTGTAAAGCTTCAGAATTTTGGGAGGAAGGAAGACAAGACTGTTGGGTAATAGGAGGAGAGGAGGCAGAGTCTGACTGGCTGCTGGACAATGTGCTGTAAGCGTTCTCTGACAGCCATTGCAAGACCTGTTCCTGGTTCTCGGGCCTACTAAGGTTTGTACCCTGCAGTTTAGTTAATGTGGCAAGCAACCCTGGCACTGTGGAGTGGCGCAATGCTTGCTGCCCCACAGGAGTAGGCACGGGACGCCCTGTGGCTTCACTGCTACCTTGCTCCCCAGAACCATTCCCCCGACCTCGCCCACGGCCTCGTCCACGTCCCTTTCCGGGAGCCTTGCGCATTTTGAATTCCTAGTTAGAAATTGGCACTGTATACCAGTAGTAAAAATTGTGGGTGCACGTAACCCCAATATATTCTTTGAATTCCCAGTCAGACACTGGCACTATATGGCAGTAGCAAGAAATGAGGGTATTTGTATTCCCAATATACTCTTTGAATTCCCAGTCAGACAATGGCACTGTATACCAGTAGTAAAAATTGTGGGTGCACGTAACCCCAATATATTCTTTGAATTACCAGTCAGAAACTGGCACTATATGGCAGTAGCAAGAAATGAGGGTATTTGTATTCCCAATATACTCTTTGAATTCCCAGTCAGACAATGGCACTGTATACCAGTAGTAAAAATTGTGGGTGCACGTAACCCCAATATATTCTTTGAATTACCAGTCAGAAACTGGCACTATATGGCAGTAGCAAGAAATGAGGGTATTTATAACCCCAATATATTCTTTGAATTCCCAGTCAGACAATGGCACTGTATACCAGTAGTAAAAATTGTGGGTGCACGTAACCCCAATATATTCTTTGAATTCCCAGTCAGAAACTGGCACTATATGGCAGTAGCAAGAAATGAGGGTATTTGTATTTCCAATATACTCTTTGAATTCCCAGTCAGACAATGGCACTGTATACCAGTAGTAAAAATTGTGGGTGCACGTAACCCCAATATATTCTTTGAATTACCAGTCAGAAACTGGCACTATATGGCAGTAGCAAGAAATGAGGGTATTTATAACCCCAATATATTCTTTGAATTCCCAGTCAGACAATGGCACTGTATACCAGTAGTAAAAATTGTGGGTGCACGTAACCCCAATATATTCTTTGAATTCCCAGTCAGAAACTGGCACTATATGGCAGTAGCAAGAAATGAGGGTATTTGTATTCCCAATATACTCTTTGAATTCCCAGTCAGACAATGGCACTGTATACCAGTAGTAAAAATTGTGGGTGCACGTAACCCCAATATATTCTTTGAATTACCAGTCAGAAACTGGCACTATATGGCAGTAGCAAGAAATGAGGGTATTTATAACCCCAATATATTCTTTGAATTCCCAGTCAGACAATGGCACTGTATACCAGTAGTAAAAATTGTGGGTGCACGTAACCCCAATATATTCTTTGAATTCCCAGTCAGAAACTGGCACTATATGGCAGTAGCAAGAAATGAGGGTATTTGTATTCCCAATATACTCTTTGAATTCCCAGTCAGACAATGGCACTGTATACCAGTAGTAAAAATTGTGGGTGCACGTAACCCCAATATATTCTTTGAATTACCAGTCAGAAACTGGCACTATATGGCAGTAGCAAGAAATGAGGGTATTTATAACCCCAATATATTCTTTGAATTCCCAGTCAGACAATGGCACTGTATACCAGTAGTAAAAATTGTGGGTGCACGTAACCCCAATATATTCTTTGAATTACCAGTCAGAAACTTGCACTATATGGCAGTAGCAAGAAATGAGGGTATTTGTATTCCCAATATACTCTTTGAATTCCCAGTCAGACAATGGCACTGTATACCAGTAGTAAAAATTGTGGGTGCACGTAACCCCAATATATTCTTTGAATTACCAGTCAGAAACTGGCACTATATGGCAGTAGCAAGAAATGAGGGTATTTATAACCCCAATATATTCTTTGAATTCCCAGTCAGACAATGGCACTGTATACCAGTAGTAAAAATTGTGGGTGCACGTAACCCCAATATATTCTTTGAATTCCCAGTCAGAAACTGGCACTATATGGCAGTAGCAAGAAATGAGGGTATTTGTATTCCCAATATACTCTTTGAATTCCCAGTCAGACAATGGCACTGTATACCAGTAGTAAAAATTGTGGGTGCACGTAACCCCAATATATTCTTTGAATTACCAGTCAGAAACTGGCACTATATGGCAGTAGCAAGAAATGAGGGTATTTATAACCCCAATATATTCTTTGAATTCCCAGTCAGACAATGGCACTGTATACCAGTAGTAAAAATTGTGGGTGCACGTAACCCCAATATATTCTTTGAATTCCCAGTCAGAAACTGGCACTATATGGCAGTAGCAAGAAATGAGGGTATTTGTATTCCCAATATACTCTTTGAATTCCCAGTCAGACAATGGCACTGTATACCAGTAGTAAAAATTGTGGGTGCACGTAACCCCAATATATTCTTTGAATTACCAGTCAGAAACTGGCACTATATGGCAGTAGCAAGAAATGAGGGTATTTATAACCCCAATATATTCTTTGAATTCCCAGTCAGACAATGGCACTGTATACCAGTAGTAAAAATTGTGGGTGCACGTAACCCCAATATATTCTTTGAATTCCCAGTCAGAAACTGGCACTATATGGCAGTAGCAAGAAATGAGGGTATTTGTATTCCCAATATACTCTTTGAATTCCCAGTCAAACAATGGCACTGTATACCAGTAGTAAAAATTGTGGGTGCACGTAACCCCAATATATTCTTTGAATTACCAGTCAGAAACTGGCACTATATGGCAGTAGCAAGAAATGAGGGTATTTATAACCCCAATATATTCTTTGAATTCCCAGTCAGACAATGGCACTGTATACCAGTAGTAAAAATTGTGGGTGCACGTAACCCCAATATATTCTTTGAATTACCAGTCAGAAACTGGCACTATATGGCAGTAGCAAGAAATGAGGGTATTTGTATTCCCAATATACTCTTTGAATTCCCAGTCAGACAATGGCACTGTATACCAGTAGTAAAAATTGTGGGTGCACGTAACCCCAATATATTCTTTGAATTACCAGTCAGAAACTGGCACTATATGGCAGTAGCAAGAAATGAGGGTATTTATAACCCCAATATATTCTTTGAATTCCCAGTCAGACAATGGCACTGTATACCAGTAGTAAAAATTGTGGGTGCACGTAACCCCAATATATTCTTTGAATTCCCAGTCAGACACTGGCACTATATGGCAGTAGCAAGAAATGAGGGTATTTGTATTCCCAATATATTCTTTGAATTCCCAGTCAGACAATGGCACTGTATACCAGTAGTAAAAATTGTGGGTGCACGTAACCCCAATATATTCTTTGAATTACCAGTCAGACACTGGCACTATATGGCAGTAGCAAGAAATGAGGGTATTTGTATTCCCAATATATTCTTTGAATTCCCAGTCAGACAATGGCACTGTATACCAGTAGTAAAAATTGTGGGTGCACGTAACCCCAATATATTCTTTGAATTCCCAGTCAGACACTGGCACTATATGGCAGTAGCAAGAAATGAGGGTATTTGTATTCCCAATATATTCTTTGAATTCCCAGTCAGACAATGGCACTGTATACCAGTAGTAAAAATTGTGGGTGCACGTAACCCCAATATATTCTTTGAATTCCCAGTCAGACACTGGCACTATATGGCAGTAGCAAGAAATGAGGGTATTTGTATTCCCAATATATTCTTTGAATTCCCAGTCAGACAATGGCACTGTATACCAGTAGTAAAAATTGTGGGTGCACGTAACCCCAATATATTCTTTGAATTACCAGTCAGAAACTGGCACTATATGGCAGTAGCAAGAAATGAGGGTATTTGTATTCCCAATATATTCTTTGAATTCCCAGTCAGACAATGGCACTGTATACCAGTAGTAAAAATTGTGGGTGCACGTAACCCCAATATATTCTTTGAATTCCCAGTCAGACACTGGCACTATATGGCAGTAGCAAGAAATGAGGGTATTTGTATTCCCAATATATTCTTTGAATTCCCAGTCAGACAATGGCACTGTATACCAGTAGTAAAAATTGTGGGTGTATATAGCCCCAATTCTATTGCTAGGGGACTTGCAGGGTATTTCTGGGGTGAAGGTGGGGGGGCACACCGTTGGAACGGGTATCGGGGTATATATCGGGTATACGGGAATACACTGACAGTGTATTCCATTCAGGATCCTGGGAAAGCTGGGTTGCGGCGATTGAGCCCGTCAGTGCCACGTTACACTGACAAGCTTCTCCCTGGAATTTAGCTCTTACAAGAGCTGTTGGTTGTCTTCTCCTTCCTATCCTAGCCTGTCCCTGCCTACCCAGAATCTAAGCCCTAGCTAGCTGGACGGAAACCTCCGTCCTCGGTGAATTGCAAGCTCAGAATGACGCGAACCTGGGCGGCGCTGTTCTTTTAAATTAGAGGTCACATGTTTTCGGCAGCCAATGGGTTTTGCCTACTTTTTTCAACGTCACCGGTGTCGTAGTTCCTGTCCCACCTACCCTGCGCTGTTATTGGAGCAAAAAAGGCGCCAGGGAAGGTGGGAGGGGAATCGAGTAATGGCGCACTTTACCACGCGGTGTTCGATTCGATTCGAACATGCCGAACAGCCTAATATCCGATCGAACATGAGTTCGATAGAACACTGTTCGCTCATCTCTAATTGTGATCCCTATATGGGGCTCACAATCTACATTAAAAAAATACATATATATTTCTTGCATTTTCCAAAAGTGGACATTTTAGGCATATAACTTAATAGGACAATTTGTGCAGGAAAATTGTGTAAAATATGCTCAAATCTGCGCCATCTCCTGGCTTTCATAGATAGAAGATAGTCTCTTGATAAATTATGTGCATCTTATTCCGGCATAGAAGAAATCACACTGCTGTAGGAAAAGCAAACCTTGACAACGCTTCCCAATGACTCAACAATGTTTATTGACATCTGGATCACAGTTATTTTTCATCTCCATAACGTCTCTGACTGTTCAGGTATTTGTGCCACCCTCTGCTCGCACGCTGAGGCGCAGGAGGCACGTTCAGTTTGATTCTTTGCTTAGTGTTTTTTGTTACACTGTGTGAACACTGCTCTATCTCTGTAATCGAATTTCCACCACACCTATCTCCTGCACCTTGTTTCCCTCTGTTCATCAAACGGTCTGGCCTGCGTGCCTGTCTTCCAATCAAGCCTAGGGCGGGTCTTGGGCTTCCTATATACTGGAGATCAGCCCTCATAGACTTGCTGGCTATTGTGACTTTGTCCCTGCTAAGCTCCTCTTCTGCTACTACTGTATTGCTGACCTCTGACCTCTGGCTTACCCTTTGACTATTTTCTTGGATTTTTATTCTGTACTGCGTTGCTCGACTGTTACTGAACCCTTGGCTAGCTGACCTCCCTTTGTTATTGTTTGTCTTGTCTTTGTTCCGTGTTGTCACTTATATAGGAAGAGCCAGACGACCAGTTGCCGCCTATTGCTTAGGATAGGATCAGCAAGCAGGAAGGGACAGTAGTGGGAATTCAGCTTAGGGCTCACTGTCTATTGTGCCCCTCCTCCCAGGATTCACTAGAAGCTACTAGAGAATTGCTCCTATTGCAATTCCCTGACAGTCTCTTTACTATGTTGTGATAATACGGTTACATTTATTATTTACATTTTATGGAGATTCAGACTACCATTATTAATGTCCATTGCTTTTACCCATCTCAGGATGAGAAGAACAGACATCAAGTGCCTGATGCAGATGGAGCACCCTCCATCTGGGGTCTGTCTGCATTCAGCCTCATATAAAAAAAAACCTGATGGAAGCTTTCTTCCATAATATTTTTACTTTTCTGATAGAAGTCCTGCATATTCTATTACAAAAGTAAACAAACATGACCGAAGAAAGCTTCCATGTTTTTTTTACATTAGAGTCGCAGCTAGATGGGGCTTAATTTACATCCGTCACTTTACTAGCATTAATGTCCTATAACAGATGAGAGCAATGGGCGCTCATAACGGTAGTGTAAGTGTCCAGTTATTTGTGTATGTCAAAAGTATAAAAAATGTCTTCACAGTGAAATGTAAAAATATCTGTTTTATTGTTCTTTACCATCAAATAATGTCATACGGCGCTTAAAACCCAGCACAAACTGAAAAAACATACTTATATACAGGAGGTTTGCACAACAGAAAGATGACAAGACAAAGGTAAATAGACTAAGAAATTGGCAATATACAACATACATACATGTGTTCTTAGTTTAATACATCCTGTCTATGTTGTAATGACAAATATCGCACATTCTACAAATTTTTGTTTCTGCTTCAAGGGCTGTTTGATGATTCAGCCAAGTAAATAAATAAAAAGGGGAAACCAGATAAACTTACGGAAATGTTGGAAATTAAAAGATAGCAAAATAATGAAGTATTTATCTAAAATCTAGACATACTATTGAAAGGATTCGTTGTTACAGTAAGAAAGATAACCAGGCTTATTTGAAAAGTTTATTGCAATAGTGTTGAAAGATAAATATGCATATTTGAAGATTTTTTTTATAGAGCCACATAAAGATCTAGGTAACATGCACTAAACAACTGATTCAATTGTTATGTGTGCCAACGAAACGTAAGGAGAGTATATGAGCCAGAACTGACTACCTATTATGTTGAGAGCTTTAGGAGACCAAAAGTGATGAAATGAAAATTATTTTTCTCTATGCCTTACAAAATTCAATGAAACCAGGGTTTGTTGGGAACATTTGCTTAAACCAGGTTACATAAATTTAGAGACCAAATAGATATGAAGGTAACCTGATTCCCCCCCCCCCCCCCCCTTCAGATTGCAGCCACAATAAAGCTTTGTTCAGGGTGTAAATTATTTTAAAGAGTACTTGTCAATTCAGGTGACTTTTCAGGATAAGCTACCATTTGTACACAAGGAGTAACACTATTTCTGACCATCATATGTATGCCTGTATGAGGCACTCTTTTTTGACATTAAGGGTGTTATTGAAGTTTTTCACAACAACAGAAAACAAATCAAAGTATCAACAGGGCCTGTACATTGGAGGGGACAGGAATGGGGACAGCAAGTAACATCAGGGGGGCAATAGGGAAGAGCTGTGTGGGGGAATAACAAAGGCTCTTTCGCAGTAGAGTCAACCAGTAAATCCTAAAACAAAAACATAGGTAAAATACATCACGTCAAGAAGAAAGCAGGAGAGGATAGAGAAAAAAAAATGAAAGAAAAAAAGAAGATTAAGGAGACACAGAGGGGAAGGCAGACTGAAACTCTGCAGAGTAATAAAAGTGGTGCCATAGGAGCCACGTTTGTTGGTGGGCTTCATTATCTATTTTCAATTCTGCGAGCAAAATTTCCATGCTTTGTATGTGTAAGACCTCCTGAAGCTAAGAAAACAGGGAAGGGGATGTTGGGGATTTTCACAGTCTAGGGATGACGGATCTCGCTGCTACCAATAGGAAACCTAATAGTTTATGGGTATGCTTCTGGAATTGATGCAGAAAGATAGAAAGAAGGGGGGGAAGGGTTATTGTCCAGAGCGATGCCAGTGACTGTCCGAATGATACAACAGGTATCTGACCAAAAGGGTCGTAGGAGTGTACATCCCCACCAGATGTGTACCATCGTTCTGCGGTCAACGTTTAACCTCCAGCATCGGCCTGAGGTGGAGGGATAGATCTCATGAAGGACAGAGGGGACTACAAGAATGATGCACTTTTTTTTTACCAGTTGATCAGTTTTGCAGCCTGTGTTTTTTTGGGGTTTTTTGTGGCACCACCAACACAGTCACTTAGCACTCCTGCATTCTAATACAACTTACATGTTGAGTCTAAGACCAGATTTTAGAAGAGTGCCGGGAACAGCCAAGAAAATCTTTTACTTCCAGGCCTATGCAGAACATATACAGAGAATAACTGACATGTATTGATGAAAATAAAGTACTTTTCAAATGCTAAAAACATTTTTTTCTGTCTCCCTCAACTCCTGCTTAATTCTCCTCCTTCCAATCTTTATAGACTTCTCTGGACATATGTAATCTGTTACATGTAAGTTTCAGTCCATTTTCGGATGTACATGGCAGAGATTTCAGAAAGAAAGTCAGTTTAGAAAGATTAGGGAAGGAAAATAACTTGGTAAGCAGAAACAATATTTATTTACTGATAAGATATGTTACAAAGTTTCCTATATTTGCCTGTACTATTGATTTCTGAAAAGTTTGTTGAAATAACAGTGAATATTTCAATGTTTTTTTGTTGTTTTTTTTACCTGTATTCCCTAAACAAAGATAACCTTGGATCTTAATTTGTGCATTTTTAGTAAAATATACAGAGGTTTATGATGTTAAAAATTGCAGTTTTCTGTTGACAGTAATGATTTATATTAGGGCAGATAATCTAATACTGTCTAAATTTTAGACAGTGCGAAAGTCGACACAGAGCCGCATGGTGGCTCAGTATTTAGCACGGTATCCTTGCAGCGATGGAGTCCTGGTTTGAATCCTGCCAAGGACAACATCTACAAGGAGTTTGAATCTTCTCTCCATGTTTGCGTAGATTTTCTCCCACATTCCAAAGACATACTGATATGTCTTAAACTCTGCAGTTTTTTGTTTTTTTTTAATGTATCTAAAGCTGTTTGAAAAACCAGGCACACTGTTAGACTGCAAAACTACGCAAAGTGTCTCATATTTAGACTCGCCTCATTTTCACAGGCCCTGCCTTGTGTCAGACAAAGCACAGAAACGGTTAGGATATGTTCACACGGCGGAAAGCTACCTAATCAGAAGTGGGCCTAATCGGGAGTGAGTCTCGCACCGTGGCTGAGTCAGCCACGGAATCCGCAGGAAAATAGGGCATATCACTTCTTTTTCCCGCTAGCTGAAAAAAATTGCTAGTGGGGAAAAAAAGTGAGCGGTTCCCATTGAAGTGAAAAACTCTGTGTGAACAGACCCTTAGAAACTGTCTAAAACCCTTTGAAAACTTGGTGTGAAGCTGATACACCAGATTTTTTGTTCATGCAACTTAAACTGTAACTCCCATTTAACTTACTTTTTATTTTTTAATTTTTTTTCACTATTGTGTTGGGGGATGAACATTTTTGTAATATACTTTATTAATCTATCAAACGTCCTTTTAATAGAAAACAGGTTGTAAAGTTCCTGCCAGGACACTGTTCATACCCATGTACTCAATGTAGTATATACAGCTGAAGCATTTACCAAAGGGGATGGTCAATTCAAATGGCTGTATCTCCAGTTGTATACCACCTAGAAAAATGTGAATTTATATGTGGCATGAACTTCTGCATATTGTTTATATTGCCAAATGTGTTTTAACTAGTGATAGCTCAGATTCTTTTACACCTAATTTTAAAGCTTGGCATAATATGGAAGCCGAGAATTTCTTTATTATGATACAAGAACCATTTTTTTTAGTTGGTAAAAAACTGAAGATACAGCCATTTGAAGTTACCATCCCCTTTGGTAAATGCTTCAGCTCTGTATATTTACAATATAACTGTGTATAGACTCTAGCCCCCCTATTAACAGCTCAGTTAGAGTATTGCTAAGGAGAATGTTGCAGCCTGTTTTATAATAGGAAATTTAGATGGGGTAATAAAATATAAAAAATTACAAATTACAAAAATGGTCACCAAACACCCCACAACACTATAGGCAAGAATTCTGGAGCATTTTAATTTGTTTATTACATACCCCATTGTAATTTTCGATACTTTGCTGTGTAACACCATAATAAAAGGGATTTTTCCATTCATTATTCCACACCTTCCTTAAACAGCACTGCATATATATATATATATATATATATATATATATATATATATTTATATATAATTAGTATAAAACAAGTGTGAGGAAAGGCAGAGAAATACTGTAGGGATGGACAAAACGTATCACTGCAGTAACAGCTGTGATAAGTCATTACAGTAGTCACATGATCAAAGACCAACTATACTGATCTCCCATCAGTACTTTGATGCCTAACCCTTGGTTCACATCTGCATTGGTAATCCGTTCAGGGGAGTCCGCATGTGGACCCCCGAATGGAATACCAAATGCAGATGGCAAGCGGTGTGCAGTGAAAGTACACGGACCCCATAGACTATAATGGGGTCTGTGAGCTTGCCGCGAGATCTCCGCACGAGTCATGCGGACAGGAAAATAGATTGTGAAGTACTTTTTCTGCACACCACTTGCAAATGCGTTCAGTAGTCCGTTTGGTGGGGTCCTCAGGCAGACTCCCCTGAACAGATTACCGACGCAGATGTGAGTGAGGCCTAAGACTGTTAACAGAGTTAATGAAGATCATTGGTGTTAGTCAAGATAGTTCAATACACCTTTGAGCTAAGGTCCCATGTAGTGGGCTGTAGCAAAAAAGTGCTGTGGTAAAAACCATGGCAGCATTGCTTTTCACAAAACATGCACAGAGGTTACCTCTGCAGGCTTTCTGCTTCCATTATATCTATAGGGAAACCAACAGTGTTTCCGTAGGTACATTGACTTGCTGCAATTTTCCAAACTGCAATGGTTTTGGAAATCACAGCATGCCCACTGTACATATTTTTCTGCAATTTGACTGCAAAATGCCATGTTCTTCAAACCACGATGTTTATGCCATGTGGGGCCCTGTCCTTGCATGGGAAGTTCAACAGCTACTGAATTTTTGCTTTTATTGACAAGAACTGTACCACAAAAACTAATGTTCTAAACAATTACAAATACCAATCAGGATACAAAAGAAGCAAAAACGTTGTGTTTTCACTTGTTTTGCTCTATACTTAAGCTGGCCGTACACTGGAGGTTTTAGATGGCCCAAATGACTCATTTAGACCAATGGAACTTTATGAATGGTCTGGTGCTGTAGTTAAGCTGTTGGTGCATTTTTTCAGTTGTGGTTTGGAGCTTGTGGGGAAGTTAGCTCGGTAGAAGCAGTGGTGCGAGCCCAGTCAAAGACAAAGTATACAGCAAACCGGTTTATTTAGAAAAAATCAGGAAAATAAACCTTGACTGCAGGCACAAAATGAGCAAAACAAAATACAGCCTTAATGTTAGGGAATAGCAGACGATAATTCCCCAGGAGCTGCTGGTGAACCCTGGAGGGAGGGGCACAAGGGACAGTGAGCCCTAAGCTGAAGCCCCCCCTTTCGCTTCCTATTGCCAGACCCTATCCTAGGTAATAGGCGACAACCACAAAGACAGTCCCTCCCTGAATACGTGAAACACAAAACGCAGACAAGACGAACAACAACAAAGGGAGGTCAGCTAGCCAGGGTTCGGTAACAGGAGAGCGATGCAGTGCCAAATCGGAGTCCAAAAGAATTGTCAGTAGGGAAGCAGAGGTCAAGGATTAGAATACAAGTAATATAACAGCAAGCAAAACCAGAAAGCTAGAGGCAATAACCGGCACCAGTGTGACTGTGAGCCAAGACTAAATAGGGGAGGAAGAACCCGCCTTGAACCTGATAGGAAGGAAAGCTGTCAATCACAGGCAAGACAAAATCAAACACTTAATGAACAGAGGCAACCTTGGCAGAAGACGGGTGTGGTGCAAATCCAATTAAGGACTAGAGCCGTGTTCACACAGTGCAACTAAAAACTTTAAGCAGATTATCAAACTGCACACGCCTCCTGCGCCGCAGCATGCGAGCAGAGGGTGGCGCAGAGGCCCGAACAGGCAGAGATATTACAGTACCCCCCCTTTTATGAGGGGCCACTGGACCCTCACCAGACAAACCAGTTCTAGAGGGATTCTGAGTTTTCCCTGCCTTGTATTTTGGTTCTGCTTGAACCACAGACGCTTGAGAACCAGGCAAACATTTTTTATTCATCCGGCGTTTCTGATACCACCAGGTTTTAATACCGGAGGGGCGCTCCCAACTTTTAGTAGCTGAGAACTTCTCCTCAGTGACACAATCTACAGAATGTAAAGCAATACAGTGGGATGAGCACTGATCTCCCCACTTTACCAACTCCTTTTTACCCCAATCCAAAATAGGGTTATGGAGCTTCAGCCAGGGGAACCCCAAAATAACATCAGCAGAGAGATTCTCCATAACAAAAAGGCTTATGACCTCTGAATGTGTAGAACCCACTTGCAAAGAGATCAAGGGGGTTTTAAAACTGACTTTACCCCTGGCCAGTGGAGTAGAATCCGCTCCAGTAACAGACATAGGTGTATCAAGTGGCAAAAGCTCAATGCCCAAAGATTCAACAACTGAATATTTAATAAAATTTGCTGCAGACCCAGAGTCAACTAGGGCCTTGCCAGAAACAGATCTGTCCCCAGAGGACAGAGACACAGATAACATCATCTTATTGTTATTTCCACCAAATACCTGGTTGCCTGAGTGGTTCTTCCGATTACCACTCAGGCACTGAAGTCTTTTCGCAGGTGACAAGGGTCTGATAGAGCAGTCTCGGATGAAATGACCAGAGGAACCACAGTACAGGCACAGGTTATTCCTGAGATGATGTTCTCGTCGTGTCCTGGCATCCACAGCTCCCAGTTGCATGGGTTCCTCACCAGAAGTGATGGGAGGAAAGGTAGGTTTTTCAGAGGAGAGAGAGGAAGAGACAGAAAACTTGGAGGCAACAGACCCTACTCTCTCTTTTAAATTTTCCCGAATCTTACGGTCAATACGGACCGCCAAAGTCATGGCCTTCTCAAGAGTAGGGGGATCTGGGTGACCAACCCAGAGCTCCTTAACACGATCACATAGCCCTTGTTTAAAGTGAGCCTTAAGAGCAGACTCACACCAACCTGCCGTTACACTGTACTTACGGAACTCAGAGCAATACTCCTCTGCAGAGCGTTTTCCCTGCCGCATGGTGAGGAGTTGCGATTCCGCAAGCACAATGTGGTCTGGCTCAGCATAGATAGAGCCCAGGGACTTAAATTTTTTTTCCACATCAACCCACTCCTCAGCCTCAGCAGGGAGTTTAAGGGCCCAAGCTTGTGGGTCCCCCTGTAAAAGAGATATCACCATTCCCACCATTTGGGCCTGAGTAGCATGTGGATTAACACGGAAGTACAGGTGACAAGACTCCCTGAAAGTTTCAAATTTAGCACGGTCCCCTGAGAAACGATCCGGGAGTAGCATCTTGACCTTATAAGGTGCCAAAACAGCTGGGGATGATGCAGCAGCCTCCGTAAGTGACTGAACCTGTTTAGCTAGCTCAGCTACCAGGCCTGTCAATCCCTCCAACTTTGCTGCAAGGCACTGGATAGGATCCATGCTGTCTGTAGGGAAGCAAGGATGTAGGTTTTAGGCCGGTTATTCTGTTAGGGAATAGCAGACGATAATTCCCCAGGAGCTGCTGGTGAACCCTGGAGGGAGGGGCACAAGGGACAGTGAGCCCTAAGCTGAAGCCCCCCCTTTCCCTTCCTATTGCCAGACCCTATCCTAGGTAATAGGCGACAACCACGAAGACAGTCCCTCCCTGAATACGTGAAACACAAAACGCAGACAAGACGAACAACAACAAAGGGAGGTCAGCTAGCCAGGGTTCGGTAACAGGAGAGCGATGCAGTGCCAAATCAGAGTCCAAAAGAATTGTCAGTAGGGAAGCAGAGGTCAAGGATTAGAATACAAGTAATATAACAGCAAGCAAAACCAGAAAGCTAGAGGCAATAACCGGCACCAGTGTGACTGTGAGCCAAGACTAAATAGGGGAGGAAGAACCCGCCCTGAACCTGATAGGAAGGAAAGCTGTCAATCACAGGCAAGACAAAATCAAACACTTAATGAACAGAGGCAACCTTGGCAGAAGACGGGTGTGGTGCAAATCCAATTAAGGACTAGAGCCGTGTTCACACAGTGCAACTAAAAACTTTAAGCAGATTATCAAACTGCACACGCCTCCTGCGCCGCAGCATGCGAGCAGAGGGTGGCGCAGAGGCCCGAACAGGCAGAGATATTACACTTAACTTCAGGCAAAAACAAAATAAAATCCTACTCAACTAATTCAGAGCCCAACTAACTAAACAGAAATGTTAACCTAACTATGCACGTGGCTTACTACCAGCCGCACGAACAAACCAAGCGGCATATTGCCTCACTGGACTCAGGGTTACAAGACAGAACCATACACCTCCGTTCACCTCATGGATCTGCATTGGAGTGCAGGATCTGCAGCTTATTTTGGCCCAGTAATGAGCCAAGGACTCACATCTGGACCTGAGGACTACTCAAGGCCTGCACTGGACCACACATAAGTTAAAAACCTGGAGGAGATATAGTGAGATTCCAGCACTCTGTCTGTCACCTTCTCACATACTGTAGATGAAAAGTTGTTCATGCTGAATGAAATTTGCATTTCATCAGTCAAGGTCAAGCAATATATCATAAAAGAGAACTTTTAACTTACAACATTGTTTCAGGATGACAGTCTTCACAGATGAACTGTGAACAATGACAACCAAAAAACAGACATCTGAAAACCCTAATATATAGCCACCTTTATTGCTATTAACCAGAGTCAAATTGCTTACCCTTTACTAGTCTCCATATATTTGTGTCAGCAGGGAGGATACTAAACAAGACAAGTTCATTGCTGGCATAATTATGGGTCATATCACTGTAAGATCTGACTTTAGTGATCAGCAATAGAGCTGCACTTCAAGACTGTTTATGATATACACTTTCAATCAATTTTCAGGTATTTGAACATTTTTATTGTTTGATCTAAATATAAATACATTCTTACTATAATTACCAAACCCTTCTTAAATAAATAAATAAACTAGCTAAAGCCATATGGACTCGCTCCCTGAGTCAATTTCAGAACATGTACAGTGAATCGTAGCATGGATTAATCCTGAATGTAAGGCTGAGTTGAGGACTGACCTTGGATTTTACAACAGTGCCTAAAGCCCTGGCAAGTAAACAGCACTGTACCAGCCAAACACACCAAGCTGAAACACAAATGCAAATGATGTGTTCAATATTTAATGTAACAAAAGCCTCACTACATGACTTTAATATGGAAATCTTTGTAATGCAGGCACATCACAAAACATATTAGAATATAGTGCAGGTTTGTTTAGTAATTGGGACACACATAAAAAGATTTCTTGTGATTTTCTTCACATAATATAGTTTTTATCTCCTATATTGATTGCTCTATATGTATGCCAATAAAGCATCGTTACACCATTGTTGTGTGTTTAATCTCATTATGACCTAGATTTGTCAAAGGGAGCAATCATGCAAATGAGAGCTAATCTAGTTCCTCATCTACATTGCCAAAAGAAAAAAAGGTTTGTTTATAACAAGTATCCCGTAATAATTCTTATATGAAGTAACATTATTTACACATTTAAAGTGGACCTTTCATCACACGTGTATTGTTAGGGTAGGTAAAATCAGCACAGATCTATTCTGAATGTATTATTAGCCACATTCATTCCATTATAAAGCCTAGAATATATACTTCGCCTTATAGTTTTCTTTTTAATCGCTTCTTTTATATTATAAGATTATTCAAATAACAAGAAAAGAATAAATAAACTAACAAAGTGCATACAGACGTGTAAGCCTACCAAAGTTAATATATATATATATATATATATATATATATATATATTAATGGAGAATAAGGGGTAAGCAGCCAAACCAACTGAAATTAAGAGTGAATAGAGAGACCCCCTGAGGCTTAAGGCCCCACATGACGTTCCACAGTAAAAAAGCGCACAACGCGGTTCTTAATGCAGCACTTTGCACAGAAAATTTGCAGATTTTTCTTCTGCAGATTTTCTGCTTCAATTTATATCTATAGGGAAACCCCTGGCATAATAATTATAGGAAGACAGATGAGGTCACATCATAGTATACAAAACTACAACATCAGCAGCATTCCTAAATGTGTCTTCCTTTTCCTTCCTATAAGAAGTGTATGCCATGACACGATGCATGTGACAAGGTCGTTTTATTTGATGGGTGAATTCAGGGAGAATGGCAGGCAAGGTCGCTGTGACTTTCTCATTTTTATAGTATCATTACTGGTGTCACTGGTGTTAAGACGGCACTTATATTCAGTTATAAAAATTATGATTACATTAATTTAATTTTGGGGTGCCATCTCATTATAATTCATCATGGCATCAATTAAAATTCTATTTCATGTCCTATCAATACCCCTGGCTCATGTGTAGGGTATCATCACCCGTCATACCAAAAAATAAATAAATAAATTGGTGGTGAATTACAGAAATACTTGTATTGCTATTCCTTGCAGTTAACCCTCAAATTATACAGACTGGTCTAACGTGCATTATATTCCATGTACTATTCAACACTTCTGTTTTCCCCTTCAAAGACTAGATCATTTCTCATAATAAGCATTAGACGTTCAGTGCGCTGTTCAATTTTCAGATAAAATTCATACAAAAATATTTGTCTATGGCAAGTACTCTCAACCTCACCTTGTTATTTTGTTTCGCTATGTTGAAAATGTTTCAATTAGTTAAAAGTGGTTTATGACCATCTCTCAAAGTTAAATTTGACTCATAATATAAAAAAGGTTGGAGATTTTTGCTTTAGTGCAAACAGGACTTTAGAGGGAAGAAAGACATAAAAAAACAATAGGGGACCACTCATAACTATCATAACTACTTAGTTCATATGAAGTTTCTTTACATTTCTATAGGGCTCAAACTGCTACCAAAGTGCAACTGTCTCCATCAGTCTATATCTATCTATCTATCTATCTATCTATCTATCTATCTATCTATCTATCTATCTATCTATCTATCTAGCTATCTATCTAGCTATCTATCTATCTATACATAATCTTTTTTTAATTTATTTTCTATCTGTATCCTTTATCATTGAGATAAATTGTAGGAGTCAACTTGCCATAAAGTTAAGATGCAGTGCAAAAAATCATACCATAAGTTTCATACCTCTGAGAAAGTAATGGTCGACCCTAGAGAATGTTTCTGCTGTAAGCTGCAGCCAAACGTCATTGGTATAATTTACCCCATGGACAGTCAACACTGATAGATGGGTCTATGAATACTGATGAAGTAAAGTGCTTATTTGTCTGATTGATTTAAGTCATCTTTGCCACTGTATTTGTAAATTGTTGAAGTAAGTACTCTTTGTAATGCCCTTATTTTAACAACTTCCCATCGCATGCATTTTTCGATTTGACTTCTCATCTTCCAAACCACTTTATTTTTCAGTTCACAAAGCCATATGAGGACTTAATATTTGCGAGTCAAATTGTACTTCGCAATGGTATCATTTAATATTCTCTGTGATTTACTGGGAAGATTGAAAAAAAAATCAGTATGGGGTTGAAATGATGAAAAACTGGATTTGTGTGACTTTGTTTTTTTATTGCATTCACTGTGCAGCAAAATGACATCTCACCTGTATTCTATGGGTCAGAATGATTCCAGGGATACAAAACTTAGGCTGAGACCCCACATTGTTGAAATGCAGCTTTTTTGTTGTTGCAGATTTTGCTGCTTTTTTTGAGCCAAAGTCAAGAATAGTTACAAAATGAATCGGAAATATGTAGGAAGTACTTCTACTTCTACCGTCTTCACTATCCATTCCTGGGTTTGGCTAAAAAAATAAAAACACATGATGTCTGGGTCGCATATCCCCAGTCACAGGCCAAAAGAGCTCCAAAGCGGAGGCTGGGGACTGTCAGAAGCTCAGACGAGGTGAGTATAAGTATTTGGTATTGTTAATTGCCTTCCCAGGGCAGGCTTCTATTGGAAAGGGGTCCGGTGGCATGTACAGACATCACATAATTAAGGGCCCCTTTTCATTAAGGGAATGTATAGTTGTTGGAAAACAAGGCTTTGTAATGTTGGTCCAGGGCTCCAGGTTATCTCCAGCTGCCACAGGCCCCATACACCTCGGGGAGGGGGGGTACATTTTCATCACTGGCCCACATTTACAAATATTTAAGCAGTGTAAGTTTAAACAGGCATTCTGAGAATGTGCCCGGTTTATCACAGCAGCTGATGCATGATGAACTATATATGCAGTATTTGCATCTTAATACTGTCTAGTCTAAGGGTCTAAGTTTTTACAACATTAGTTGAATTACTCTGCATCAGAATATTATGGAAAAATTTGGGACAATTGGAGCACACATTGCTGCATATGAAACCATGCCACTGTTACCTCTAAACCACACGCCTCTATCAAGCTAGCAGGTACAAATTACTTACAACTAGGTTTTATTGCATGCCTAAAATGTGCCTAGATCAGAATAGCAGGTACAGTCACCATAGTAAATTCTCTGTTATAAAGGTTAATTTAATAATAGTCTAGTGAGTTAATGCCAACCTCACCTTTAAAGTCCCACATCGTATCAGAAAATTGTTAAAATTTCACAAATATAGTGCTATTATAGTATTTTTTATCTTTAGCAGTATATTAGCTAATAGCTAAAATAAAAGTAACTATTTTTATTACATACTAAAGCAGCAAACAAAACTAGCCAATATATATGCTGAAAAGAAAACATTCAAATTCAATCTGCTGTATAATATATGGTTTTGCCATTAAACAATACAGTAAAATCAGGACACATTGTGCACAACTTCAGCCAGTCCTCCTAGCATTTGCTATGTGAGCCATTTCTCAGGCCTAGCCTAGCTGACATTAATGATTGTGATATGGCGGCTGATGATTTCTGCAGTTTTCAAAAAGGGACACAGCACAAGTATAAAAAAGGCAATTGAACATATAAATCTCAGCGTCCCTTATTTCTAAGGGAGATAATTTATTGTCTTTTTGGCTCCAAGAATATTGTACAGCAGTTGGTCTTCACCTTTCACATTCTTTGCTGCGATATATTTCCTAACACTTTAGTGTTGGATCAATCATCACCCATCTTTGGTTCTCTAACTTTGTTATTATGGTTTAATTGATTGATTGTTCCTGTGAACTATACATGCTTTGGGACACAAAATAAAAAAAGACAGAGAAAACACTTGAATTTTGGGATTTTAACACTCACCATGGTATATTTAAAGGGGAAAATCAATGCCAGAGTATCTGGTATAGTAGTAGTAATACTGACTTAAAATAGATGAGTATATATATTGACATGCTGCACATACCTTTGTTTTATAGATCTCTGTTCCATTAAGAGAAACCTTCTGTAGTACAACGATTCCCTATGGTATAGACAAACAATCGACATGGACATGTATATGTATTGTGAGAGAGTGAAGGGTGAGGTCTGGGAAGACAGGTACTGTATGTCCCAGCCAGGCAGCTAAAGGGTGTTTGGTAAAGGCCCACACCAGGGAGGTCAACTAACTAATCAAGGCCTGATAATAGTCTGTGTGTGAGGACTAGGAGTATGGCACCACAGTGACAGAGCTGACCTGTCCATACCAAACCTACAGAGTGGGTACTGTGCCACCTGTTATTGTTGCCAAGGTGGGAGACTGGTAGACAGGCTTCTGTATAGTCAGGGAAAAGTTTCCTTATGTTTAAGTTAGTTCTCAGCCGACAAGGGTTTTATTTTGGTTATTTGTGCCTTTGCATAGGCAGTTAATGCACTTTAAGTAAATAAAGCCTGAACTTGTGTGCAACCCAGTGTCTAAGTCTCTGTTTGCTGCACTGCTACAAGCATCTACCTGAGCAATTCCCCACAATTTATATATGTGTATATATATATATATATATATATATATATATATATATATATATATATCCTATTAATATTATAAATGTGAAAGTTTATGAGTTTGGATGTTTGTGGGTTTGTGTGTTCGGATGTTTGTTAGTCAATCACGCAAAACCCGCTCAACCGATTTGGCTGAAATTTTCCACAAACATAGTTAATACACCCCATTGCGCAATAGGCTAATTTTCGTCACAATAGCGCACATACGTTTTTCCCAGGACCCCCACAAACCCCAAGCTCACACCACCATCTCTGCAATCTCACACACTTTGGACCATAGCAAGCCACAAAATTCATATTGCCCTCTACAGCCTCGCCCCTAACCCCACACAATCACATATACATATACTTTACCACTTTGCCCCTCACCTTAACGATACTCCAGGAGGCTCTCTTTAACGCTCCGGAGCAGCCATGTTTGCCAACCCCCACCGCTCTGACAATCCGCGACACCACCCACCCATGTCAATACCCCTAGGTGGTCTAATAAATGCAAAAAAAAAAGTTTAAAAAAAGTAAAAAAAATATTAAAAACAAAAAAAAAAGGATTAAAAATTCAAATCACCCCCCCTTAATAAAAATTTTAATAAAAAGTGATCAAAGCAATAACATTTCCTGAAAATAGTAGAAATACAAAGTACACCCGGTCCCGCAAAAAAAGACGCCCTATACATCCCCGTACATGCACGTATAAAAAAGTTACGGCTGTCGGAATATGGCGACTTTTCAAAAAAAAATTTTTAAACAGTTTTGGATTTGTTTTTAAGAGGTCAAAATGTAACTAAAACCATATAAATTTGGTATCCCCGGAATCGTAACGAAACACAGAATACAGGGGACATGTCATTTTGGTTGCACAGTGAACGCCGTAAAACCAAAGCCTGTAAGAAAGTCGCAGGAATGCATTTTTTCTTGAAATCCACCCCATTTTGAATTTTTTCCCTGCTTCCCAGTACATTATATAGAATAATTAATGGTGGCATCATGAAGAAAAATTTGTCCCGCAAAAATTAAGACCTCATATGGCTCTGGGAGCGGAGAAATAAAAAAGTTATGGGGTTTAGAAGGAGGGGAGTCAAAAACGAAAATCAAAAAAATGCCATCGGCGGGAAAGGGTTAACTTCAAATACCTCTGTCCCAAAGTCACTATGTAAAGTTTCTCACAACACCGTATATATAGCAGCTCTAATACAAAGTAGCTTCAACACAAAAGTCTCACGTATTCTCTGAATTACAGCAACAACAAGATACAAAGTTACATTTCATATCCCATACCTTATACACAGTACGAAAACCTTACCCACGCCTGTATATACCCACTTCTACAATCACCGCAGACGAAGTCGCGGGTACCAGCTAGTATATATATATTTATCTCACAATTAACTGTATCTTGTACAGTATAATTTCACTGTAGCAAATACTGTGGGAGATTTAGTGGTGTAACTAGGAATGGTGGGGCCCCGTGGCAAACTTTTGACATGGGGCCCCCGCAACCAATGCCAAAGACCCTGACCGACCAACCCCTCCCTGCATTCCTGCACAGTATTATTGCCTCATAGTGGCCCCTGCACACAGTATTATTGCTCCATAGTGGCCCCAGCACACAGTATTATTGCCCCATAGTGGCCCACCTGCACACAGTATTACTGCCCCATAGTGGCCTCTGCACACAGTATTATTGCCCCATAGTGGCCCCTGCACACAGTATTATTGCTCCATAGTGGCCCCAGCACACCGTATTATTGCCCCATAGTGGCCCCCTGCACACAGTATTATTGCCCCATAGTGGCCCCTGCACACAGTATTATTGCCCCATAGTGGCCCCTGCACACAGTATTATTGCTCCATAGTGGCCCCAGCACACCGTATTATTGCCCCATAGTGGCCCCCTGCACACAGTATTATTGCCCCATAGTGGCCCCTGCACACAGTATTATTGCCCCATAGTGGCCTCTGCACACAGTATTATTGCCCCATAGTGGCCTCTGCACACAGTATTATTGCTCCATAGTGGCCCCTGCACAAGGTATTATCTACCCATAGTGGCTCCTGCACACAGTATTATGCCCCATTGTGGACACCCATATACAATTATTATACATTGTGGTCTTTTCAGACCCCACAGTATAATAATCAGAAACCCAGGGGAGGATACAAACATAAAAAACACTGTTACTTACCTATCCCTGCACTACCTGCTGATGTCGGCCATCTTCAATGATGTACGGGATGTCATGTGACCCGACGCATAAGGACGCAGGCCCAGCCATGTAACGTCAGGGACGTCACTCAAGTAGGCCTGAAGCCTGCCTTGACCCCGGAGAGGTAAATAATGCTGTTTTTTATGTTCTCTTGCCTCCCCTGGGCCTCCAATCACTATACTCAGGGGTCTATAAAGACCCCCCAGAGTATAATAATATTGTTTGTGGGGCCTATGGCCTTACTTACCGATATCCCTGCTCCTGCTCACAGCGGCCTCCACAGAAGAAGAAGCGTAGGCGGCCGTGGGGCACGAAACGGGATCGGTAAGTAAATAGGGCCCGTTACCAACTGGAGTTACTCTAGCCGGTAACGGCTTATTAAATAAATAAATAAATAAATAAATGCAATGGTAGCGGCTGTCGCTGGGTCCCCCTGAAGTCCCAGGCCCTGTGGCACCCACTACCGCAGCTACCACTTACGCCCCTGGGGAGATTCATTCATACCAGAGTATTTTACGCTGATCTTGATGTCCTGTGCACCAGTGGAGGGTACTCTTAGGCTAAGGCCCAACATAGGGGCAGCAACAAAGAGAGCTGAAGGAAAAAAACACGACGGTAATGCATCGTGTTTTTTCCTGCAGCGCTTTTCACAAAAAGTGTGCAGAGTTTATCTCTATGGACTTTCTACTTCAATTATACCTGTAGGGAAACCACTGGCATTTCTGTACGTATCATTGACATGGTTTTGGAAATCACAGCATGTCTGCTGCATCTATTTTCCTGCAATGTGTGGTTGGGAGGTGCCACTTTGCAGAAACTGTAAAAAGTCGCATTTTTTTCTTTAGTGTTTGTGCTTTCTGTTTGGATCACATGGAGCCCTGGCCTTAAAGAGGTTTTCCGATCCCAAATGCATTTTTGATACTGATGACCTATCCACAGAATAGGCAATCAGTATCTGATATGTAGGGGTCAGAAGCTACAGTGGCGGATGGAGAGATGAAGCAGCTCTGCACCTGTTCAAGTAATAGCAAACCAATTCGCTGTATAGTGGTGGTTCCAAGTAACTTCAGCTCCTATTATGGTGCTGCTTCAGCTTCCCGTCCACTGCAGCATCTTCCAAAACCTGTAGGCCAGTTCAGTGTATCTGTGCGGTGTCCGGGTGTCGGACTCCCAGAAATCGGATACTGATGACCTATCCCAGGAGTAGGTCACCAGTATCAAAAATGTATTTGAAGCCATAAAAAAAACATTAATTCATGATGAGATTGTGCCTCATTATGGATTACTTGCTTCCCCTAGCCCGATCTAGTTCATAGATGCAAATCTACAGAAACCCAGTGGATGATGTAGGTTTTAATGTCACTTTTGCCAATTTTGTGGCCTAACTGATAATGAAAAGTTATGAAACAAGTTATGAAACTGGAGGAAAAATGCATTTGCAACTATTTTAGAGAGAAGTGGCTTTAAATAGTCAAAAATAACTGATTTGCAACTATGTTATGACAACTTTGATGAATCCTCCCATAGTGTTACATGTCTTAGGATGCATAATAATGTAGTTTTTATTATATTTTCAAAATATACAAAAACAATATAACATAGAAATGCAACCTGGAGCAAAAAGAAAGAGAATGTGAGCCCAGATTGTATCCCAGGGTGCCCATATCACCTGAAACTTCTCCTCCACATTATTCAAATGCTCTAGTGACCGTGATTCTCATATTCTGGAGAAGAGCTCTTCAAGAGCTGGAGGGGATGTCTGCCTTTAATGTTTAGTCACAAGACATGTAGCTGAGGTGAACATATAAATTCAGAGCTGCAGGGAATGCTTACGCATCCGTATGGATGGTAGGTTGAGCAGGAACATCTGCACTCTTTCTATTACATTTTGGATTTGCCACCAATGAGGCTAGAGCAGGGGACATGACCAAAACAAATGGAAAATGTCAGGAACCACACCTCCAGCAGTTATCTGGTATAGTCGTATTATGAAGTAGAGCTGGGGTGTGGGACCAGTTCAGGTCACTTATTTTTAAGTTTAGCAAGGTCCCATGACTGATAATCTCCAATGATTAAAGTGGCATTATATTCAGTTGTTATGTTCTAAATGTCACCATATAAAACATTTAACCATAACACAGAAAGTAATATATGGATAGTCTTCAAATCACTGGTCAGCAAAACTACAACTTAACCGTTATTAAAAATTAATGCAAAAACATATACTGTATATACAATTGAAACCAGAAGTTTACAAAGACTATATAAAAAGACACATATGCATAATAACAAAGTCAATGTTTTGTAGTGACCATCACAAAGCCCTGATCTCAATCTTATTGAAAATTTATGGGTAAAGCTGAAAAGGCAAGAAGGAGCAAGGCGGCCTACAAACATGGCTCAGGGCTCGTTCACATCTGCGACGGCACTCCGTACTTCAGGTTTCCGTTTCCTGCCTAAAACAGAGGCAGGAGACGGAAACCTGCAGGAGTCTTTCTCACCCATTCATTTGAATGGGTGAGAAAGCTGTCCGACCGTGAGCGGCGGTGAGCGTTTTAGGCGCGAAACCAGGTTTTATAATCCGGACACAGAGTCGGACATGCACTACTTTGTGTCCAGATTTAAAAAAACGGTTTCGCGGCGGAGAGCCTAAAACGCTCACTGCCGCTCACGGCCAGACCCGGTCTATGGTTTCCGTCTTCTGGCATGCAGAAGACGGAAACCATAGAATGGAGACCCTGAACGAGGGTGAACCTAGCGTCAGTTACAGTTCTGTCAGGAGGAATGTGCCCAAATTCCTACCAACTATTGTGAGAAGCTTGTGGAAGGCTATACAAAACGTTTGACCCAAGTCATACAGTTTAAGGGCAATGGTACAAAATAATAATGAAATGTATGTAAAATTTTGACTTTGCAGAAAGTAATAAAAATGCCAGTAAAAAATGATCTCTCTCTTTATGCTGGCATTTTGCAAATGTAAATAATTTTGGTAATCCTAATTGACGTAAAACGAGAAAGGTTTACTCTGATTTCATGTCCGATGGTAAGAAAAATATGCATGTGTGTCTTTTTCTATAGTGTATGTAAACTTATGTTTTCAACTGTATACACACGTGGACAAAATTATTGGTACCTCTCGTTTAATGAAAGAAAACCCCACAATGGTCACAGAAATCACTGGATGGTCACTTGAATCTAACAAAAGTAAAAAAATAAATAAAAATTCTATGAAAATGAACAAATGAAAGTCAGACATTGCTTTTCAACCATGCTTCAACAGAATTGCTAAACAAACAGCCCGTTCCCTTAACGCAATATTTTGTTGCACAACCTTTTGAGGCAATCACTACAATTAAATGATTCCTGGAACTGTCAATGAGACTTCTGCACCTCTTAGCAAGTATTTTGGCCACTCCTCATGAGTAAACTGCTCCAGTTGTCTCTGGTTTGAAGGGTGCCTTTTTCAAATTGCATGTCTCAGCACCTTCCAAAGATGCTCAATAGGATTTAGGTCAGGGCTCATAGAAAGCCACTTCAGAATAGACCAATGTTTTCCTCTTAGCCATTCTTGGGTGTTTTTAGCTGTGTGTTTTGGATCATTATCCTGCTGCAAGACCCCTGACCTGTGACTGAGACCAAGCTTTCTGACACCGGGCACCATATTTCTTTCTAGTCTTGAGATTTCTTCTCTTGATAGTCTTGAGATTTCATTGAACCATGCACAGATTCAAGACACCCTGTGCCAGATGTGGCAAAGCAGCCCCAACATAACACAGCCTCCTCCATGTTACACAGTAGGGACAGTGTTCTTTTCCAGATATGCTTCATTTTTCCGTCTGTGAACGATTTTGTTTCATCTGTCCATAGGACATTCTCCAAGAAGCTTTGTGGTTTGTCAACCATTTTTATTTATTATTACTTTTTTTCAGATTTAAGTTATTTCTGTGACCATTGTGGGTTTTTCTTTCATTAAATGAGGGGTACCAACAATTTTGTTTACGTGTATATAGTAGGTTTGCTAAAAATATCATAAATCTTTATTACAGAGAACATTTAGTCAACCTTGGAAAGAAACAAATGCTCTCATGGCTACCTAATACAAAAAAAAACAGAAGCTTTAAAAATATTACAAGGTCTTCTATACCACTTTATAAGGTTGTACAGTCACGAAGCAGAAAAAAACATATCTAGTTATAATGTATATAGCATCCTGCTTTTTTTATAAGCAATGAACAGCAAAGTAAACTACGTATGATTTCATTTTAATTGTCTTTGCTATATTTAGAAAATACAATATATACATTTATGCAAAAAGATATAAAGAAAGAAGCAACTGTCTACAGTCAAATAAGGAACCAATGGACTTGAGAAATGAATTAAAAAAACCCTGTATTCTCAAAGGTTTCAAGAGATACTACTAGTAAGAAATTATCAAATTGGCCTACATTTACTAAAGCAAATGTGCCTCAAAAGTGGCAAAAAATGTGCCTCAACTTGTTCTACATCCCTGTATATGAAAGACAGGTGAGCATTCATTCTGCCCTATAGGACCAGTGAATTGCTGAATGCTTGTTTGACTTCTCTTTCATAGCCTGATATAGATGAATCGTGCAGCAGTCCGCATGCTCAACCACCACTCAATTTGGAAAGGGGAAGCAGGACCTCTGAACTCATGACTGGTAAGCTTTTTGTACTGCAAGAATTCAGGCTGACTGTATATATCTAAGCTGTAGTGGAGCTGGCAGTTGCATGATGCTCTACGTTAGCAATATAGGCAGTTTCATGTATAGGTGTAACATCTTTGCCCGTCCGCACTTTGGCGTCATCATCCGGTCGCATGCTGCGGCGCAGGAGACGTGTTTGTTTGTGATTTCTTCTTTTGGGTTTGTTTTGCATTGTCTGAACACTGTCCTATTCCTTCACCTTGTTAATTGATTTCCCACCACACTCATCTCGTTCACCTTCATTTCCCTCTGCTCCCCTAATAGTTAACTTAGTCTTGCCCTGTGATTGACAACCTGCCTTCCTATCAACTTCAGATTGGGTTCATCCTCCCTATTTATTCTTGGCTCACATTTACATTGGTGCTTGCTATTGCCTTGTGCATGCCGGCTTTCTCGTGTTGTTTATTCTTGTATTCTGATTCTTGACCTCTGGCTTTCCCTATTGACTACTCTTTTGGATATCGATTTTGACACTGTGTTTCTCGACTGTTACTGACCCCTGGCTAGCTGACCTCCCTTGTTGTTGTTTGTCTTGTCCGTGTTTTGTGTGTCACGTATTTAGGAAGGGCTCGTCTTCAAGTTGTCGCCTATTACCTAGGATAGGACCGGTAAGCAGGAAGGGACAGTGGGGGGTTCTAGATCAGGGCTCACTGTCTCTTGTGCCCCTTCCTCCAGGTTTCTCTTACAGCCCTGGGGAACTGCTGTCTGGCACTTCCCTAACAATAGGAGTTGTGAGAAGGTGGCAAGTGAGATTCTGGAAGGTTGCAACATCTCCACCAGATTCCTCACTTATGTGTGGTAGGTGAGCAGGGGTGAACCTGCCCCTTTCGCCGCCCAAGGCGAACGACAGAAAGCCACCCCCACCCCACGGAGGAGGGGGCGGAGTGGAACTACTTCTTCTCCTACTAGGGAGGAGCCACACATACAGTTAGGGGTTTTGCTTTATAGTTAGTAGCTCAGACAAGCAGGATTTCTGTCATTGTTTTGCCTGAAGTTAAGGCTTATTTTGTTTTGCCGGTTTAGCAAAATAGACGTACAGGTTAAAACCTGTTTGCACCTGAATTTTTGTGTCTGTCTCTGACTGTCTGGATTCGCTGCTGCTCCCACTGAACCTTTCGTCCCACAGAGTGTAATGTGAAGAGAACGTAGTCAGCTTAAGTGGCACAAATCACAAGGTACTGCAGATTTATCCAACAGAGCAGCATTTTTTAGATGTAAACATCTTCAAATCCAATCCTAATTGTAATCCCAATATGATACCCAATACCTAGTGATAGCAGTGACCTCTAAAGGGGCGTTCACATTGCGCCCGTGTCTGCCCGCCAGGTCTCCGTCCTATTCCCCTGGAAAACTGGGTAGGGGATGGCTTCCGAGCGGTCAGTTTTGAAACCCATCCATTTGAATGGGTTTTTAAAGCAAACCGTCGGTGTCCACCTGCAGCCTCTCCGTAGGGAAACCGTTTTTTTTAAGACGGACACAAACTCCTGCATGTCCAACATTGTGTCTGTGCAAAAAAAATGGTTTCCCCGTGGAGTGGCTGCATACGGACACTGGCGACTTACTTTAAAAATTCATTCATATGAATGGGTTTTAAAATTGATTGCCGGGAAGCCGTTCCCTATCCAGTTTCCCCGGAGAATAGGAACACCCCCTGAATTGTAGCTATTTTACATTACAATGTTCATGAAGGCAAGTAGGTAGACCAGCACACTTACAATTTGGCTGGGATAGCGATGACTACCTATACCACTCGTATGTCTCTTTCCTTATCGGCACTATTCGTACCATTTTGAATGGTGCACAGGTGTGCATCATTGTATACACCATGTGTTGAGATCAGGAGTCTTTGATTGGTTGGGTTAATTATTTCTAGGATATTTAAACCCTCTATGTCCCACATAAACTCCACCCCCGGAAGAAGGCTTAGCGTGCCGAAACGTGCGTCGGGCTGACAAACAGACACTAGGTGTTCTTGCTTTACATCACAGTGATTCTATATGGGTAAGATGGCATATTTCCTCTTGATGTAGACCTACCCTTATTGTATTTTACATTATGTGTGCATTATACCTGCGGCTCTGCCTCCCTGATGACAATATGTTGTAAACATGGGTTTATCCCTGTTCCTGCTTCGGAAATACATATTATTGGTCATTTTCTGACTTTATGTGGAATTAAGGAGAGTGTTCTTTCTGCAATCAGGATATTATGACTATATACATGCTTAGTCAATACTAGGAGAGTAGTTTAGCTGCATTCGGGTAGTGTGATTATTTAATAAATTGTTTGTGGAGGTTGCATCAGGTGTAGTTCATCTTACTATATATATATATGTGCAATACTATTTCACTAAGATTCATCTATGTGTACTGTTTTATACGGTGTTTTGCATCTGTCCAGTATATGTGTATTTCTCTATATTGATGTATATAATTTTAACATTGTGTCAATAAAGGTATATATTTTTTATATTTGAACCTGTAGTTGGATATGTTGAGTGTCGATAACCATCTGGCCTGTTCCAGTTTTGTGTTTGTACACTTACAATGTAAGCAGAGAGTAGAAATAAAAGGGTTGTCCAGTTTCAGCAAATAAATGTAATTTTGCGTAACCAACATTATACAATTTTTCCAATTTTTCATTAAACCTTCTGTATCCATCTTATAATTCTCAAGATCTGTGCAGTGAAAGTAAACGGTAAAGGTTCATATTAAATTGAAGCAAGTACAGAACCATAAATAGGTAAAAAGAAAACTATATTTGAAAACTGTATAATTTTTCATTGCACTAAGAACACAATGTATTTTCATAATAAAATAGTAAATGTGCGAATGCAGAAAATAATAAAACATAAATAGTCAGACAACCCTTTAAATACTTCCACAGGTAGAGCTTAAAGGTGTTGTCCAGTTAGTTTTTATTGACCAAGGTTATTAATAAGAGATCAGTAGGGTCAGGCACCTGGTAGCTGTTTAAGAAGCCATAGAGCTCGGGTGAAGGATGTGACCTCTTCTCTATTTATATTGAACACCACACAGAACCTCTGATGATCAGCTTTTTACAGAGGCTGCAATTTTCAGGTGAACACTGTGAGTGACCTTCTCGCTACATGCATACAGAGTCTGTGCTCACAATCGCAGTTCACTCTAGCCTATTCAATGGAATGGGACTGATTTGTAAACTGGTCATATGACCAATGAAAGTGACATGACGTCTAAAGTAGAAACAGTGCTTAGGGAGCACTGCTGCCACTTCAAACAGGTAACCTCCAGGGGTCCAAGGTGGGAGACTCCCATTAATCTTTAATTGATGACCTATCCAAAGGATAGGTCATCAATTAATACATCGCAGTCATACATATTCAAGCTGTTTGCATGGCTGAGCATGCATGTGTTCTGTTAGTTAACTGCCACCAGACACTTTTTGCAGTTTATCACCCTTGAGAACAATTACTCAGGCATATTGAAACATCCCTAATCCTTTCTTCTTCTGACATAGGCTGTTAGTTGAACAAAACATCCAGTACTGCACCAGCAGATTGTGCATAGTCTAATGTGTTATCTCCAGTCCTACACTGAAAACAGTACGTAAAATACAGAAGAAATGCTCAGGTTATCTGAACATTGCACCTTGCCAGCAGCACGAACATAGGGTAGTCCATGTGGCTCTATCTTTGAATCAGAACTTATTACTATAAACTAATTCTTCTGTCACATACTATTTTTAATATAAAATTAGATGCACATTAAATGACTCTGGGGAGTAACTATTACACTTTGATTATTTTCCTAAACAGCAGTTATATGGACATTCATTAAATTAACATAGTAGCATAGTCTATTATTATGGGATGCTTTGTCTTCATCAGTTAATGATTCAGTAAATGAATTCTGTCACAGAACCTATGATAACTATTGAGAAAGTACCATGGGTTTCAGTGCCAATAGCTTCACTGTATCCAGATGGTCTGGCCAGCTGTACACACCTCAGAGCTTGAGTCTTGTCCTGGAGAAATAGACTGCCAACATACTCTATTCTCTTAAGTCTGAATAAGATGGTTGAAAATAGTTATTAAATCTCCCTCTGTGAATTAATGGACACTAAGCTTTAAAAACCTGTCTGAAGCACTTAAAGAATAATAATGCTGTTAAATTAAAACCGTTATATGCTCCTGTACTCCAAATGGAGCACGTAACACCGCAGCTTTACATTCCAACAAATGATTCATTGAAAGAACCGTAAAAAAATATTAACGTGGATGTTAATTTTTTATGCTTTTATATTTATTTGCTTTATTGTTCTTATAGCCACCAGATGTTGCCTCAGGAAGTTGCTACGAGAAGTGAAGATCTGGCAGTAGAATAATTAAATGGGAAATGTTGGCAGGCTTCCTGCTATTTCCTCCAGTACAGAGCGTTTATGAATGAGAGCGTACAGTACCACGGTGGCTCCAGTGCACAGGCTCATCTTTTATCATGTAACGATTTTCCATCGAAGCCGCAGCAAAGCCAAAGGCTTATCACACCCTCTGCATAAACTTAAAAAGACATTATTAATAAAGTGCTCATGTTGCTTTCATAAACAGTTCAACAGGATTGCCTGCTGACACGCGTTTATTACACTTAATAATGTTTACATAATTCTTGTGTGAACTCATTAGGATTGTCACATCTCAAACAATTTTAGGGCTTTGTTTATCTCTGAAGATTTGGGCTCACCTAACAATGCAGTCATGATAGAATTTTCATAGCAAGCATTCTTGCCCTGACAGTGACAGGAGAAGAAGTACTCTGCTCAGAAAACAGGAGATGAGTCTCACTTCATCAGTGTGGTTAGTTTACAGCTGCTGAAATCCTATTAGCACTATATATCTATGAATAGAAGTTATTTTTAATAAATTGTTATTTTACATGAAATTCTATCACATTCTTAAGAAAGACCATACAAAGGAGAGAAACTACAAATTGTCCACTAATATGCCGCTTGGCTCCGTAGAATGCACAAGATATTTCAATACAAAGGTAAGTGCATTTCAGTGGTTTATTAGTCGCCTTTGAATTTGCTTCAACCATGATGAACATCAAGGAACTGTCTGTCTGACAATCTAGATGATTATATTAGTGACAGTGAACTAAGGCTGGCCATATGTATTAGTCAGCTGTATACCAAAGACTCATTTGGTTATCAGCTAGTGCTTCTGATCCCCCTGTACACATGTATATTTAGCCATGGGCACATACTTGGTAAATGTGGAAAAAAACACTGCCAGATACCTGTAGCTTATCTCCCTGAGTACAAAAGGATCCTACATGTTCCAATCCAATAGCCCAATTCATATTTCTGTCCAACACCTATCATTGTGGGAGAACTGGTAGGTCTGTACACATTAGATGGTTGACTGGTCCTGCCACATGTTTGTCCAGGATTAGTGTAATGTGTAAGGCCATCTTAAATCTAATGATAATCCATATCAACCATTTCTAACTAGCATAAATAGAACAAATGGTATTATTGCAACCCTGGATTATGTTTTTAAATGTGCTTAATCTTTGAACTATCCCATTTTGCTTTGGTGATGTATGGGTTAACTGTTCTGAATTATACGCGCCAACCCTGATGTCTTGGGGGTTGAGGTAGAGGGGGTCATGCACAAGGCATCTGCTTATACAGATGATTTGCTGTTTCTCGTCACCAACCCAGTGGTTTCTCTCCCTGACCTAATATCCCAGTTGTCGACCTATTCCACCCTAATGAACTACAAGATTAAACTGCAGAAATCATAACTTCTTAATGTTTCTCTCACACCTCTCATGGTAGAATCTCTCACTCTATCATTTCCATTATGCTGGGGTGCCTCCTCTTTAAAAAATTTTACGCTTAAATTGATTAACTGTCTTTTTCCCATCTCTATCAGGTTACCCCATTATGTCCAACCTTGTGAGATGGTCCCACGTCATATTTACTTGGTTCAGTAGATGTTCCATCTTCAAAACTAATATTCTGCATCGAGTTCTTTATGTCCTCCAGGTCATTCCGATTTCCATCTGTAGGGAAATATTTTCTTTACACTCTACCTTTGTAACGAAATTTGTATGGGCCAATAAACCTGCAGGGAAAGCGAAATCCATCCTCTTCCATCTGAAGTTCACAGGTGGAGCTAACTTCCAAACATTTATCCATATTATGTCTCTGCTCACCTCTCCCAGGTGTCTGACTGCCACTGCCATGTTGACTTCAAAATCTGGATGGGTCTAGAATCCTTACTCTCCACAGTTCCCATTGTCCCCCTCCCTGTGCTGATTGTCAGTCCTGGGATGTACTTATCCACCCTTCCATCCCTCCTATCCTGTGAGTAGTGTTCCGTACCTTTGCTACCACTTATTTATCTTCCAGACCTTCTCCGCTATATCTGATACTTCACAACCTATCATTTGCCCCTTGGGACAAAGAACTCTTTTTTCCTTCACTAGTTCTGTCTGGGTTGACACACACAGCACACCAATTCCTCTGCATTGGTCGGTTGTCAGTTCAGGAACTATGTGACACAGTGGAGCTATGACCCTTAGGTTTTTGTAGAGCAAACCAGCTTTCTCATTTCTTGACCTACCTGTCAAAGCCCTCTCGAATGCTCATACTAAAACAGACTTTGAGTCTTTATGTTCTGGCTCCGGTTTGGTTCATCATGTCCTATGTCATGTTGGGGTTGCCCCCAGACCTCCCCTTCATAGCTTACCTTCATCACTGGGAATTGGACTTAGGAATCAATTTTTCTGATGCCCACTGAACCAGACTGTTTCACCTCACTTACGGTTCCAGTAGAATTCAAGAGACAGTCAATGGGATCATATCACAATGGTGCCATGTGCCCACTAATCTACACTGATACTTTTGGTGCCCTCCTTGTGCTGGCACTGCTTAGCTTCATACAGTGACAATCTCCATATTTTGTGTAGTTGCCCGAATGTATCTGATTTTTTGCGTGAAGTCTGGAGAATCACCACTTCCTCCTCGTATTATACCCTCCCCTTCTCTCCAAGCTACTTTCTGCTGATATTGCTTTGAAGTTCTACAAAGTTTCTATTGTGAGACATCTGATAAACGCTGCGAGTTTGTGTACCGGCCTTGTGTAGACATCCGGAACTCCCTTGCCTCAGGCTCTTTTTTCAAATAATAGAAGAGTTGCGTTTGATGGAGGATCTGATGGCCCAACTACATGACCATCATCACGTCCTCATGAAGAAGTGGCACTATTAGATACTCTATCAAGATTCTAACAAATCCAACTCCATCATGTTCTCAGTCTAAAGGTGACCCACTGGCCAATTCCGGATTCCCCTTTATGTATTCCCCCAACACTTTTTTCTCTTTTATCTTCTCCTTCTTCTGTTATATTAACTATAACAGATTTCTAGATTTGCAGAATGATAACTTTCCCTTTTGGAACAGTTTTTTTTAGTTTAGCTTATGTCACAAGTCATGTTGTCATGTTACAATATTTCTTTGAAACTTGGGCATTGATTCATAATTTCCAATAGGGGGTACTAGAGTTGCTCAATGACAACCAGGAAAACTAACTTGGATGCCTATTTCCAGTTCTATAGAAGTAGCAGTCATTAGGATCACTGTAGCCTGAATGCAGGTATGGAATTTCTTTCCTGCATCATGCCTGTTGTGGATATAGGAGGTGCTGCTTTGAAAAAATAAATTATTTATTTATTAAAAAAAAACAATGTCAGACTCTTCTTTTTATAACCAGTCAGATACAACTAACAGCCCAGTATTTTCAGGGTAGGAAATCCATCCTTATTGGCCCCTTTTCAGCTTGCCACCCCAGAACAATTACTTCAAATGGTCACGTTCTGCTAGTATTCGGCTCTTTCCAATACCCTAGTGCCTTAAGTACTAGAGTATTAGTGAAGGTTTAGTGTTAGCCTTTTTTCTGGCTAACACTAAACCATAGCCTCAATCAGACGACTCCATTACTAAGGCATTAGTAAAGTAACGGAAATACTGAAAAGCACAAATGTTTGATTGAAATGAACCTTCACCCAAACATCTCTTGTTGACTATAAATTCACAATAATCCAACAAATGTAAAGTAGTCCTCAACCTGGAAAAACAAAGCAGTAAACATAAATAAAAATAACAATTATACATACCATTCCTCATTACAGTACAGGCGCTGCAGATTAAACTAGCCAATCACAGCTGTAAGCTGACATTGCTTGGTTTACACAACATGGGCCTAGGTTACTCCAGTTCATTAACTGACTGTTGGCCAGACAATATTCTGGTGCATGAATCCAACAAACTGATCCATAATTATTAATAATTGTAACATATCTTGAGAGATTCATGTGCAGAAAATCTAAGTTTTCCAGGCAGCAGCTAGTGTGAAGACTTCCTCAGATACAAAGGAGTCAGTGCACTGGGACAGGTTTTTTGTTATGTTCATTCAAATGAATAGCCTGGCTGCCACTTGGTACTGTAGGCAACTCACACTAATGTGTTCCACCTGTGATTTTAACAACTGCTACATCTATATTGTATCAGAAAATGATATCCTACATATGTGTGTGTGGTTATTCACGGGTTGGTGTTGTAAATAGCAGACTTTTTGCATGTCTCCCTACCAACTGTACTTTTTATTTATATCATTTTAAGAGATATCTGATGTTTGATTGCCTTTTATTCAATTTTTTTATGAGAGGCAAAACAGCGAAAAAACATCAGTTGAGCTCTTTTGATTTTTTTTTCTCATTATGGAGTTCGCCATATGGAAAAAAATATTTTTATAAGTTTGTAGATCAAGAATTTTTGGACACAAGGATAACTAATGTGTATGTGTTTTTTATGTTATTGATTTAATTGTATATCTAATCTAGGGTAGGAGGGTAATTTGAACTTTTAATGTTTTTTATTATTTTATGAGACCAGTGGGTTTGATCAGTAATTAAATACATTGCAATGCTAATACATTGCAATATATTGAGAAATTACTATCCTTCTTCAGCTTATTTAATGATAATAATAAGCTCCAGGCTGTCATAGTAATGGATCACTGTCCCTGGATCCCATTCTGTGGGCCGGCAATCCACCCCAATATGTACTGTCATAAAAATTATTGATTCTCGCTGTGCCTGTGGAGACTTTTCTCCCTAAGGGTAAGTTCACACAGGGTTTTTTGGTCCAGAACCTGAGGTGGAGGCCATCTCAGGTTCCGAACAAAAATACGGGTAGCTGCGACTGGATGCCGCTGCAGTGCACCAGCATCCAGTCGCGCACTCCACTCCGGATTATGCCCAAATGAATGGGCCTAGTCTAGAGGGAATGTCTTCAGACGGATGTCGCGAGGCAAATCCGCCTGAAAGAATTAACATGTCGCTTCTTTTTTTCCGGGAGCTGGAACAAACAGTTCTCAGAAAAAAAGAACTGACCAGCTCCCATTGATTTCAATGGAAGCCTTCTTTTTGGTCAGCATTTTGAGGTGGATACAGCCTCAAAATCCTGACCGAAATACCCCGTGTGAACTCAGCCTAACACCTGACTCATTTTGGCCATGGTGGAAACACTGCAGCAAAAATGCTGCATTTTACAGTACCTGCAAAGTGGATAGGATTCTAGCTAATCCTATCCACATATTGTAGAAAAATCTGCAGCAGAAAAGCTGCATTTTCAAAAAAAAAAAAAAAAATGTTGTTTTTTTTTGAAAATTGCAGCATGTGAATTGTACCTATAGAAACACTGGTGTTTTCCATATAGCTATAATAGAGGCAGACACTTCACAGTCAAAATTCTGCAGATTTTCTGTGAAAAATGCTGTGGGAAAAACGTGTTTCCAAAGTGTTTTTTTTTTTTTTTTGCTGCAGCTCGCTATGTGGGGCCTTAGCCTAAAACTGAGTTCTCTCAGTAAAACGTACAGATGTAGCAGAATTGACCTGATTTTCTAAAATTGGTAAACTATAAAATGATATCTTGTCACAGAAGACAACAAAAAACACAAAAAAAGTAATTGTAAAAACATTTATCAGCAGTTTAACCAAATGCAGAAGTTCGAATTAACTCTGCCACATCTGTATGTCTTTGTAATGTGGGGATCTGTTAGTATTTCTATTAACAGACTTTCTTTAATAATTTAGCTATACCACAAATTGACATTTTCTTTACATTCACCAGTTAGCTTGACCTTAAAAATAATCAAAACTTTCCTGGAAAAAAAAAAAAAAAGCCTAAAAAACCAGTAACAATCTAAGGGCAGATTGTGTCCAACCAATCTTATAGGTGTCTTTGATTATGTTACAAAAGTGTTGGATGAAGGTGTAGCCATATACAGTATATTGCCTACCTGGATTTCAGCAAAGCCTTTGATACAGTGCCACATAAAGAGCTGGTAAATTATTGAAGTGGATTCACAGTTGGCTGATAAACAGATTCTGAGAAAAGATGAATCATGAGTGGTGCACCACAAGGGCCTGTCCTGAGTCTTATTCCTTTTAATATTTCTGTAGGTGACATAGGAGAAGGTATAGTAGGTAAGATATGTAATAGGGCTTTCCTGGAGGTGTTAAACATGCAAAAAATCTAATTTTACTAGATAAATAGTTAGAATGATGGAAACTCTAGTTTGATGCTACTATGCATAAAATATTGCACTTGCGGAGAAGGAGTATTATATTGTCACTACTGTGTTAGCCAGGATAATCTATCAAAATGAGTACAACCAGGCAGCAAGGAAAGCCAGTCGGATGGCCGGCTGTATAGCCGGAGGTATAACCACTAAGGATAGAGATTAGGAAAGAAACAGCACTGTATAAAGTGCTAGTGAGACCAGAGAAAAACATCTCATTGGTGCAACCTGTGCAGTTGCACTGGGGTCCAGAGGTTCAGGGAGCTCTAGCACCTTACAGGAGTTAGCCACTTCCATAAAAATAGTATTGTTTGTATAATAAAATGTTATACCATTTTCCAATATATTTTCCGTATACTTTCTAGATCTATGCTTGCTGTCAATCATTCTGCTTACTCCGAGTGGATAAAAATCAGTCCATGGGCACAATCTGAAGTGTGGGTGGATGGGTAAAGAGCAGAATCTATGTCAGGGAATATTATTTCACTGAAAGAGTAGTTGAATTCAGTAAGTGAATTTAAACATGTTTGGGATAAACAAATGTTTGTCCTTAAATATAAAGTATATAATATGAATGCAGTGTATACGGACCATGTGGACGTTGTATGCTATGTATATGCTTCTATGTTTTATCAAAACAGGGTATTATTTTAAAAGCTATTGTAGAAGGCAGAAGCATCTACATACATAACCTACAAACATGAATTTTCAGAATAAAGTTAAACCATCACTGAACCTTACAGCTACTGTTGTATCCATACTACCAAATAATATTTTCCCAAAATTGTAAATTACTATTATGCACCTAATGAAAAGACTGTTTGACATTTGCCTTGTAGTTTCACTTGTCTGCTGAGCAATATAATGTTATAAACAACCATGTTTATATGAAAAGTCAAACCTGCTATCCAATGTTTTACTTTCATGGAGATTGACATGATATTTCTAATAGATATAGGAATGCTAGGAATGCTATACAGGCCATAGTACATTTACAGTACAGGCATCGATTACTTGAGATATAAGTTCTAACCATTTTTTGTCATCTATTAAACTCTAAAAATGTACAATTCTATCTCCTTTTGATCAACAATTTATAAAATGGTTCATAATATTGCCCCCAGTTTCTTCTTTGGCATTTGTAGAACAATAGACATGAGATGTATAGTGATTAACAATCTGATGTTTATTGTGTGAGTAGAGTCGATACTACCCTGTGACTGTTAGAAACAACATCATTATTCTTTCAACAGAGATGTTTCCATAGTTTTAATTCATTTTCCACGCTATGTGCTATAATTTCCTGGTTATTCATATTTCTCTGAAACATAGATAAGACAACTTATCTTCTTATACTACAGTATGATATAATCTCTAGATTTCATGTGATATTGTGTATATGATAAAGGATCTGAGGCATCTATTCTCTTCTGTATCTTATCAATACTTTGGAGCCAGAAGCATAGGTTGGGGGTTCAGCAGGGGGGAGTGGGGGCAAACATATCAGAGTGTCCCCCTACCCAGGTATACTGATATTATCTCAATAGTGAATGTATAGTGATAGATACAGGATTTACACAGTGCTCTGCAGATCATATACCGTAAGTGAATATACCGCAGAAAACATTACAGACTTATAGGTGACGTCTTTGACTGTTTGCATTTTCTTTCTCTTCCATCTGGACTAAGCCGCCATGACCACTTCTTCCAGCTGTGACTTCTCTCTGTAAAGTTTGTAACACAGAACTCTTTGGCTCTTCACTTTTCCCGGCACCTGACCCACCTTTTCCTCACCTACACAAGGTTCCTCTCAGTTAATAAAATGTCTTGTGTGCCCCCTTATATTAATTAAGGTGGCCCCCTTAAATTAATAGCATCCCTATATTAATAATTCCCCTTGTTAGCCCTCTAATTAGTAATTTTGGAGTGCCACCTTAGATTAATACTGTCCAGTTCTCCTATGCCTTCCTTTCAATTGTATCAGCGTCCTGCAGAAGCCATTACAATTGAAATTGCTGCTTGTGCTTGCAGTGGCCTAACAAAGTCAGTTGGACCCCCCCACCCCCACCCCCATTAGCTACAGTTTTGTTTGAAACTAAAACCCCTACAAAGGAGTTCATAACCAAACAAAAAAAAAAAGAAGAGTATAACAGCATAACAGAACCCATCGGAGACAACTGCTTATGATTCCTGTGGTACAATGGAACAGTCTGAAATTCCATGTGTCACTAAAAGCTGCTGCAGAGAAAAAGAGAACATCCTAGCAGAAATCTCTGTGAGTCTCCCACAGCTTTTAACCTTGCATTGTAGATGTTGAAAACCGCAGATTATTGCAGCAATAATTAATAATAAATTTTATTTATATAGCGCCAACATATTCCGCAGCGCTGTACAATTTGTAGGGTTCAAATACAGACAGAAAGATACATTACAAAGAAAGTCATTTCACACAGTGGGACTGAGGGCCCTGCTCGCAAGAGCTTACAATCTATGAGGTAGAGGGGGTGACACAAAAGGTAGCAGGGGCGGCATTGCTTATGCAGAGGTCAGACAATATTGTAATAGAGGTTACTGCAAAAACACAAACATAAAACTTTATGAGCCGTCACCAGTCATGTCCTTTAACATGTGAATGGAGCTTGGACCTATAAAGTTAGCATGAGATGACATCATATCATGTGGGGAAATGTGGGAGCGGAGAAAGAGGAGGGTTAAGGGTTTATGTTAGAAATTGTGATAGGCTTGTCTGAAAAGATGTGTCTTTAGTTTGCATTTGAAACTGTAGAAATTGGGAGTTAATCTGATTATCCGGGGTAGAGCATTCCAGAGAAGTGGTGCAGCTCGGGAGAAGTCTTGTATTCGAGCGTGGGAGGTTCTGATAATAGATGATGTAAGTGTTAGGTCATTGAGTGAGCGGAGAACACTGGTTGGGCGGTAGACCAATAATTGACATGGTACAGCAGTAAAAGTTGCAGCGCAGACTCCTTCCCTTCCTCCCCCACCCCCTCATTTCTACTCTCAGGTTTTTGTGATGTGTATACATTTCCAGTCTATTTGACGGTATATGCATTGCTTCACGTTCATGTTTTTTAGGTTTTCAACTCTTGTGTTGTATTGTATTTTACAAAAATCCTTTCAATAAAAATTACAGTTTAAAAAAAAAAAGTTGCAGCGCAGTTCATTTTGATCTGCTTAAATCTCATCCACTAAGGCTATGGTCACACCTGTGTTGGGCAACTGTTTGGGGATTCCATCCCTCATTCTGCTTAAAAAAACGCAGAGAGAAAAGCTCTGCAAGCTGGACTTTTCTCTCTGCATTTTTTGGGTGGAAACCCAGCAGTTCCCATTATAGTCTATTTCCAGTGACAAATGCATTTTAAGTGGTTTGGGGACCTGAAGAATGGAAACCCCAATGCAGGTGTGAATCTAGCATAAGCTGCTACTGTAGACTGTCACCGTTTAATGGCTGGTACGTTTGCGTCTGCTAACTTGCAGCATTTAATCCCTTTTGCCTGGTTCACATCTGCATCGGTAATCCGTTCGAGGGAGTCCGCATGCCCCCCCCCCCCCGAACGGACTACTGAACGCATTGGCAAGCAGTGTGCAGTGAAAGCACACGGACCCCATAGACTATAATGGAGTCCGTGTGCTTTCCGGACATGCGGATAGAAAAGTAGTTCATGATCTACTTTCCTGTCCGTCCACATAACTCGTGCGGAGACCGTGTGGAAAGAAACACGGACCCCATTATGGTCTATGGAGTCCGTGTGCTTTCACTGCACACAGTTTGCCAATGCGTTCGTTAGTCCATTCGGGGGGTCCCCATGCGGACTCCCTCGAACGGATTACTGATGCAGGTGTGAACCAGGCCTTTGTATCTCCATCAAAGCTGTACATCAGAAGTATATACTGAGAGTGATCTCTGAAAGTAGCTAAATACTGATATACTTTTTAGAATAAAAGTTACTGAGAAACATATATCATTGTACTGACAGACACATGTTTAGAGAGAATTTTATAAAAAAAACAGGCACATTCTGTGCAACTAATTTATCAGATAGTTCCATCTGACCTGGTATTTCCTGAAGATGTGCACCCTGGATAATAAGGGGGAATGCTGCATTTTGAGAGAGATTGGCACACTGTTTAACAAATTTCCACAATGAGATCTTCATATTCTTCATCTTACAATTATCTGATAAACTCGAACCATGGAAACCGCAAAACCCTGTCTGAACATCAGTGTGAATCCAGAAAAAAACCATTTTAGAACATTTGACTTTTGTAGTGTATTAAATAGGTCCCAAGAATAAGGGAACCTAGTCTATAGTGAGTTAATGGGAGCATATGCTCCAGAACAAGGGTACCTAGTCTATAGTGAGATAATGGCAGTATACGCTCCAGAACAAGGGTACCTAGTCTATAGTGAGATAATGGCAGTATACGCTCCAGAACAAGGGAACCTAGTCTATAGTGAGATAATGGCAGCATACACTCCAGAACAAGGGTACCTAGTCTATAGTGAGATAATGGCAGTATACGCTCCAGAACAAGGGTACCTAGTCTATAGTGAGATAATGGCAGCATACGCTCCAGAACAAGGGTACCTAGTCTATAGTGAGATAATGGCAGTATACGCTCCAGAACAAGGGAACCTAGTCTATAGTGAGATAACGGCAGCATACGCTCCAGAACAAGGGTACCTAGTCTATAGTGAGATAATGGCAGCATACGCTCCAGAACAAGGGAACCTAGTCTATAGTGAGATAATGGCAGCATACGCTCCAGAACAAGGGAACCTAGTCTATAGTGAGATAATGGCAGCATACGCTCCAGAACAAGGGTACCTAGTCTATAGTGAGATAATGGCAGCATACGCTCCAGAACAAGGGAACCTAGTCTATAGTGAGATAATGGCAGCATACGCTCCAGAACAAGGGAACCTAGTCTATAGTGAGATAATGGCAGCATACGCTCCAGAACAAGGGTACCTAGTCTATAGTGAGATAATGGCAGTATACGCTCCAGAACAAGGGAACCTAGTCTATAGTGAGATAACGGCAGCATACGCTCCAGAACAAGGGTACCTAGTCTATAGAGAGATAATGGCAGCATACGCTCCAGAACAAGGGAACTTAGTCTATAGTGAGATAATGTCAGCATACGCTCCAGAACAAGGGAACCTAGTCTATAGTGAGATAATGGCAGCATACGCTCCAGAACAAGGGTACCTAGTCTATAGTGAGTTAATGGGAGCATATGCTCCAGAACAAGGGTACCTAGTCTATAGTGAGATAATGGCAGCATACGCTCCAGAACAAGGGAACCTAGTCTATAGTGAGATAATGGCAGCACACGCTCCAGAACAAGGGAACCTAGTCTATAGTGAGATAATGGCAGCACACGCTCCAGAACAAGGGAACCTAGTCTATAGTGAGATAATGGCAGCATACGCTCCAGAACAAGGGAACCTAGTCTATAGTGAGTTAATGGGAGCATATGCTCCAGAACAAGGGTACCTAGTCTATAGTGAGATAATGGCAGTATACGCTCCAGAACAAGGGAACCTAGTCTATAGTGAGATAACGGCAGCATACGCTCCAGAACAATGGTACCTAGTCTATAGAGAGATAATGGCAGCATACGCTCCAGAACAAGGGTACCTAGTCTATAGTGAGATAATGGCAGCATACGCTCCAGAACAAGGGAACCTAGTCTATAGTGAGATAATGGCAGCATACGCTCCAGAACAAGGGTACCTAGTCTATAGTGAGATAATGGCAGTATACGCTCCAGAACAAGGGAACCTAGTCTATAGTGAGATAACGGCAGCATACGCTCCAGAACAAGGGTACCTAGTCTATAGAGAGATAATGGCAGCATACGCTCCAGAACAAGGGTACCTAGTCTATAGTGAGATAATGGCATCATACGCTCCAGAACAAGGGAACTTAGTCTATAGTGAGATAATGTCAGCATACGCTCCAGAACAAGGGAACCTAGTCTATAGTGAGATAATGTCAGCATACGCTCCAGAACAAGGGTACCTAGTCTATAGTGAGTTAATGGGAGCATATGCTCCAGAACAAGGGTACCTAGTCTATAGTGAGATAATGGCAGCATACGCTCCAGAACAAGGGAACCTAGTCTATAGTGAGATAATGGCAGCATACGCTCCAGAACAAGGGAACCTAGTCTATAGTGAGATAATGGCAGCATACGCTCCAGAACAAGGGAACCTAGTCTATAGTGAGTTAATGGGAGCATATGCTCCAGAACAAGGGTACCTAGTCTATAGTGAGATAATGGCAGTATACGCTCCAGAACAAGGGAACCTAGTCTATAGTGAGATAACGGCAGCATACGCTCCAGAACAATGGTACCTAGTCTATAGAGAGATAATGGCAGCATACGCTCCAGAACAAGGGTACCTAGTCTATAGTGAGATAATGACAGCATACGCTCAATTTCTGTGACTGCCTTTGGCCTAGTTTCTCTATCCATACACTACAACGGAGAGTGCATACACTGTTAGTAGGATCTATGGGAGTCTGATAAATTGTAATCTCAACTTTGTCATGTCTAATAAATCTGACATCAAACCCTATAATAGGAAAAACCCTTCATAGTTCCATTTGATTTCTGATTTTGACATGTGTTTGCCAATCTGAGGAGTTCTATACAGAAATTCAAAGAGCTCTGGATGAACCTTTATTTAAATTTTTTTAAATATATATATATATATATATATATATATACAGTATATGTATATATATCTATATATTTTACTTTATGTACTTTTTATTAACTTTATGTAAACACATAGTCATCAGTTTCCATTTGCTTTCATCCGTTTTTAGCATTAGTTTTTGAATTCATATAACGGATCTGTTAAATGTACGATCAAAATGTGACATGGGCGGTCCCTAAAGCGATGATGGAATTGCTCTTTCCTCTTATCCCCCAAAAAGTGGTAAAAGTAAATCAATAATTTACATGTTCTTCAAAATGTCTCCATGAACTTCTTCTCGACATCTGCTGTACTATTACTTGTCTTTAAATATGGAGCTTACAAGTAGAGTGGGTTCCATAAGAGCCGAGTCTCCGCTGATTGCAGTCATTAACTCTTTCATTTAGCCCCCAATACCTGAAATTCCCCCCTTCAGTGTTGTCCCCTGTTGTACTTTCATCTGCATTTCGTAGGGCAGTTTGTGGGAGCTGTCTTACCTCTCGTGAAGGCTCCCAGGACAGTCAAAGTAATTGTAAGGCAAGCCTCAATTGATATATAGGCTATATAGGCAAACTGATTCATAAAACCTCCCAACTCTCCCATTCACTTCAATGGGAGACAGCGAGTTGTTTTCCCCGACTTCAGTAGTAGTGAACCTTCGGCTCTCCAGCTGCTGTGAAACTACAACTCCCAACATGCTCCATTCACTGCCATAGGAGTTCCAGGAACAGCAGAGAAAGTATGCATGCTGGGAGTTATAGTTTTGCAACAGCTGGAGAGCTGAAGGTTCCCTACCCCTATTCTAGTTAATCTTTTCAGCTACAGGAAAAAAAAAAAGCGTCATGACCTATTGTCAGGTGGATTCTGCCTTGCAAAATCATTGAAAAGATAGCCCCCCCCCCAAACCAAAAATGTTAGCAGTTCTTTGAAGATCACTAAAAACTCTGTGTGAACATATCCTAATATGTACTATTCCTTTCCAATCAACTCTTTGGTTTGACTCAGAAGAAAAGAAAAAAACCTCAACATAATCTGCAACAAAAAAAATGCATTTTTTTCACAACATGTGGCCTCAGTGTTTGGGAGGTTCTCACTATCATAAATTGTCCATTGCTCTCATCTTGTGACAGATGGGATATAAGGTGATAGATGCAGATGTGCCTCCTCTGTATGGTGAATTCACCCCATGTAAATAACATGGCAGAAGCTTTCATTATCATTTTACTTTTCTGAAAAAAACGTGCATGCAGGAATTTAATTCCACATTGCTGTATGTGAGGCCTGGTTCACATCTGCTTTCGGTATTTTGTTTGGGGTGTCTGCTTGGGGACCCCCTGAATGGAATGCTGAATGCATTGACAAGCGGTGAGCAATGAAAGCTCACGGACCCCATAGACTATAATAGGGTCTGTGTATTTTCCGTGCGGTCTACACACGAGTTATGTGGAGACAAAAATACTTCATGAACTACTTTCCTCTCTGCAAGACTCATGCAGACACTGCTGGGAAAACACACGGACCCCATTATAATCTATGGGGTTTGTGTGCTTTCATAAGCTCACCACTTGTCAATGCGTTTGGTATTCTGTTCGGGGGGGTCCCCATGCGGACTCCCAGAACGGAATACCGAACACTGATGTGAACTGTGCCTTACTTATTTCTTTGGAGTTTATTTTTCAGCATTATTGGTAAAAATCTATATGTAAATCTTCTGCGACACATGAACAGGGTTGCATTGAATGCACAAATATGACACAATTTTCAGCAAAGAATCTTAGGCAGAATCTGTGTAAAATTTGCCATGTGCACCCCTAGCCTTACCCCATTAGTTTATGTACTGTATATTAAAACAACTTCTTTTAGCTGGGCACCATTTTTAGATCAAAGTCTACAACATAAGGGCAATACAAAACTTTGGTGCCTTTCATGAGAGGATTCTCCTCGGTGTTACTGGGTCACTAGCTTATCTATAAATGCACATTCTCTTTCTGGACATGACAATAGCTGCTAGAAAGGACACAGATATGAAAGATGCAGGAATGTGCAGGTGGAAAGTTGTGAGGTAGACAGCACGCACATGTTTATAAGGTGATGTGGGAGCACCTGGAGGATTATGACGTAACACCACGTCATAGCACGGTTAGGTGAGTGCCGGTGCTGTGCTGTGAGGGGTCGGGACAGGTAGAGCAGGGGCAGGGGAGCTCTTCACCTCTGCACATGCGCTTCCCCGGGTCTTCCCTATGCGCGGGAGGGGGGAGCTCCTGCAGACCACGGCTCTGTGGTGATGCTGCTGCTGCTGCTGCTGTCACTGCTGCACTATCCCCTCCGCCGCCGCCGCCGCTGCTCTCTGTCATCGCCTGCACCTGCCTGGGAACAGTGTAAGGTAAGCCGCCCTCCTGGTGCCCGGGGCTGGCAGCATGGCACTCTGTGCATTGTGTACCAGACACCCAGGGCATGTGATCCGGGAGGCTGAGGGAAGTTATTGATTGACATGTTTGTGTTGTCTGGCTCCTTGTGTCCCAGGACCGGGCTCTTCTACTAGAGGACACGTGTGGCGGGAATAGCTGTTACTAGTGGCCGTCTTTGCACAAGTCTGTAGGCTGCTGTCACTTGTCATCCACGTGTGTGTGTGTGGGGGATTGTGCAACTTTCATGTACAGCCAGGTATAATATGGCAGCATGTCTGCCAGTCGTGGGTATAAAGTTGTCCCTGATATTAGTATTATGAGCAGATTATTATATTGTGCCATATACAGGTTGCCAAGGAGTGTGCTGGAGTAGAGCACCTGCATATATGTTCTGCTGTGTGTATACAGCTCCATGTGCCATATTGTAAGGCTGGGGACGTCAGCGCTGGGTCAGTGTGCCCTCAGTGACCCTCAGCTTCCGATCCCTTAATTGTATTAGTGCATTAGTTGTAGTACTTACTACAGGAGGTCATCGTGTTCCTTCCACCGCCCGCCCAGACGGCCCCTGACATCTTTATTTAACCTCCTTACTCCATATTACAGTAAAGTAGCCTGGAAGCTGCTGTACTGTAGCTGTGATGCCATGACCCGTCTGTGCCCACCATGCTGGCAGACCTCACTTGTCTACGCACAGTGTTTATGCATTTTGATAGTAAACCAGTCTGACAGGGGAAGTGCATGATCCAGAGAAGTGTCTGACAGGGTCATTGCTGAAGCATCTGAAAACTGCAGGAGGCCTGCCCGCATCCGCTGAACTTTCCTCGTAGAAGGCACCTTGAAATGATTGACTAAAAGCACCTCCAGTGCCGGGAGATATTTACAGTACTCACCTCTGGACTATGTATATCTGCAGATTTAGGACTTTGTTCATATTCAGTCAGAAATACTCGACAACACAGAGAAGACTGCTGCCCTATATTGTCTGCTAAATGCTTGACATTAGGACGGAAACCTGCAGACCCCATTATTGTCAGTGGGGTCCATGAGGTGCAGTTGGTATCTGTCATGTAACCGTATGTGTTCTGTTGTTCCTATGATAGAAGAGAAAAACACAGAGGCCGACATATTTGTGACCCTAAGAATATGGCGGCTGCTAGTTCTGTCACAGTACTGGAACATTGTTGAAAAGTCTCACTTTTTTGTTGGTCTGTGACTAGATCAATCATTATGGATGATTTCTACAACTTCTTGTTTACATATACCAGTTTTGTGGCACGTGAAACTTATGTATGTTGCACTTATATATGTTATGGGTAAGGGAGGTTACAGTATATATATATATATATATATATATATATATATATATATATATCTTGCACTTATATATGCGGCTTAATGTCTGTACTAAAGTAAGCTGTAGGGTTCATGCAAACACCTGCATTGTGAGTACCGCAATATGAACTGCTGCAGATTCATACTGTACCCCTATGTGCCTCGTTTTCATATGGAGCCATATAGAATTTTATTTACTCTAAGGATACATTCAGACGACCAAGATGCTTGTGAAAAATGTCCATTCTTCACAGCTGTCTTGCACCCAATTGGTGGCCTTTTCACAGGTCACACATTTGAGTGCAAGTAGGGATCCAAGAAAATGGGCAAAAATAGAACATGATGTATATTTTGACGGTCCACTTCAACAGACCATCAAAATAACGGTCATGTGAATAGTCCCCGTTCACTGGCATTGAATTTAATGCTGTCGTGTGTCAATGTTGCCTAACAGAGTCATGTTGAATCTTCAAGAAAATTGTCACCTGTAGTAATGTGTGACGTATATAAGGTGTATTCAGAACTCTCAGGGACTCCATTTGCTGACATTTATGAACTTTGTCAAAGTTAAAGTGGTTATGCCGCAATAAGTATTTACCCTCTATCTGTACTTTGGCTTTCTCCAGTATTCCCATTGAAGTGAATGGTAGGCGCTGTCCACTGCAGTCAGGCTGAACGTGCAGCAACAGAGAAAGTATTCCCCATTCTGGGCATCAATGGGGTCTCAGACCCCACCAATCAGGTATTTATCCACTATCTTATGGCTAGAGGATAAATACTTTTTGTGGCATAACTCCAATACATTTTACAAGTCACCTCTCCAATGTTTTAATATTTGGATTATGCGATGTGATATACCTTTCCCTAAACATTAACCTTTATGAGAAGAATCTCCCTTATCCAGACCACAATTGCTGTTGTGGATTTTCACTTTTACACATTAGGGCTAGTTCACACGGGGCTAGGGCTAGTTCACACATGCGGGAAGCGCGTCAGAATCAGGACTAAAATTCGCCTGTCGCGGCTTCACGCTCCAGACTAGGCCCAAATGAATGGGCCTACTCCGGAGGGATTGTATTGATGCGTCCGCCTCAAGAAAGAGCAGCTCGCTTCTTTTTTCCTGCGAGCGGGAACAAACCGCTAGAGGAAAAGAGATCGCTAGCGGTCTACATAGACCTCTATTGTGAGGGGGCGTATATTGAGGTGGATTCCGTGCCAAAATCCGTCCCCTCTTGCCCCGTGTTAATTAGCCCTTAATCCTCTGCTTTGAGAAGGCAACACCTAGAATACCTCTTTATAATGCAGGTTTAGGTGGTTGTCTCAAGCATTTTAGTGTAACGCTAGGTTCACACTAGCGTTCGGCAGTCCGATCTGTGGTTTTCGTCTTCTGCATGCAGAAGACGGAAACTTGTCAGACTGGGTCCGGCCGTGAGCGCCAGTGAGCGTTTTATGCTCTCCGCCGCAAAACCGTTTTTTTTTAAACCGGACACAGAGTACTGCATGTCCGACTCTGTGTCCGATTTAAAAAAAAAATGGTTTCGCGGCAGAGAGCATAAAACGCTCATCGCCGCTCACGGCCGGGCATCTTTCAAACCTATTCAAATGAATGGGTATGAAAGAGTCCTGCAGGCTTCCGTCTCCTGCCTCTGTTTTGTGCAGGAAACGGAAACCTGCAGAATGGAGACCGGGCGCAGATGTGAACGAGCTCTGAGTATAAATAGGCACAACACTTAAATGGCGGTAAAATAACTTTTTCCATGGCCTTTAGTAAAGGTATTACTAATATTGCAATAAACAACTTCATGTCGGTGTTACATCGGTGTTGAGTGTCAGTCGATCACAGGTATGTTATAAATCGTTTGAAAAGATGCTGCAAGCCCAACGTATGTCTTGAACTTTCAGCTAAACCTCCCCCCCCAAAAACAGGCACCCCGAAGAGAGCTAATAGGAACCCATTGTAGTCACTTCATATCTACTATATTTGAGATCCATTTTTCCATTATACTGGTTCTCCAGCAGATCAGAAGAGTCCCTAGTGCAGATGTGAACATAGCCTTAGCCATAAGCTCAGACCTATATATTACATAGCACGTGTCCACTCATTTTAAAGGTTACAATCCCCTTGTCATAAAGCCATGACAGAAAACAGTAAACACTTAGGTAGGTAGGGAAGGTGAAGCAGCACTGGGTAGTGATGTGTCATTCGCTCTAATTGCCGGCTTGTTCAAGTGAATGATAGGAATAGGAGAGCTATCTCCACCCCTAAACTTTTAGCCTCACCCCTTTTAACTCTATGGCTGCTGTCTGCAGAGCACAAAACAGTGTATTGGGAGCCAAGAGTCAGCTCTTTCCAGTGAATGGAGACTAATGGTCCAGTTCACTGAAAAGAGCCGATATGTCCATGACTAGCAGCAGTCTGCCCCAGACCCCAGCACCGCGCTGGTTTTTAAACCCCTCAGTGTCCTCCCATAAACCAATTATTTGACGGTTTACACAGGGTAAAATTTCCTATGACTCTAGCAACCAATCAAACCAACCTGCATGACATTGTCAACTGACCAATCACAAGCTATCACTGGGCAAACCAAAGTTTGCCTAGTGACCAACAAGAAGTTTTTCCCGCCAAATTACCTCAGAAAGATGATCAGGGATATCCTTAATCTCATGGCTCATCTTCATGAGGGCCCAGGTTCCCACATGACTTGTATTCAACATGATATAATAATTCCGGAGCATGTTTACTTAGAATTTTGCGTTGTGGTGTTCCTCTGTTATTCCTCCTAGAAATATATCAATACATTAATATCTGATGGTGGTCATACCCAGTTGTCAATATATTCATGAACTCAGGAAGAAGATGTCAAACTGATTGAAATAATATAGTTTGGAAGAAGCCTTAAAGGGATGTCAGGCCAGTACTAGGTATTGTATTAGAGGATTTGTGGTGTGGACTGTGTATCCCAGACCTTAGTAAGTTACAGTAGAGTGATGTCATATGTGATTTTTATTCATTTTCTTCCAGTTTAGGATGCCGTTTTGTAGTGGCTTTCCCCCATCAATGTACAATACAGGGTGAAATTATGAGTGAAAAGCAAAATGTGCATGTAATGTAAAGACAAACTAGGAATAGTGAGCGCAGTCGTGTACAGGAGAGATCTGCAGAGTCTGGTCGTCATCCTACGGTAGAAATGATTCTGTTAGTTTGCTGAAAAGTTGTCAAAAAATCTTAAACCGGACCTTTCACCACCTTCAGCTCTGCATCCTTCAATAGTTTCTTTCTCTAGGCCCCAGTATTCCTGAGCAGTAGATGCACAGTAGCATGCATGGCCGCAAAGCCTTCTCTGCTAAATCCACCTTATCACTGCAAATACTGAAAGCTGAAGATAAAACTCACTGCAATAATTGACATCCTGCAGTATGAAGACCCGCAGCTCAGAGGAACCTGCACGGTGGGTATTCAGGCTGCACCATGTCAATCTCTTTTTTTGTTCATTATTTTGCAGTTACTGTACATTGCATCAGGTTAGCCACAAGCAAGTCCATGGTGGCTGACCCACTACAGTTGCTCCTTATGGGACCCCCAACCCCAGTGTGCCTCACCCCCTTAGAAGGGGTGAAATTTCTCAATCTAATGTATGGGTAAGCATAGCAACCTACATCCTATAAATTGCTGCTAGCAGCTTGGCTAGTTGGTTTAGTCTGGTGTTGCCACAAGTGTTTACAGTCCATTGTGCTTGTGCTGTACTTGTACGTACTGGTGGTATCTGCATGTGGCTGTGTCTTTATTTTGGGGCAGTGACACTTTGTAGTGAAACAGCAGATACTATCCAACCTCTCGACGTGTTTTGTGGGATCTCACTCAGGAACGATTGTGAATTACCGTATATAGGTAAAATGCTGTTAAAAATCTGATTAAGATTTTGTTTTATTATCTATTGGTGAAAAAGAATGTAGACAAACGAATTTCATTTAGAATGGGGGCCACACATGACGTAAACGCCGCAGGTTTTCCCGCAGCACTTTTCTCTGTGGAACGCTATGCAGCCTAATGCAGTTTTCAGATTGAGCACTCTTTTGCCGTTGACACTCTTCGCACCTTTCTCCAGTCTTCATGTTGAATGCAGGAGGCTAGACTATTATAGAAGATGTGGACAGTACTTTGGAAACCACCACAATTTGCATGCAGATTTACATGTGGATTTTTCACATATTCTGCCTATTACATTGCCAGTGGTCAAATCCGCAGCCTTTCTGCTAGAACTCCACACGAAGCGTGCTGCGGATATTAAAGGCCTTGTAATTTTGTTCTGCTACATTTGAAGGTTAGAAAACTCCCATTCAATTGCATGTTCTGTATTTCTGGTGCAGATTTTAGTGCGCAAATGCTAAGTGCTAAAAACACAGTATTGTAATACGGTAGATATAGCATAGTGTAGCCTCACAGTGTGTGTAGCTGTTTACGGTATGATTTGATGATGTTACAGATGGTGTTCGCTGTAAATACACAATCTAGAGAGCAGGCTACTGAGTAATAAGATGGAGGTCACAGTTCCTGTAGCAGTATAGTGTTTTATTGTGTGATGTCATAGCAGGCTATTGTGTGATTACATGATGTCATAGAGAGACCACAGTGTGGTCACACGGCCTCTTGTGCAGGCTATTTTGTAATAAGATATATGTGAGATGATGGTTACAGTCTTTGTAGCAGTCTTTGACTTGATGATGTCACAGCAGGGGGCAAGGTATATCATACGAGAGTGTAATTATGTGACATCATTGAGAGATCACAGTGTGGTCACAGTCTCTTAAGCAGCTTCTTATGTAATGACAGGGATGTCACAGAGGGTCACAGTCTTTGTAGCGGTCTGATGTTTGATGTGATCATATCACAGTATAGCAGGCTAGTGTGTGATTAGATGACATCATTTGACATAATTATGTGACATCATTGAGAGATCACAGTGATGTCACAGTCACTTAAGCAGCTTCTTATGTAATGACATCAGAGGGTCACAGTCTTTGTAGCGGTCTGATGTTTGATGTGATTATGTCACAGTAGTGACACAGTATAGCAGGCTAGTGTGTGATTAGATGACGTCATAGATAGATCACAGTGAGGTCACACAGTCTCTCAATCAGCTTATTGTATAATAACATGGATGTCACAGGGTGGTAATAGTTTCTGTACCAGTCTAATGTCTGGCTCGATGATGTCACCATAAGGGCACAGTATAGTGTGTGATTAGATGATGATACAGTGTGTTGACACAATCCCAAGCAGGCTATAGTCTAATAATATGGATGTAACAGTCTCTGTAGCAGTCTAGTGTTTGATTTCATGATATGGGGGACTCTGGTTACATTTAGTTCACTTTCCTTTAGGTTAGATCAGATTGTCATTTTTGAGAATTTCGAGATGCATATTGAGTGTCATGTTTCTACAAAAGTTTACAAAAGTATGTAAAAACTTTTTCCTGAAAAAAATATTTGCATGCTTGTATTTCAGTCTCTGTTCACATATGCAGTATAAGCTCCTATTGGTTAGGCATACAGTAGCATCATTGCCCTTGGGGCCCTGTTGTAAAAATAAAGATGCATGTGTCATAATATATTTTTCTTTATTGCATACTGCTGTATTAAATAGCACATAAACATGATCTGAACAAAACCTTTACAAAGCAGCAACAAGGTTTCTTGTATTCATCTCGAGGAATTAATTCTTATTCTTTCAGGTCATATTTTTACGCTGAAGCCAGCTGAAGGTCACTTTCTTTTATGCCGCTTTTTCTAAAACTCAGAATAAAAAAAAAGAAAAAGAATTGCAAGGAAGGAAACCATAAAATCTTTATAACTGCGGCATGTTCTATAGGTTGCAACTGCATAAAAACTACAAATAAAATCTGCTTGTTGTTTTCATAGATCGTCTTTGTGAAAACAGTCTCTAGACCTGCTTATTTGCCTCTCTTATTCCCAGTTTACCTATTTCTGAAGTGTTTGGCATGTTGTGTTATACGTGAGCCGGACACAACCTTTTTGTGCACTTTATGACCACCAGTCCAGTGTTGCATGCAACGTGGGAGCGATTCGGCCTCTCAATTGATTCATCCAATGCCAGCAACAATCCCGTAGAAAATAATGGGATAAGTTCTGGCATCAGATTCTGGTACAGAAACGCCAGAGGGAAACTGAAGTGCCTGGCATATGCGAACAACATACGACATGCATGATGGCATGACGCAATTTTTTTTTTCTTTAGGAATCTGTGAGAAGGCTCCACATGGTGGCATAGAAGCATACAAGTGCGGTAGAGATTTACACGCCCTCTAAGTGAATGGACTAGTACATGCAGGAGCCTTGAATCTATTTTTAATACAATATTTCTCATTACTCTGTGTCTATAACACACAGAAATAATTTTCAGCCTTGTGTTAAGCAGGCATTTTTCCATGGACTTCTCCCTATGACTTGTGTCCTGCTTGTTAGCAATGAAGTAGAACACTCCCCGGTAATGCATGCCGTCTATATGTCGCTCAAATGAAGTTTCAATGAAGCTTTAAACAGAATTAAATGAATTGTGTAACTGCTGAACAATGCTAAAGTACTGTTTTGCGGCAATAAAATAATCAGCTAAAAATAGAGAAAAGTGTTATAACAAGAAAATTAAGGCCTTAAAGGATCGTCTGTAATGAACATAAAGCAATTGATGGTATGATAGAGTAATTATTTTCGTATTTACATCATTAACGATTGTAATTTAACGTTAATGTCTTGGTATTTTATGCCTTCTCATTTGCAGACAAAAGCACATCTGAGACATCATCAGGGAGTAATTTGGTAATATAAAGTCATGAATAGAAACACTAAACTATGCTCAGAAGTCTGACAAGCACAGTGCCGCAGAATAACCTCATTTTCTGTTTATTATCTGCCTTTATAATTCTGTTTACCATCGTTTGAATTAATGAGAAGATAAAACGTACGCAGTCTTCTTCGTAACTTAACGTACCGTTGTGGCGTTAAACATTTTCGGGGAAAAAAAGTATACAAAAAAAAAATGAAAAAGAAAGAAACAACAAACATATTCATAGATAAACTAAAGAGATCTAAAATGTCCCTTTAATAATATCTTTAAATAGATACAGAGCAAATCAGATCAGCTTCAGGCAGCCCCAGTCTGAGCCCTTTGAAGACTTTTTTTGTCTGTGAGGCATACATCCTCTCTGAATACGGGCGAATCCTCTCTATCCCTTTTGCACATTTGGGAGTTGAGAATATGTTTGTTATGCAATGAAAGGCAAGGCAGATGAACTGCGCGGGGGAAAAGAGGATCAAATCAACCCAGATCAAAAATGGTAATTTATCTACATTTTTTGTTTTATCCTAATCCGATTGTGTCACGTGGTGCTTCAGAACAGTCAAGAAGTGACGCATGACCCGCACTACTTGAATGTTAAGATTTTTTTCTCTAAAATGAGGGCTTATTTTTTGTTCCCGAGGTGGATAAAGTGCACACGATTAGAAACCTTAAAACAGAAGACCAAGAGTCTTGAGATTAACATAAATGTGGATTTCAATTATGAAAAAATGCATTTGCTTAATTCCTGACATAGCACTTGGCTTGTCTGAAGAATACATTGTGTGTGCAAGTAACAAAACAGAATTTTGATATTTGATATTTTTCAGACTATAAGACGCACCTAGGTTCTAGAGGAGCAAAATAAGGAAAACATTTTGAAACAAAAAAATGGTAAAATGTTTAATATATAGGAGTTGTAGTTTTGTAACAGCTGCAAGGCCACATTGACAGGTGACCCTGCATCTGTATGGGGATATATAGGGCGTTTTTTTTGCGGGGCCAGCAGCGCAAGGTCGGTAAGTATGAGAACTTAATGTTTGTTTGTCCCTCGGCCTGCTCACTGCCGACTCCCGCGTCACCTTATACTATAGGCCGCGGAGGCCGGCAGTGAGTAGGCCCGAGCCCCAGCCGCGATCCCACTGCCGCTATTATTATACTCCTTTCCTTTAATCCTTTAATAGTCCCACAGTGGGGAAATTTCAGCATGTTACAGCAGCATAGTAATACAGATACAGGATAATACACAGTAATATATTACAGACGTAGACACACATAAGCTGAGAAGAGAAGATACACTAGGAGTCCATAGCAGCTAAGGAACAGAAGAAGAGAGAAGGAAGACTTCATAGTCATAATCATTATTAGTTTTCTGTGCGGAGTGATCTTCGCTTGGTCTGATGTAGATTATACAGCCTGGTCGCGGTTGGAAGGAAGGACTTGCGATAGCGCTCCTTCTCATACTTGGGGTGAAGCAGACGGTCACTTACAGTGCTGCCAAGTCCCATCAAGGTCACATACATGGGGTGAGATTTTTCCTTCTGTCACCCACCACCTGTACTGGGTCCAGGGGGCTCCCCAGGACAGAGCTGGCCCTTCTGATCAGCCTGTCAAGACTATTTCTGTCCCTGGTTGATATACTGCTCCCCCAGCAGGCCACACCAAAAAAGATGGCAGAAGCAACCACAGAGTTGAAAAAGGCCCTAAGAAGTGTCCCATAGACTACGAAGGCCCTCAGCCTCCTGAGCAGGTAGAGTCTGCTGTGGCCCTTTTTGTGCAGCGCCTCCAGGTGATCAACCCAGTCTAGTTTATTATTGAGGAGCAAACCCAGATACTTATAGGTCCTGACTATCTCAATGCATGTTCCTTGGATCTCCACCGGGGTCGGAGCATTTCTCTGTTTGCTAAAGTCCACCACCATCTCCTTGGTCTTCCAAGCATTAATCCTGAGGTGATTCTGCTGGCACCATTCAACAAAGTCCCGATTTAAGTCTCTGTATTCCCTATCGTCGCCATCAGTGATAAGGCCGACTATAGCAGAGTCATCGGAATACTTCTGTAGGTAACAGCTGGATGAGTTGTGCCTAAAGTCAGCAGTGTACAGTGTGAAGAGAAATGAGGCAAGAGCTGTACCTTGTGGTGTCCCGTACTACAGATCACAGTGTCAGACACACCGTCTTGGGCTCTCACATACTGAGAGCGGGTTGTCAGGTAGTCTAATATCCAGTTGGACAGGTGATGGTCCACTCCACCAAGGTTCAGCTTCTCCCTCAGTAGCCCTGGCTGAATGGTGTTGAACGCACTGGAGAAATCAAAGAACATTATTCTCACAGTGTTCCCAGGTTTCTCCAGGTGAGAGAGAGCTCTGTGAAGAAGGTGGATGATGGCGTCATCTACCCCAATGCCTGGCCGATAGGCAAACTGGAGGGGGTCCAGAGCGGAGCTCACTAGGGGGCGTAGGTGTGTCAGGACCAGTCTCTCTATGACCTCCATCAGGTAGGATGTCAGTGCTACAGGTCGGTAGTCATTGTAGCCCGTCGGGTTGGGTTTCTTTGGTACTGGTACCACACAAGATGTTTTCCACAGTTGAGGTACCACTCCCAGCTTTAGACTCGTATTGTACATGTGCGTAATAACGCCACACAGCTGGTCTCCGCACATTTTAAGAACTCCTGCACTTAAACCATCGGGTCCACCGGCCTTGTCTGCTTTAATCCTCTTAATTTCCCTACACACTTGAGACTCTTTGAGGATCAGATAGCCAGATTTCAGTTTACTGTTGTCGGTGGGGGTTGGGTCTTGGTGTGTGAGGGAAGGGGGGTTGACTGACATGCTGGTGAAGGGACAATTGGTTTGAGTCAAATCTATTGAAGAATAGATTTAGCTCATTAAGCCACTTCCTGTCACCTTTTATCTGAGGGCCAGCCTTTTGTTTGTGTCCAGATATAGTCTTAAGGCCATCCCAAACCTTCGAGATTCTACCTTCCCCCATCTGTAGTTCCATCTTCTGCCTGTAGATGGCTTTCCCCTCTCTGATCAGTTGTCTCAGTTGTTTCTGCACCTCCCCCAGGCCATTTTTGTCACCAGATCTAAAGACCCTTTTTTTCTCTTTGAGAAGAGTTTTAATCTCAGAGTTGATCCATGGTTTGTTATTGGAGAAACACCTCACCTTTTTAGTTGGTACCGTGCTATCCACACAGAAAATAATGTAGTCTGTTATGCAGTGTATAAGTCCCTCAATGTCCCCTGGAAATGAGTCTTGAAACACTTCCCATAACGTTATATTAAAACAGTCCCTCAGAGTCTCGACACTTTCCTCTGACCAAATTTTCACTGTACGGGTAACCGCCATGTTCTCTGCGCACCAGTGGAGTGTATGTGGATCGCAGATGTACCAGGTTGTGATCCGATCTGCCTAGGGGCGCTAGGGCAGATGAGTTATATGCATCCCTTACACTGGCAAAGAGCAAGTCCAGTGTTTTGTTGTCTCTTGTATGGCAGGTTATGTACTGAGTAAAGCCTGGTAGAGTGGATGCTGGAGAGACATGGTTGAAATCTCCCGACACCAGGAGGAGAGCATGGAGGTGAGATGATTGCAGCTCGCTCACAGCAGCATGCAGCACCTCTCAGGCAGAGTCCACTTTAGCAGAGGGGGGGACATATGCAGCTAGTACGATAACATGTGATAGTTCCCTTGGCAGGTAATAAGGTCTCATGCTTACAGCTAGTAGTTCAATATCTTTTTCACATGATTGTTTCTTAACTACAATATGTCCTGTATTACACCATCTCTCATTCACAAATATTGGAAGCCCTCCTTCCTTTCGCTTACCACTCTCCAGTGTTCGGTCCGCACGAAGAAGTTTGAAGCCCCCAAGAAGGCAAGTGTGTCCGGAGTGATTTCAGTAAGCCAGGTCTCTGTAAACAGCATCATACTGCACTCACGAAACTCCTGTTGCTCCCTGGTCAGTGCTGTCAGTTCATCCATCTTATTTACAATTGATTTCACGTTCCCCATAATGATGGCCGGAATCACATGCTTGTAGCATCTTTTTCTTTTGCGTTTCAATATAACAGCCCTTCACCCGCGTTTTCTAATTTCTTCTTAGCTCGTGGGGGGATGGTGGGAGCATGTCTGTTGTCCTGTAGCATGTCTGCAGGAATGAGCATGAGATGTCTGGGGCATTATCATACAGGCCCAAAGCATTATGGTAGCAGTAGCAGCCTATTGCCATACAGGCCCAAAGCCTGTGCTAGCAGAAGCAGGTTATTGCTACTACCACAGGCTTTGGGCCTATATGGTAATACCCCAGACCACGTGACATCTGGGATATTACCATATAGGCCTGAAGCCGGCTAGGATTAACATGAGCACAAACAGAATGTCAAGTATTTTCCCCCCTCGGCTTATACTCGAGTCAATAAGTTTTCCCCGTTTTTTTGTAGTAAAATTAGGGGGGTCGGCTTATATTCGGGTCGACTTATACTCGAGTATATATGGTAATTTATAACTTATTTTTTTATTATAACTTTTTTTTTTTTTTTTTTACTATTTTATTAGCCCCCACTAGGGGGCTTGAACCTGCAATCATTTGATTGCAACTCCCATAGACGGCAATACAAGTGTATTGCTGTCTATGGGAGATTCTGTACATTACTATTGCGGCTGGTCATAAACTTTGGGGGTGGGGGGCAGTTTGATGTCCCAATGCCTGCGATCAGAAAAGACTCTGACCGCGGGCATTAGTTCCGGCTTCTCTGCTGTATGTTAATTGCCTTTGCTAATGGGACCGCTCTGCAGTAGAGTGGCAGCCATTAGCTTTACTGACCCAGCATCTGCTGTAATAGAACGGCAGATGCCGGGTAGGGTTTTATCAGCATCACCACACTCCTCCTGCTGCAGGAAACTAGCGGTGGCAGAAACGTGGTGATGGCAGGAACGTCTGCTCCTCCGCCCCTCTTAGTCCACACTCGAACTATAAGACTCACCCCCATTTTCCTCCCAGATTTTTTGGGGAAAAGTGACTCTTGTGGTCCGAAAAATATGGTACTTTTATTTTAGTTATTAGCTAATATACTGCAATATATTTGTGATATTTTAACAATCTTCTGATTTAATAAGTGGCTTTAAAGGAGAGGTTGGCATTAACTCACTACACTATTATTAAATTAACCTTTATAACAGAGCATTTACTATGGTGACTGTACCTGCTATTCTGATCTAGGCACATTTTAGGCATGCAATGAAACCAGGTGTGTAACTACCGCGGTAGTGGCTTCCACAGGACCTGGGACATTAGGGGACCCGGCAGGCCCTTGAAGTTTTTTTTTTTTATATTGGGGGGGAAGGGGGTCAATTGGTTGAGAAGGGTGGGGCTCCATGTCAAATGTTCGTTTTGGGGCCAGACAATCCTAGTTACACCCTTGAATGTAACCTAGTTTTAGGTAATTTTTTCGTGCTAGCTCAATAGAGGCGTGTGGTTTAGAGGTAACAGTGGCATGGTTTAATATGCAGCAATGTGTGCTTCAATTGTTCCAAATTTTTCCATAATATTCTGCTTCAGAGTAATCCATAAGTTTTTTTTGGCCCTATTGTACAAGTGTGGCCATCTAACTTCACTGTAGCCACGAAATGGGATCAAGGGATCCTGATTCTTGAGATAAATGGGACACATATCTGTTGAGCATTTATGGCATGTCCTGTGGAAATACTGTAGCATAAATGTCCAGATGTGATACTCTTAACAGCAGTCACAGATAAAAAGTCAAATTGAATTATATTTGTAAAATAAAGTAGAACATAATTTATTTCCTGTCTACACAGTGCCAGCATATTTCAGAGAGCTGTGCAGAAATTCTCTCTATTCACTTCTACCAAACTATGGTAATCACTTTGGTATTAACTTCTGATTTAATGATATTTAGACATTTCTATAGTATGGGTGGTGACCCTGTTAGAATTACTTTTTAAGCAGCAGGCATGGACTCAGTTTGACAGTCTATTAAAATTGTAATCCAGTATTACATGTGAAAACACTGTTTATAACTACAAGCAAACACCACTATCCAAAAGTTAAAGAGGACCTTTCACCATCTGGGGCACATGAGGTGTAATATACCGCTAGAAAGCCGACAGTCCGCTGAATTCAGCACACTATCGGCTTTCCCTTTCTGTGCCCCCGATGAAGAGCTATCGGTGCCGGTACCGTTGCTCTTCACTGTTAGAAGGAAGTTTCTGACAGTCAGTCAAGAAGTCCTTCACAGCAGCAGCTATAGCGCTGTACTGTGAGAGGGGGCGTTGCTTACCGCCCAGCGATGATGGTGAGCGATGAGGAACGCCCTATGGATGAGCACTATCAGGAGGGGAGGGAGGCATTCCTCATCCCTCTCACAGTACAGCGTTATAGACGCTGCTGTGAGAAACGCCCTTCTGACGGTAAAGAGCTACGGTAACAGCACCGATAGCTCTTCGCCGAGGACACAGAACGGGAAAACCAAAGGTCCTCTTTAAACAGCCTTCATAAAATTTGAAAGGGCTTGTTCAGCCATGTATTTTTCAACCATGTATTTTTCAGCCTTTTCTACATTATTCTTATTCCATCTCGTGCTGTTACCCTGTTGATTTCTGAATCCTGGCCTCTGCCAATGTCATCTCAACAAAGACATGTGACTACTGCAGCCAAACACTGGCTGCAGTGGTGACTTCAGTAAGGCTGTTAACACGACTAAGCCATGCCTATGTTTAATGAATCAGTGGGGGTTTCGTGCGGCTTCTATTTTTATCCCAGACATTTTCATTTTAACCCTTAGGAGACGCAGACATTTTTAATTTTTATGTTTTCATTTTTTACACCTTACATTCTAAAAGACATACCGTAACTTTCTCATGTTTTTGTCTACGTAATCCAATAGGGGCTTGATTTTGGTGTGACAAGTTGTACTTCAAAATGGTACCATTTATTATTTTGTACAATGTATCAGGAAGTGTAAAAAAAATGTCAAAATGAGGTGGAATTGAGAAAAAAAAAACCCCAGCACTACCATTTTCCTATGGATTTTGTTTTTACGGCTTCCACTCTGCGGTAAAAATGCCATGTTAGCTTTATTCTGCAGGTCAGTATGATTATGGTGATCCCAAATTTATATAGTTTTTTCATGTATTAATAACTTTACAAAAATTCTACATTTTAAAGAAAAAAAAAATTCTTTAAATCACCATATTCTGACCCCTGTAACTTTTTTTTATATTTCAGTGTACAGCGCTGAGTAAGGCGTCTTTTTTTGCGGGACAATGTTTAGTTTTTATTGATACCACGATGGGGAATGTATGTTGTTTTGATCACTTTTTATTCCATTTTGTTAGGGAGATAATTTGGCTAAAAAATGCTAAATCAGCCACTTTGATTCTTTTTCCTGCTACACCGTTTACCGTATGGGAAAAATGTTTTTAGATTTTAATAGTTTGGGTGTTTTCAGACTTGGGGATGCCTAATGTGTTTATGTTCACATTTAATTATATTTGTGTTCTAGGAAAAGAGGGGGTGATTTAATGTTTTAGTTTTTTTTTAATTTTTTTATATTTAGAAAATCTTTTTTTTTTTTTTAGCTTTTATGAACTTGTGATCTTTAGATCACCTGTGCCAACAACTGCAATTCTACTGTATGGCAGATTTCCTATGTAAGGGCTAGTTCACACGGGGTAGGTACTGCGTATTTTGGTCCTGATTTTGACTTAGGAAGCTGCGTCAGAATAGGACCAAAATGTGCCTGCCGTGACTGTCTTCCGACAGTCGCGGCTTCCCACTCTGGAGTAAGCCCAAATGAATGGGCCTAGTCCGGAGAGTGCTGTTGTGAGGTGGACACTGCAGCTGAATCAGCCGCAGAATCCGCCTGAAGAAATGGCAGCTCGCTTCTTTTTTCTGTGAGACAAACCGCTCATGGAAAAAGGAAGCTAAGGGACTACATAGAGCTCTATTGTGAGGGGGCGGAGGTGAATTCGGCGTCAAAATCCGCCGAATAGTTAGTGCTAGTGTGAAGTAGCACTAACTATTGAAGCCTGCTAGTGATTGACTTTAGCAAATCCGTTTTTTTTTTTTTTTTTTTAATATGGATTCACAACGGGCATATACCAGGCGCATTTGTAAACCTAGCCTCAATTGAATCATTGTCTTCCATTGTGAATAGACATTATTCAGCAAGTGAGGAAATTCCAGGTGTAATTTCTGTAATAAGCTAAAATAACAAAAGAACACGCATAACAATATAATGCTGCTTTAACACATTATGTTAAGTTTACAATGACTATCTATGTTTGATATGATTGAAAGATAAAGTATGCCAAACTTTTGATTAATCCTGAAGTCTGTGGCCAAATTGTGTCCAAGCTCCTGTTCCGTTGTCTTGATACCTCTCACACTCATATATGCTTTACCTTTGATTACTGTCAGGGTCTGGGGTTGCTAGGTGGGGTGGCATAGACACACAAGTCCAGTTTCTTTTAGTCCAAAACAAAGGTAGAGTTTATTTTCACTCAAAAAAGTAGTGCAGCATCAAAAGGAAACAATACAAAAATAAATACCTGCCCGGCTAGGCTCTAACTAAACATAGAATAGGTTACTTCACCTAGAATAACAGAAATCTAAAAGCCAGTAGAATCATTCAGGACACAGCTCCAAAAATATGACCTCTCTGTCAGCTCTCCAGCCAAGCTCTGCCAAAGTGTTGCTGCTGGAGCTAGCTTCTTAAAGGGGCTCTATCAGCAAAATCATGCTGATAGAGCCCCACATATGCGTGAATAGCCTTTAAAAAGGCTATTCAGGCACCGTAAATGTTATATTAAACTACCCCCCCCCCCCCCCCGTTTTAAAATAAAACCCTAAAACAGAATGTAATAAACTTACCGAACGTGCACGGTGGGCGGCCATTCAGGGTGCGCCGTCTTCTTCATCCACGCTTCCTCTTCCTCTGATGTCCTCGGGTCCCGTCTTCCTCCGACGCTTGCGAATAGACATTGCTTTAAAAAAATGGCCTGGGCGCATGCGCAGTAGCCGTAGTAAAAGCAGCATGCTACTGCGCATGCGCCCAGGCCAATTTTTTTTATCAAAGTCCGTTCGCGAGCGCCGGAGGAGGACGGGACCCGAGGACATCGGAGGAAGAAGAGGCGGGGATGAAGATGAAGACACACCCTGAATGCCCGCCCAGCGTGCACGTTCGGTAAGTAGATCACATTCTTTTTTAGGGTTTTATTTTAAAACTGCGGGGTAGTTTAATATAACTTTACCGGTGCCTGAATAGCCTTTTTAAAGGCTATTCGCGAATATGTGGGGCTCTATCAGCATGATTTTGCTGATAGAGCCCCTTTAAGCCTCCTTGACAGGGAGGTTCTCTGCAGCTGAGTCGCTGCCGGAACATCCCCAAAGTGTGGACTGGAGGGGGGTGGAATGACAGGTCCCACTACCAATCCTACCTGTTGTTCCTAAAAATCCAGCCCAGTACTGAGCAAAATACTCAGCAGATGAAAGTTGTCTGCTGAGAACAAACATTCCTGGAGTTTTCTCAACTCATCCACCTGAGTAGTCTGAGATGAGATGTACACTCTCTCCATTACTTAACCAGCCATCGGCTTACATTACATACAATCTCGTCTGTGGTTCAGATCATTTCAGTACAGCATGGCTAAGGCTGCACTTAGCAAAAGAAGCGCCGCAGAAAAAATGCTGCAAAGCAGGTTTCCTTTGCAGACATTCTGCTTCCATTATACCTATACAGAAACTGCCATTGTTCCTGGAAGTATAACTGACATGCTGTGATTTCCAAAACTGCATCAGTTCACTAGAATTCCATCCACTATACAGTGACTATAAAACTCTGCAGTTTTTTTCTGCTGTCACGAGCAAAGGCTGCTATTCTTGCACTGGTCTCTGCATTTTGGTCCTTTTTGTCAGGAAATAGCACACAGTTATTCAGGGACTGAGGTGGTTTATCAGCAACACTGACAGGCACCATCTTAGGCCCTGCCTCTGCTACTGTGGCAGGACTTAATAGATGTACAAAAATGGCAGACATTTAGGTGGGGTCCCTGGCCATGGAGTGGGAAAGGGTTAAATGGATTGCATATATGGAATAGAAGCAAATGCCTGCACAACCTTTGTAAATACTTGTTTTATTTTTGTATTTTAGATGCAGTAAAGAACACTTTTCAGAATAAGCTATTATGTGTCTGTACATGAGGAATAACACTATTTTTAGTCATTATTTGACTTATATTCTGCAACTTTTAGCGGTTTCCCTCTTAGCATGCTCTTTATGGACATTGTAGTTCTATGCAAAGCTGGAAGGTGGAGATGAGATACCATACACTACACACAGTAATTGAAGGGGGATCTGCTTTATGACTGTTTCTCATTCAGAAACATACAGGACATATATGGAGAAGTAGTGACATGTACTGATGTGAGTTAAATGCTTTGCTTGTGCTAGAAAGCTTCTATTTGGCATCTTTCTTTTTTTTTATCTCCTGTACTTTCTGCTCACTTCTTTCTATAACTACTCCATAGACTTCTATTGACTTGAGTCATCATGTATCTTGCAGTCTAATGACTGATGTAGGAGGTACGGCACTTTATCAGATGGAGGGTACAAGACAACAGCCTGATAATAACATAGAGACATTTCTCTCTGACAAGATATATTACATATATACCTGTATATAAATATATACATATATTTCGATATTGATATTGCATTTTTTTTTAACCATCACAGCTTTGTTTTACAGTACTTTGTTCAATGCTGTGTATGTTCTAGATACTGCTTTTTGGTCTGCTCATACTGAATAATTCTAAAGGTTTGGGCTCTATACAGTTTTCAGCAATAACATACACTAGAGCAGATCTGTAATACAGAGGCTTATCTGGGGACTGCAAAGAAAAAAAGCTTGGTCAGGACCTAGACTAGTTTATTAGTATCTACTATAATATGAGATAGGAAAAATCCAGTTCATATCCTATGATACCTTCTAACTGGGCAACATAGGTTATCTTTACAAATCTGCTTTAACACCTGTAACTGTAAAGTAGGTGAAACATATATCGAAGAAAATTCCTGGCTGGAAGACATTGGGGGAGATTTATTAATGCAATTACACTTGTTTTCTGCATAAAATCTGCACCACATTTAAGGTTGCAGGTGTAACTGGATATTCTTGGCGTGTAATGATCACTTAAAACGGTGCTTATATCTTAGGATCCCTCATTATAGGGTTTGTTCCTCAGTGGAAGGATACTTTAACAAGCAATCTGTGGAAATTACACATTAGAAAAACATTAAGTGCTTTTCAATTCAGAACAATTTTGGTATAACACCCAAATATCCGATAATATGTAGCACAAGCAGTCCATTGTTTGCTCTATCAAAATGGAAAAAAAAATTGTTTATTACTTAAATGGGGCAATTCTAGTAAATTGTATGTGCCAGAGTTTATTAACACTAGTTTGCTTATTTCATGTTTAGTTTTTCTATGTGTATTCCTGACTTTTAATGCAAACCCATCAGATGCTTTTTGTTGCCCTGTGTGAGAACACATCTATTAGTAGAGAAGCGGAGCTTTAGGAATAGTTTTATATAATTTGGAGCAGGAATTCTAAGGAAAAAGCAGAGTAAATTCTAACAGGGCTCCTAGAAGAGATACTGGAAGTCCTTCTTACCCGCAGATACACAATGGTTCTCAGTGTGTGAATACTGATATAGGGGAAACTATCAGTCAGCTGTTGTGAGCAGGGTAAACTGGACTGTCTCTCCTACGAGTCCTGTCAGGATTTAGGATGAGGCCCCACGTTGCAGAAACGCAGCTTTTTTGTTGTTGCAGATTGTGCTGCATTTTTTTGAGCCAAAGCAAAGAATAGCTACAAAAGGTATGGGAAATATATAGGAAGTTCTTATACTTCTATCTTCTGCTCAATCCAATCCTGGCTTTGACTAAAAAAAAATTGCAGCAAAATCTGCAACAAAACATGGGGCCTCAGCCTTACTCTGCTTTTCAAATCATATAAGATATATCACAGAGCTCAGCTTCTCTTCCTCTATGGTATACTGATACAGTAGTTCTGTATTTGTAGGTGCAGCACTAATGATCTAGCATTGAGAGATTGTAAGCTCAGTGGGAAGTTTTATTAAGGAGTCAGATATATTTTATAGAGGCTTCCTCATCCTACCACCCAGCTATTGACTACAGCAAAAAACTGTTGACAATAGCTTGTGGTGGGACGAGGAAACCCTGCATAGAATAGATCAGACTCTAGGGCAGGGCTAACATTTATTTCACAATTCTCTTGAAAATCAAATTCATCTTTCTTAACATGGCGATTGGTAGAGAGCCAGTTCCTGGTGGGTGAGATGTATGAACAACTTTAAATGGGTTGTCCCATGATTAAATACATAAAACATACATTTTTTTTCCTGTTGAAATAAAGGGGTTTTGTCACCAATACAAATGTAACTTTGTAAAGTATTGTTGTTAAAAAGAGTGTTTTCTCACAGAAATATCACAGTTGTATTAGTACTTCCTTTTGTAGGGGTCAGCAACCCAAGAGTAGCACACAAGGTTTATTTCCCTGACATGGACAGCCAGAGTCCTCGCTGAAACAAAACTGCTATTATTATACTGTGGGTTATAATAAGCAGAGGACCAGTGGAGGTGATAAACATAAAAAATAATGTTACTCACCTTCCCTGTGCTCTGTAGCCTCTTCATTCTCTTCAGCACTTCTGTTTATCAACCTTTCTGTGCAAGTCTATTAGAACCTTATAGCCAGACCCTCATAGAAAAAGTGACGTCTAGCCGCTGTGTAGATTGGCAGGTCACATGATCTTTCAGAGGACCCATTCGGCAGAAGATAAGTGTGCCAGGTGAGTGAACTAACCTTCTGCAGACAACTTTATGCCCAGTATTGTATATTATGCCAGAGTGTTGCTTTACATTTCATTCTAGCTTATTTCTAGGTTTCATTGGATTTGTCCATTTACTTCCTATTTTCTTTAATTGTAGCTGATTTTTCAGTACAGAATATCCTCTCCTATCTCATTTACGTTCAGTTATATTTACTTTTCCAGCTTCCCATGGCTCAGTTTTCATTTCAGAGAATCACCCTACCCCCTTTCGATTTAATTATGAAGCTGCAGGGTTTCGTACAGTGGAGACAATGTGGTTTTAGTTAATGAATTTGCCCAGTTCCTCTGACAATGGTTTAAAGCGCAAAACCATACTCTCTACAAATTAGATTTTTAGAATTTTTATATGGACGTTGGAAACCTTCTGGAGTCTGTGTCTAACTCAAGAACATTGATCAAAATATGTTACTTACTAGTTTTGTTGTTCTGTGTTATTGTACAGTTATGGTTTTAATGCTTACTGGCTCTTATCTGTCTTCTGTCATCCCACCCTTCAAGGATTATTTAAAATAATCATGGTATATAATAATACCCTTTATTTATATAGGACCAGCATTTCCCACAGCACTTTACATTTCAGAGGACACACTTATTAAATAAAAAAATCAGACATCAATCAGACTAACATACTACTTAATAATCGAAGAAGAGATATGAGGGCTCGGAAAGGCTTACAAGGAAATAAGAGGTCTCTGAATAGCTAAAAGTATTTGTTTTATCCAATGGTCCAGCAGTCTTTTATACTCAATAAGTTAGTACACATTAAGCTGCTTTAGCCAGTCACTTAGTCAGTATCTGTGTATGTACAGATATTAAGTGCATTAGGGTAGGGAGTGTGAGGGTACTGTTGAATAAAGGGATATGATTCTAAAGAATAATAGTAATAAAAGGAGTCAGCTAGTGAAATGTATTAGGACTGACTAAAAGGATGTGTTTTTAGGGCACATTTTAAACTGTGGAATTAATTTATTTTTCTGGGGTAGCGCCTTCCAGAGAACTGGTGCAGCACAAGAAAATCTGATATAGGAAATGTATCCTAGATCATCTGCAGAATGGAAGGCGTTGGTAGGATGGCAGACAGAGTTGAAAAATAAGATATTGGGGTAACACTATGGGGAACTATGTGGGCGATAGTGATAAGTTTAAATTAAATTCTAAAGTGAATGGGTAACTAGAGTAAGTGACTGACTGGTAAAGCCTAGAGCGGGGGTGTCAAACTCATTTTTGACAAGGGCCACATACACTTTATGGTTGTCTTCAAAGGGCTGTGACGGTATAAATGTAGCTATGCGTTTTAGGTGTTTTCACATTTATAACCCTTTTTATATTCCACACCCCTCATTTATATAATACTTCATGCTACTGAATTTTGTTTTTGGTCGTTCACGTCTCAGTAATCCTGACTGGATAGTGTACAGTTAGCGACATATCCTTTAGCCAATGGAATTGTGAGACAGGATGGCATGGATGCAGAAATAATCAATGTGAGAACATTCACAACAATGAATTGAGCGGAATTTCAGTTTTGACTATTTTTGTCTAGCTCTAGTTTATGCCCAGTTTCTTTCACAGTCACATTCATGCTTTCAGCAAAATTTGATGGTTATAGAGTTTTTAGTTGGATATTGGCAACTTTATGGGATCAACTCAATAGACTTCATCAGCAAATAAGTTACAGTAATAAAGATGAGAATGGCAGTAAGTAATATGAGATTTTGCTGTTTCTACGGTACAGAAATGGGAGATTCTAGAGATGTTTTTGTGGTACAGGTGATATGAGGATGCAGTTGATTCAATATAGGGAGTAAGGACATATCTGATTCAAGCACAGCCCAAAGACAGTGAGCAGCTGCCTGAGAGTTATTAGAATACCATATAGTGAAGCAGAAACAGACTTTTGGTTAGTTCAGTTCTTGAAAAATTCCATTTCAAATAGAGAGGTCACGAGTCGTGACTCACGACGTTTGAGACATCTGTTTTTTTTAGCAGTGTAGGATGTCACAGAAAGATGCTGGGTGTCATCTGCATGGAGATGGTACTGAAATCCATATCTGCTGAAAGTTTGTCCAATGGAGTCTGGGTAGAGAGAAAAGAGCAAAGATCATAGGACTGAACTCTAAGATAAACACGAGCAGCAAGTGCAACAGGAGAAGTTGAACCAGAAAATGATAACCTAAACTTGCAGTAAAAAGGTAGGAAGAAATCCAAGAGAGAGAGAGCAGAATACTTAAGACCAATAGGGTGAAGCCTACTGAGCAGAAACTGGTCTGTAGTGGGAAATGCTGCTGAGAGATCTAGAGGAATCAATAGAGGATAGCGGCTATTAGATTTAGCCGTCAGATCATCTGATGCTTTAGCAAAGGGCTGCAGAAACTAGATTGCAGGGGGTCTAGAACAGAGTTAGCAGAGAGCTAGATGTTCAGGTGAGATTAGACCTAATGTTCAGAAGTTGAGATGTGAAAAGGAGATTCAAGACAGATCGGTAGTTATTAGGCCTATCAATGGAGTACACTCAATGGAGAACTACATATCTATTAAATAAGTTTTAACTATTTACGGTCCATGGTCATGTGATGAGCACACAGGTGCACAGCTGATTACCAGGCAGATGTCTGAATATTGTGCTGTGACTCTAACGAGCGGCACCTGTGTGCTCATCACATGACCATGGACCGTAAATCACATGACCATGGTCAGAGTTTTATCCTCTAGAACAGGGGTAGGCAACCTTTTCTGTTCGGCGTGCCGATTTAAATTAAAAAATCAAAGATAAGGTCCTCGGAGTGCCGGTCAATAATTGTAAAGCTGACGACACCTACACTAAAGTCATATAGCACAAACCACAACATAGGGGTGCTGTCATACTGTGCTCCCAGCCACATACACTTACCACTATTTGCCTGGATACACATGTTCTTTTCCTTTAGAAGCAATGTAAGTACATGCCTAACCCACAATTAGTGGTAATGTATGTGACTGGGAGCACAGTAAGGTCATACCTGTAAAGAGCGGACACACAATGTATCTGTATGCTCCATCCAGTCCTTGGCCGTTAGTAACTTCAGTTTTCTGTAAGGGAGCGTTCACACTACCATCGGTGTCCAACAGCTAGTGTCCGCTGCTAATGTCTGTTCAAAATCTTGTGTGGATATTAGTATTGGACACTAGCTGTGTCCGTGACATTTTGCATTGATTTAAACGGACACCGGGTGCGTTCTTTTACTGTCCGTGCCTGTCCTTAACTGTCCATTCACAAAGATGTCCGACTTTTCAAGCGGACAGCAAAACCCGATATGTAGGTTTTTCTGTCCGCTTGAAAAGTCGGACATCTTTGGGAACGGACACTTAAGGACACCCACAAACAGTAAACGAACGCACCCGATGTCCATTTAAATCAATGCAAAATGTCACAGACACAGCTAATGTCCAATGCTAATGTCCGCACAAGATTTTGAACAGACATTAGCAGCGGACACTAGCTGTCGGACACCAACGGTAGTGTGAACACTCCCTAAGTGAAACGCAGATTAATTTGTCACTTTTAGTTCCTGGCGGTGCAGTAACAGCAAAACCCCAGCCAGGAATTAATGGGTGTCACACTTACAACAAAATGAATGCACTGGTGCCCGGGAACTGGATTTGGCTATAATTGCATCTAGTTACAGTGTCACCACCCAATAGAATCACACTAAGGCTGAGGCCCCACATTACAAAAATGCAGCTTTTTTATTGCAGATTTAGCTGCGTTTTTCTTTCCGTCAAAGCCAAGAATGGCTAGAAAAGGAACAGGAAATATATAGGAAGCTTCTTATATGTCTCCCTCCTGCTCAATCTACTCCTGGCTTCGGCTCAAAAAAACAGCAAAATCTGCAACGAAAAAAAGCTGTTTCTGCAATGTGGGGCTTTAGCCTAAGGCTGAGGCACAGGGAACACAGCTTTTTTTGTTACATATTTTGCTGTGTTATTCTGAGCCTAAGCCAGGAGTGGATTGAGCAGAAGGGAGACATATAAGAAGCTACCTATATATTTCCCATTCCTTCTGTAGCCATTTTTAGCTTTGGTTGAAATAAACCGCATCAAAATCTGCAACAAAAATGCTGCGTTTCTGCAACGTGGGGCCTCAGCCTTAGGCCTCCTGCATACAAATGGCACGGATGTGGTTTCACTGACCTATATGTTAAAAAATGAATTGACAGGGCTGCAAATGCAGACAGATATAGGGGATGTATAGGACAGATATAGGGGATGTATAGGACACATATAGGACCTGCTCCATAGTTTTCAGCTCTTTAATTTGGCCCAGATACACAGCCACAAAAAGAATGGCTGTATATATGGGTCAATTGAAATATATAGGTCTGTACTTTATCCGCAGTTGTAGATAAAGAGTCTGGTCATGTATATTACTGGTTAACAACTCAATGTGCCTCATATTAATAGCAGTTAACCCCATCATGTCCCTCACATTAACCCCCTGTGTGCTTTACATAATTGACACTGATATGTGAGACATATGGAGGTAATAAGTGAACATCTTCATTATATAGGTCCTTCATTAGTACCCCCATATGTCTCACACATCAGTAACCCTTATGTGAGCCACACAGGGTTAATGTGAGGGGCATGATGGGGTTAACTGCTATTAATGTGAGGCACATGGAGTTACTAAAACTATAGTAATAACCCCAAATGCCTGACATTAATGAGAATAGTTAGTAAGGGGGCGTTCACACTACCGTTGGTGTCCGATTGCAGTGTCCGTTGCTACTGTCCGTTCAAGATTTTAGCAACGGACACTAGCTGTGTCCGTTACAATTTCCATTCATTTCAATGGGATTTCATCTGTTGTCAGTTTGTGTCCGTTTGTGTCCTTTAAGGGTCCGTTAACAACCATGTCCGTTTTTTCAAGCGGACAGAGAAATCACACATGCAGGATTTTTTTGTCCGTTTGAAAAAACGGACAGAAAGTGTCCGTTTTTTATTTAACATGAAGGTCTATGGGCAACGGACATATAACGGACAGTAACTGATGGCCATCAGTTACAGTCCGTTATTTTCTGTCCGTTTATTTTCTGCACATGCTCAGAAAGCATAAACAGCAAAAAAGAAAAAACGGACAGTATAAAAAACGGACACTAACTGATGCTAACTGATACTAATGTGTCCGTTTTTTTTAACTGATCCATTAAATGGATCAGTTAAAAAAACGGACACATTAACATCAGTTAGCATCAGTTAGTGTCCGTTAATGTCCGTTATGATAGGTGTCCGTTTTTTTTCTTTTAAACGGACACCTTCATAACGGACACCAACGGTAGTGTGAACGCCCCCTAACACACGTACCTGGTGTTTTTACTTTCACTTTGCTCCCCGAAGCTTCCTCTCCTCCTCAGGGCTGCAGACGGCAGGAGCTCCTCCTCACATGTAACAGCAGGTCCAGGGAGCCCTTATCCTGTGCAGTGAGAGGCTCACCTCTGATTGGTGGGCAGTGAGAGAGGGGGGCGTGTCCTACACCGCAGCTCTACCAGAGCACTGAAGGGACGCTCTCTCTCTAAATTTAGTGTGAAGTCTCATGCTGGCTGCCGTGCCAGCAAAATATGCCTCGCGTGCCAGTCTTGGCACGCGTGCCAGGGGTTGCCGACCCCTGCTCTAGAAGTAACAGAATGAAGGACAGCAAGCCGAAATCTAGAAAACCGTGAGGAATTGATGCAGAAAGTATATTGGAAAATTGTATATCTTTTTATTGTACATTTGTTTGTCAATATTGGTCTGAAAGTGGCCAACCCCTTTAAGGTCTGCAAACAGTGAACTACCAGAGGAGTCAGATCAGTACTGTGGGTGAGCGGCTCAGGATTGTCCAGACCCAGATCAATTGTCTGCTCATCCATGAAAGATTTTATACTTCTAGACCTGGTGAAGCTGCACTTAATAAAGCTCTGACATGAGGTAGTCTGATAGGCCGTGTTCACTTTATGTTTCATGTGTATGTTTCGTGTGTGCAGCTGAAAGGGTGTAAGCGCACATTCTAACTTTGTACATAGGGTTACATTAGCCTGAGGTAGACCAAAAAGTCACCTTTTGGCCTGAGACTTGCCATTAGTAACCTACAAAGAAAGAATCAGAATGCAATAATTTTGTAGAATATGCTATTACGTACAACGATATAAGGTTATAAAACCTATATATTAAAGGTATATGATTATTTATAGTAGGAACCTATATGGCATCTATCAAAGGCACCCAGTTCTTTTATATGGCCTGGCATGTTTGTTAAATGGTGGCTATAAACATGAGAGCTTATAAATGTGATCTATTCTGCAAACAGAGTAGCTGTTCCATACAAGAGGCCTGTGAGTATGTCTTTAGGTGGGCTTACTCATTTTGTATCCTACACTCTCTCTCACTCTCTGCAATTTGTATAGTTTTTCTTTTTTTTCCCAGTGAGTGCAGAGAAGCTGAATAGTTTTAGACATTGGAGTCGCCAATTATAGGGGGAAGGTATTATTCTTTAAGATATACTTTCCTTTCCTTGCATACACTATTGATTATCAAAAAATAATAAAGGTGTTACTTAGTTATATCTTATGCCGTTTACAGTTCTTTCATCTGCTTCTCTGTTCCAGAAAGTGAGAGCGGGTTCACACCAGCGCGCTGTCTCTGCTTTGCAGGTTTTCGTCTTCTGCCCGAGAAACTGGACAGGAGACGGAAAACGGCAGTCAGTTTTCAAACCCATTTATTTGAATGGGTTTGCAAAGTGTCCGCCCGTGAGTGTCTTCTGGTCTCCACGGCAAAACCGTTTTATTCAAAGTCGGACATGCAGGTCTTTGTGTCTGGTTAAAAAAAAAACGGTTTTGCTGCGGAGACCAGAAGCTGCTCACGGGCGGACACTGACTGCCGGGTTTCCATCTCCTGTTGACAGAAGACAGAAACCCACAAAGTGGAGATCGGGCGCAGATGTGAACCCGTCCTGACTCGTAATTGCGACACTGATACATTATTATGTGTAAGAAACAAGTGAGACAGAGTACTAAATGTCACATAGAGAATTACAATTACATGCAGACAAACTATTTTTTATAGAAATCCATGAGATTAATTGTTTTACAAAATGATCATATAGTTCTTATTGTTTATTAATAGTATAAAAACAATAAGCTCAAAACTAGAGTGATAAGCTGTCCAGTGGCTCAGTGGTTAACGCTGGTGTCCTGAGTTTGAATCCAGCCAAAGGACACCAGCTACAAGCAGTTTGTATGTTCTCCTCGAGTTTCCTTGGGTTTCCTCCGACTACGCCAGTTTCCTCCCAATATTCCAAAGACATACTGATAGGAAATTCAGATTGTAAGCCCTATATGGGACAATGAGGCTGGATTCAGATCTGTTTTGGGATTTATGTAGGAGACTCTACTGCAGATTCCTCCTAAAATCTGCAGAGAGAAAAGTCCTACAAGGCAGACGTTTCTCTCCACTGGTTTCAGTATAAAATCCTGCAGACCCCATATTCCCATGTACATAACCATTTATATTTGTAGATGAATAATAGCTAAACATTTTTGCAAATATAAGTAATGAAACATTTTGCAGAGTTATAAAGATTTTCCCTAACTTTCTAGTGGTGACGAGTTGTTGTCTTGATTGGTTGCCAGTGGATACGACCATGGATGCAGGAACTTTCTAAGGTCAGAAAATCACCCATAATTTCCTTATAGTGACCGGGATATCTTCTGATACATGTAGTGTCCCTGCCTGATAACCCAGCTACAATAAGAAAATCATAGCTGGGTTTCTGATGAGACCCTAGTAAGCTTTTGCATTTGTGGTCGTATCCATTGGCAACTGATCAAGATAGCAACTTGTGACTGCAGGATATTTAGAGAAAATCTTTTAAACTCTGCAGAATTTTTAATTGCTTATACATGCAAAAAATGTTAACTTTTAATGATCTACAAATATAGATAGGATTATGTTAATTGGAATACCCCTTTAGGCTATGGCCCCACTGAGTGGAAAAACACCGTAAAAGCGCTGCGGGAAGAACCGTGGTGTGAACGGATTACGGTTCTTCCCACAGTGCTTTCAACAGAAAGTTCACCGAGTTTTCCTCCATGGACTTTCTGTTTCAATTATATCTATAGGAAAGCCACCAGCGTTTCCGTAGATATAATTGACATGCTGCAATTTTCAAAACTGCAACATTTTCAAAATCACAGCGTTTCTGGTCAGTGGGGCCCCGGCCTCAGGGTAAGTTCATTTGGGGTTTTTTGGTCCGGAACCTGAGGCGGAGGCCGCCTCAGGTTCCGGACCAAAAACCAGGTAGCCGCAACTGAAAGCCGGTGCACTGCACTGGCATCCAGTCACACACTCCGCTCTGGATTAGGCCCAATGAATGGGCCTAGTCCGGAGGAGGGAGTGTCTTCAGGCCGAGGCGAAATGACCTGAGGAATGAGCATCTCCTGATTTCAATGGGAGCCAGTTTTTTGGTCAGGATTTTGAGGCGGATACAGCCTCAAAATCCTGACCAAAAATCCCTGTATGAACTTACCCTTAGGCTGAGTTGACACATAGTTTTTTGGTCATGATTTTGAGGCCGAATTCGCCTCAAAACCCTGACCAAAAAGACGGCTCCCGTTTGTTCCGGCTCCCAGAAAAAAGAAGCGACATTCTCATTCTTTAGGCCTCGCGAATCCGCCTGGAAACACTCCTGACTAGACCCATTCATTGGGCCTAATCCGGAGCGGAGTGCACGACCGGATTCCGGAGGCCTCCTCAGTTTCTGGACCAAAAAACCCTGTGTGAACCTGGCCTTAAGCAGACAGGGTCTCTGTCTTTCGAGTCTCCATGTGGACCTGAACGAAGGAGACCTGAACGTTAATGTGAACCTAGGGTGACTGACAATGTCTATAAAGGATATGATGATGCTATATCAGTAAGCAAAGTAAAATAAATTAGGGGCCACACGGTGGCTCAGTGGTTAGCACTGCAGCCTTGCAGTGCTTGGGTCCTGGTGTTCAAATCCCACCAAGGGCAAAAAACCATCTGCAAGGAGTTTGTATGTTCTCCCCATGTTTGCATGGATTTCCATCTCATATTCCAAAAAGACACACTGATAGGGAAAAAATGTGCATGTTGGGCTCACAATCTACATTTAAAAAAAATAATATAAATTAGATATATATAGTTATATATATAAAAGTAGCATAAGTGACATCTAGTCCAGACATTGAAGAGTTATAGAGTAAATTTTTTCATATAGTCTTTAATGTAGAACTATATTCTGCTGAAAGTAATATTCCCCCAAACCATTGCTTTGATGGTGCAATAATAATTTTTATCAGTGGGCCTAATGTGTTCCTTCCATACTAGCGGAAGTTTTATCTTGCAGTAAAATGATATGCCCAGCTACAGCTACATTTCATTTGGAAGAAAATCTCTTAGCGTTAATAAAACTAATTTTTGAAGTAACGGTTAATGAGCTTGATAAGCTGCACAATTTACCTGATAGATGTAAAGTGTATGGCCAGCTTAATAGTTATTTCTTCAGTGGTTCACTAGACACGAATAGTTTTTAAAAGGGTTGTAAACATAAAATCTGTCCCCCAAGAAAAGAGTGAAAAACTTCTGTATGTAAGTTACATGGGAAACCTCTGGTTATGGTCAGGGTAGGTGCAAAATAAAAAATAAAAAGCCATACTCATATGGCCCCAGTGCTCTGTTGCCCGCTTCCTCTCCCTCTCCTTTTTCTGTTGCACGATAGTCAAACTTGGAGACTTATATGACCACTGAGACCAATCGGTGGTCTCAGTAGCCGATGGTGATGGACTGATGAAGTACTAAAATACATCACTGCTTCCTTACCCACTGATTTTCCTCAGCACACAGGAAAGGGGACAACTGAGCACTAAGGATAGGTTAGTATGCCTTTTTTTTATCTTTAAACCCACTAAGACGTTGCTTCAAATCCTAGACAACCCCTTTAAAGGGGCTCTATCATTGGCAAATGTCATTTTTAACTAATCACATCCTTGCATAGCCTTTAGAAAGTCTATTCCACATCTACCTTTAGTATGTAAATTGCCTCAGTGGTTTTTGAATAAGTCCTTTTTTATTCATATGCTAATTAGACTCTTGGTGCACCCTCTTTGCTATTGTTTCCTATGGGTGTATACAGCACAGGCTGCTGCTGATGACTTCCTGCTAGCACACACAGATAGGAGAGAATAGCAGAGACGAGTGCTGCTGGGAACTTCCTGTGCTGGCTAGAAGCTCATTAGCATATGAATAAAAACGGACTTATTCAGAAACCACTGAGGCAATCTACATACTAAAGGTAGGTGTGGAATAGCATTTCTAAAACATATGCAATGATGTGATTAGTTAAAAATGACTTGTCCCAATGATGGAGCCCCTTTAAATATGTCTATTGATTCAGTTATTATGGTCGCTTTTGACATACAGAAAAAGGTTTAGCCAAGCACAGCTATGGATTTACCAATGAGCTCTGGTATATAAAAGAAAGGGGATCAGGAGGAGGCAATGGAGAACTGGGAACAGGTGACTGCCTTTTTTGTTTTAACTTTTACACCCACCTCGGCTGCCCCAGAAGTTGCTCCAAATCCTGGATAACCAGGCATCCAAGTAAAGAATGTCTTGATAGATGTCTGATCAATTTTACAATTCTGCTATTTTTTATGTTTTAAACTAAATATCTGGAGTATGTAGACACTGTGAGAGGACAAGGAGAGAGTCTCAGTAGCATCTATAAAGCCCATTATATTATACTTGTTTGTCGGGGTATCCAATCCTGAAGTTAGAGAGGGCTGGAAAATGACGTGACTGAGATTGTCCAGTGGTGACACAACACGTTGTGTATATTCATCAGTCATATCCAGGACAAATAAAAATAATTGCAGGTTGTCCCATCATTCCAGGACAACCAAAACCAGCATAACTATGGATTATGTACTGCGAGCCGTCCTACAGAGATGGGGACATTACACAGCTGACTAATTAAAATGTGTAAGATAATTGGATACTATATATTTACCCTGACATACTCTATGTATTAAGCTAGTATTTGACAGGACAGGATTGCCTTGGGGCTACCATTGTTCTTTTAGATCCTAAATATGACAATTAAACATTTTAGTTATTTATTATGTATGTTAATATTCATTTGATTTATTCTAGGGTGCTATACATCTGAGATGGTAAGGATATAACATAATACAAAAAAGGTACAATAAGCAATGAACTGATGCACAAGGGGAGACAATTCTGCACAGGAGGCCTACATTTTTTTCAAGGAGACAGTACATGAACTTTCCAGTTGCTCTTATAGAAGTATGGTGACAGCAGGGCGGTGTAGACTTTTCTAAAGAGGTTGGTCTTCAGGTTACTTTTGATGGTTTTAACAGGAACAGTCTGTTAGGGGTAGCAAAGTCCAAAGTATGGGGGAAGCACGAGAGAAGTCATAGAAGTGGTTATGAGAGGAGCAACGAGTAAAGAACAAAGACGTTTTATATCAGAGATTATACCAACTTCTCTACTGCATGTACCGATATTTACAGACATTGTCAGTCACTGTCCCATAGAGAGCTCAGAATCTACATTCCCTATCAATATGGCTTTGGAGTGTAGGCGGAAACCCACGCAAGCATGGGGAGAACAAACTCATTGGTCGTATTCGAACCAGGAACTCAAGTGCTGCAAGGCCACTAAACCCGCATGCAGCCCATATACTGTATATCCACTATTATTATCTGCTACATATATCTGCTATTATCAGCCCGCCTGAAATATAGCACTTTATTTGGCTGAACATCTTATCTAATTACATTAGGCCTACAGAAGATAATATGATCCTGTTTTAGACTATTTTACTCCATATCTTGATCTATCTAGACACAATATTGCCTGATGGACAAAATCTTTGCAATAAGTTATCTACAAAGGCCTCCATACTTTGAGATTTGTAGCTGAGATTGTGCTGTGGCTTTGATGTGAAGTGGATGCAGGGAACAAATCTAATCAAGTTACAAGCATTTACAATGAAACTAAAACCCGGAGATTTATTTTGCAGCCTGTGCAGCTGCTCGCCTGCGTATCCCTACTTTAAATCAAGGCCAGAGTTCTTGCATTTGCATGTGCTGTAGGTTTATAATCAGCTTCACATTCACTTAGTTATTGTGGATTGCATAGAATGAATAAAATATTATGTCATTCACCAACATTGTGCATTAAAGAAAATGTACATTATTTAGATGAATGTGCGCTTAGAAGAGAAAAGTATTTAATCATAATCCAGATTGATTTATAGCAGTGATGTAGTTTATCCCAGCATATCGAAGCAGTGGGTGCATCTATCTATCTATCTATCTATCTATCTATCTATCTATCTATCTATCTATCTATCTATCTATCTATCCCCTATCTATCTATCTATCTAGTATGTAATGGACCACTTAAATGTATCAGTTATTGCTATGATTCATATTCTTGAGTTATGAAAATAATAATTTCTTGGTTGTAAAAGCATAAAACATTAAATAATAAACTATTATTAAACTAAACTCATTTATCGTTGATTAAAACTTTCCGTACACAAAGCTTATTAGTATTCTGTGTTTGCCTGTAGTGTATTTTAGTAGGAAGTATAAGAACTTCCTATATACAGTATTTCCCATTTCTTCTGTAGTCATTCTTGGCTCATAAAAATGCAGCAAAACCTACAATAAAAAAAGCTGTGTTTCTGCAATGTGGGGCCTCAGCCTATAGGTTCATTCACACGGAGGAAAATGGTGAGGAATTTGGTCTGGAATTTCAGCCCTGAATAAAAGCCTCCCATTGACTTCTGCTACCAGAAAAAGGAACCAATTGAAGTCAATGGGAGGCTTTTTTTTTTTTTTCAGCGCTGAAATTCCACACCAAATTCTTCACGATTTTCCTCTGTGTGAATGGACCGTAAAGGAGTTTTATGAAATCTTAATTTTGATGGAGATATATAATGAGAGCCAAGGCCAACGCCGATCCTTCTCCTTAGATTTTCCATTATCTCCCTATATTATAAAAATGAATTTCTGTCTGTCTGTCTGTCTGTCTGTTTGCTCTAATGCGAACCAAACGGCTGGACCGATCTTCACCAAATTTGGTACAGAGATACTTCAGGTATCCGGGAAGGTTTAAGATGAGACTCCAACTCGCTTGGACGTACCGTTGCTGAGATACAGCATTCCAAACACAGTGCCCCCCCTTAGCCAATACAAACCTGCAAGACTTTCACTCATATTCCAACTGCAATACACACGGTCACTCCACATGCACAATACAACACTGATATCCAAACTGAGATACACGCATCACAGGATTAGATACACAGATCAGCACACAGTACCACATGTTAGAGGATTAGATACACGGGTCTGCACACAGTCCCACAGACCAGAGGATTAAATACGCATTTCTGCACACAGTTCCACACACTGAAGGATTAGATAAGTGCGTCTGCACACGGTTCCACATGCCGAAGGATTAGATACAGGCGTCTACACACAGTTCCACACTCCAGAGGATTAGATACGCGCGTCTACACACAGTACAACATGCCGTAGGATTAGATACGCGCCTCTTCACGCAATACCACACAGGGGAGGATTAGATACACGTGTCTTCACACAGTTGTACACGCCATAGGATTAGATACACGCGCCTGCACACAGTACAACATGCCGTAGGATTAGATACGCGCCTCTTCACATAATACCACACAGGGGAGGATTAGATACACGTGTCTTCACACAGTTGTACACGCCATAGGATTAGATACACGCGCCTGCACACAGTACAACATGCCGTAGGATTAGATACGCGCCTCTTCACACAATACCACACAGGGGAGGATTAGATACATATGTCTTCACACAGTTGTACACGCCATAGGATTAGATACACGTGTCTGCACACAGTACCACATGCCGTAGGATTAGATACGTGCCTTTTCACACAATACCATAAAGGGGAGGATTAGATACACGTGTCTTCACACAGTTGTACACGCCATAGGATTAGATACGCGTGTCTACACACAGTACCACATGCCGTAGAATTAGATACACGGGTCTGCACACAGTCCCACACACCAGAGGATTAAATACGCACTTCTGCATACAGGTCCACACACTGAAGGATTTGATACGCGCATCTACACATAGTTACATACGCCGAAGGATTAGATACGCGCCTCTTCACACAATACCACACAGGGGAGGATTAGATACGTGTGTGTGCACACAGTACCACACTTTGGAGGATTAGATACATGCCTCTGCAAACAGTATCACAAGTCAGAGAATTAGATACGCGTCTCCGCACACAGTACCACATGGCGGAGGATTAGATACGCGCGTCTGCACACAGTACCACACGGGGAGGATTAGATACGCGCATCTGCACACAGTACCACACGGGGAGGATTAGATACGCGCGTCTGCACACAGTACCACACGGGGAGGATTAGATACGCGCATCTACACACAGTACCACATGCCATAGGATTAGATACACGCATCTGCACACAGTACCACATGCTGGGGGATTGGATACGCGCATCTACACACAGTTCCACACGCCGTAGGATTAGATACGCGCCTCTTCACACAATACCACACAGGGGAGGATTAGATACACGTGTCTTCACACATTTGTACACGCCATAGGATTAGATACACACGTCTGCACACAGTACCACATGCCATAGGATTAGATACGCGCGTCTGCACACAGTACCACACGGGGAGGATTAGATATGCGCATCTACACACAGTTCCACACGCCGTAGGATTAGATACGTGCATCTGCACACAGTACCACATGCCGGGGGATTGGATACACGCATCTGCACACAGTTCCACACGCCGTAGGATTAGATACGCGCCTCTTCACACAATACCACACAGGGGAGGATTAGATACATATGTCTTCACACAGTTGTACACGCCATAGGATTAGATACACGTGTCTGCACACAGTACCACATGCCGTAGGATTAGATACATGCCTTTTCACACAATACCATAAAGGGGAGGATTAGATACACTTGTCTTCACACAGTTGTACACGCCATAGGATTAGATACGCGCGTCTACACACAGTACCACATGCCGTAGAATTAGATACACGGGTCTGCACACAGTCCCACACACCAGAGGATTAAATACGCACTTCTGCATACAGTTCCACAGACTGAAGGATTTGATACGCGCATCTACACATAGTTACATACGCCGAAGGATTAGATACGCGCCTCTTCACACAATACCACACAGGGGAGGATTAGATACGTGTGTGTGCACACAGTACCACACTTTGGAGGATTAGATACATGCCTCTGCAAACAGTATCACAAGTCAGAGAATTAGATACGCGTCTCCGCACACAGTACCACATGGCGGAGGATTAGATACGCGCGTCTGCACACAGTACCACACGGGGGAGGATTAGATACGCGCGTCTGCACACAGTACCACACGGGGAGGATTAGATACGCGCGTCTGCACACAGTACCACACGGGGAGGATTAGATATGCGCGTCTGCACACAGTACCACACGGGGAGGATTAGATACGCGCATCTACACACAGTACCACATGCCATAGGATTAGATACACGCATCTGCACACAGTACCACATGCTGGGGGATTGGATACGCGCGTCTACACACAGTTCCACACGCCGTAGGATTAGATACGCGCCTCTTCACACAATACCACACAGGGGAGGATTAGATACACGTGTCTTCACACATTTGTACACGCCATAGGATTAGATACACACGTCTGCACACAGTACCACATGCCGTAGGATTAGATACTTGCATCTAAACACAGTACTACATGGGGAAGGATTAGATACAGCTTTACTCCAGGTATCCATAACAACTGATCACAGGTTTTTCACTGACATTCAAAATGAGATACACATAATCACATGACGCTTATGGACATACACACAAACCACATACAAAATACACCAATGCAAAATTGGACAATTCTTATGGGGCCACTACACAAACATAAAATGTAATATACCCGTGCGAAGCCGGGTCCTCCCTCTAGTTATTATTATAAATATAAATTACTATATTTTTATAAATTACTATTATTAGAAATTAATATATTATTATATTACTATAGTCTAAAGTGCCAATAATTTTCAGGGCGCTTTAGTTTCACATGTTTCTCTTTTCTCTGAATCCTTCCTTTTAGTCAATTTCTGATGGGCTTCTCCTCATCATACATATGCTGCACTTATGATAGCTTCATTAATTCTTCTCTACTTAAGATATCAACAAGTTTTGTGCACTGTTTTGTTCTTTTTTAGACTGACTCCTTGTTCACATCTGCGTTTAGTAATCCGTTCGGGGAGTCCGCATGGGGACCCCCCCGAACGAAATACCAAACGCATTGACAAGCAGTGAGCAGTGAAAGCACACAGACTCCATAGACTATAATGGGGTTCATGTGCTCTCCGCCCGGTTTTGCGCACGGAACACGTGGACAGAAAAGTACTTTGTGATCTACTTTAATGTCCGCATGATTTGTGATTATAGTCTATGGGGTCCGTGTGCTTTCACTGCACACCACTTGCCAATGTGTTTGGTATTTCATTCGGGGGGTCCCCATGTGGACTTCCCTAACAGATTACCAAACGCAGGTGTGAACGAGGGGTTAGGCCCTAAGTTGTAGAAGCGCAGTTTTTTTTGTTGCAGACTTTGCTGCGTTTTTTTTTTTTAAGTTGTTTTTTTTTTAGTCAAAGCTAGGTGGGGATTGAACAGACAGGAGAAGTGTAAGTATTTCCTATATATTTCCCATTCCTCTTGTAGCCACTCTGGGCTTTTGCTAAAAAAAAAAAAAAAAATCTGCAACAAACGAGGCGTCTTAACTTTAGAGTTGATGCAAAATTAGAATATACAGTACTACCCAAGTGGGCAGTAACACGTACATACATGTAGCTTTATCACTGTCTTGACTAATATACTCTAATTTACATCAACACTGAAAGGGATTATATCTTTGGAATGGCTGATTGAATTTGGATAAACAAAACACCAAAATGCTCAGGGTGACAGCACCTATCAGATGATGGATCTTATTTGAGTGACAGATCCTCTTCAAATTTGGCTAAATGCAATATATTGACACACTCTTCGGTGACAGATGTCTTTCAATCGCAGAACAAACACCAAAATTAACTCTTAACAAAAAATATGATGTCTACGGCCTGACCCGAACCTGGCGGAATATTTGTGGCCCTTTTATATAACCTTATACAAATAAGGAGGTGTCCATAAATACTGTATAAAGGTGGTAATGGTAGTGTAGGCCACCAGTGTAGCTCTTATAGTTCCCTCTGTTCTATAGCAGCATTGTGTAGCGGCTCTAAGGATGAACCTGTTTACATACAGATCAATACTGTGTAGTAATTTGCCGTGTCCGGGGGGTTAGCTTGACTGCAGCCAGGTCTTGTGTTGGATCTGCGCTTCATCTATTTTTTTGTGGCTATATACTATACATTGCTTGTATAAACTGCTGCTACAGTCAGTATTCTTGTAAATGTGTATCTTCACTTTAATATTTCTTAATATATTGCAAGAGAATGGTAAGAAAGTATATACAGATAAATAACAGGCGCTGATGGTTGTACATGCATTGATTCGTGTGTCTTTCTTATATCAATTCCTTTTCCTAAAAATTACATTTTCAGTCCTAGTGACAAGCTGGTATTATCAAGGAACTGCTGCAAGGTGTATTGGAAAAAGAAGTTAAAGATGGGAGAATTGTCAGCTCACATCCTGCCAATGATGGCCATCGAGAGGTTTTAGATTATTGGGTTTGTCTTGTTTTGTCCTTTTAGTAATTAAATTACGTCTGGGGCATTATTGTCCCTTGTCTGATTTATTCTCTCTTTTCCAAGCTGGGTTTTCTTTGCTTTTTTGAAAGGCAATAACACTGCCTGGCAATTTACCGGTGTTTGTTCCTCTAATAGAATGTTTTACACAAAGCAACACGGCATTTTCTAATGGTTCTTTTACATGATCTACTTAGAAATAGGGGTACTCTCCCTGCAGCTAATTTCCTAATCCAAAACAAATGAAATTACATTAAAGGTTCTGACTGATGGAACCCCATAAATCCTTAGGGTATATTTACATAGTGCAATTTGCTTTTTTGCTGCAGTTTTTTTCTTTTTCATTTGATATGACTGCACCATCTGACTGTCCTATTAATGACACTTGTTCTCTTAACCTTAACCTACAGGATAAGGGATAAGTGTCAGATAGCTGGGGTCCAAACACCAAGTTTCCCAGCTATCAGGAGAACTGGCAGCCCAAATTCTGCCATGCGTCTTCCTTATCAGTGTAGCACCAATGCACATGTCTGATCAGTTTTCCATTCACTGCTATGGCTTCATTCACTGCCTCTGGCAGCAACAACATTCCCAGCAGTGTACGGAGCTCCTTTCACGCAACTGCACTTGTGCACCATTCACAATGATTAGGCATGGGGGACTTTCATTCCCCGTTCTACTGATCGTTGGGGGACCCAGCAGTTGGACCCCCAACAATCTGGCACTTATCCCCTATCCTTTGCATTGGGAATAAGTGTCCTCAATGGAATGACCTCTTTAAACGGGTTTTCCGGGCAAAATATAATTTTACTAAAAAGGTCTGTTAATGCTATTAATTGGTTAATAAATGAAACCAAATACCTTTAGCAGTGTTTTGAGTAATTTATGGAGTTCTCAGTGAGCACATTGTATCCTCTAATTTCCTTTTCTGTGTTTCCTACAAGCTCCAGGATGTTTCACTTCTCCCCCCTCTCACAGACTGATCCCCTCCCTTTCTTTCATACATTTCCCCCTCCCTGTTTTCTTAGCTAACCCGCCCATTACACCCTCAGCAGCCATCATTAGAATCCTAGATGTCCATCACCACACCTCTCTCTCACACTCTCTGCCCTCTCCCTTTCAAAACACTCCCCTTCCCTTTTTCCCTAGATAACCAGCCCACTTCACCGCCAGCAGCCATCTTTGTGATGGCGCTAGGCGGCTTACGCATGTGCAATAGTTCTCTGTGTGTTCGTCAATGATGACGCAACCTGATAGGATATGGCTGGAAGGAAAGGTAAATATGCCGGGTGGGGTGTAGTGAGGGGAGGGGACGGGAAGTGAGGAGATGGGAGGGGAGGGCTATCAGAAAAAGGAACCCATTGAACTCAATGGGAGGCTTTTTTTCAGCGCTGAAATTCCACACCAAATTCCTCACCATTTTCCTCTGTGTGAATGGACCCTAATAGATTAAGAAGTCGGAGACTCTTGATCATTCAGGTGTTCCTTGCGCCTGTGGGTCTGTTGCTAAGACTGGCGTATGAAGCAGTAGTAATAAATAGAGATGAGCGATTAGTGAAATATTCAAAATTCGATTTGAGTAGACCTCAGTATTCAACTATTCGTTCAAATAGCGAATCCCATTATAGTCTATGGGAAACATGCTCGTTTCAGGGAAACCAAAATTCGACACATCAGGAAATTATGCCAACACCACTGGAATACAACTGGGACAGCAGTGCCTGAGTGCATCTAACATGCCCAAGTACCTGTATTATTATTATTATTATTATTATTGCTTCTGCTGCTAGTTCTACTACTACTACTGATTTAGCCAGCCAATGACTGTATAGGTTTTTTTCTAATTCCTACGTTGTCCTACCTCCTTTCCTACCTCCACAGCATAGTTATTGGTGTGAAAAAAAGCGCCAGGGAAAGTGGGAGGAGAATCAAATTTTTACTGCATTTACCACGTCGTATTCAACCGAGTACGAGTATTTTAAATACCGTAGTATTCGATGGAATACCTACTCGATCAAATACTACTCTCTCATCTGTAGCAATAAATCTTCCCACTGTGTTTTTGCTGCATTCCTTCCTTTTTTACTGCAATGTGTGGATGATATTAAATAAAATCTCATTCACTTTGCAGGCACAGTAAAACGCAGCATTTTTTTTTCCTCATTTGGCCTTAGCCTATGTTTAAGCATTTATAGATTGTAACATATGTGTATGTATATATGTAGTCATACTGTATATATGGGCATAATTGCTTATGTATAAGTGGTCAGCACATGTAGGTCATTTCCCTACAGTACTTCTCAGTCTGTCAGCAAATGATAGTGTATTCTGACTGACCCTACAGATCAGTGGAGTACATCCACACAGTGCAGTGAAATTGCAGTGCATAGGGTCAAATTATTGCAAATCTGCAGCAAAATCTGCAAGTAATGGATGCTAAAATTCTTCTGAATCTGGATCAGATTTTATACAATTGTGCATAGATGTACCCTAATTCTGCAGAAGTACCGTATATCAGAGAATTTTTGCCTGCTATTTATCTATGGTTCTTCCTATTATTACCAGATTAATGCTATATGTACAAAAGGAACTCAATTTTAGTATTTAGTTTATAGGTAGCATCTTTCTGTTTATGGTACAGTTCGTTATATAACAAGAAGGTAAAATACTTTCTCCACTTAAAGGCTTTGTTCACACAGCATAGTGAACAGAACAAACTAACAACTGCATCCACAAAGAGTATAAATCTTTTCTTTATTATTTTTTTTTATATTGCAATGTACTGTGTCAAGTAGGTTTTTATTATGGATGTTACTTTAAAGGGGTTCTATCAGCAAAATCATGCTGATAGAGCCCCACATATGTATATTCAGGCACCGTAAATGTTATATTAACCCCCCCCCCCCGTTTTAAAATAAAACCCTAAAACAGAATGTGATAAACTTACCGAACATGCACGATGGGCAGGCATTCAGGGTGCGCCGTCTTCTTCATCCACGCCTCCTCTTCTTCCGATGTCCTCGGGTCCCGTCTTCCTCCGGTGCTTGCGAACGGACATTGCTTTAAAAAAAATGGCCTGGGCGCATGCGCAGTAGCTGTAGTAGAAGTAGCATGCTACTGCGCATGCGCCCAGGCCATTTTTTTTAAGCAATGTCAGTTTGCAAGCGTTGGAGGAAGACGGGACCCGAGGACATCGGAGGAAGAGGAGGCATGGATGAAGAAGACGGCGCACCCTGAATGCCCGCCCACCATGCACGTTCGGGAAGTTTATCACATTCTGTTTTAGGGTTTTATTTTAAAACCGGGAGGGGGGTTTGCTGATAGAGCTCCTTTTAACCCCTTCCCGACATGCGCCGTAATAGTACGGCGCGTGTCGGGTCTGTAACTATGGCGACCGCCCGGGAGCCGGGCGGCCGTCATAGCCGCCGGGTGTCTACTGCTTTAAGCAGTAGACAACTGGCTCTAATGCCTCCGATCGGTCCCCGGACCGATCGGAGGCATTAACCCCTCCGGCGCTGCTGTCAAAGGCGCTGGAGGCGCCATTTTCCCGGCGGCGCATGGGCGCCGCCATTTTGCCCAGGATCACCGGCTCCTGGAGCATGCTCCAGGGCCGACGTCATGTTGCCATGACAGCCAGGAGCCTGTACAAGGCTCCCAGACTTGTCTGCAAATTCTCTCTTTTGCAGGCTGGTCTATGCAGCCTGCAAAAGAGAGGATGATTTTTTGCAATGCATTGCAATGCATTAGCATTGTAATGCATTGCATTAGTGATCAGACCCCCTGGGGTTCAACACCTCTAGGGGGTCTAATAAATGCAAAAAAAAAAAAAAAGTAAAAAAAAATATATAAAAAGTATTAAAAGTTCAAATCACCCCCCTTTCCCTAGAACACATATAAAAGTAGTTAAAAACTGTGAAACATATACATGTTAGGTATTCCTGTGTCCGAAATCGCCCACTCTACAAATCTATAAAAAATTTTTTCCTGTTCGGTAAACGCCGTAGCAGGAAAAATAGTCAAAAGTACCAAACCGCCGTTTTTTCACTGTTTTGATTCTGATAAAAATTTGAATAAAATGTGATCAAAGCAATAACATTTCCCGAAAATGGTAGAACTAAAAAGTACACCCGGCCCCGCAAAAAAAGACGCCCTATGCATCCCCGTACACTTACGTATAAAAAAGTTACGGCCGTCGGAATATGGCAACTTTTAGAAAATATTTTTTTTAACAGTTTTGGATTTTCTTTAAGGGGTCAAAATGTAAATAAAACCATATAAATTTGGTATCCCTGGAACCGTACCGAAACACAGAATATAGGGGACATGTCATTTTGGCTGCACAGTGAACGCCGTAAAACCGAAGCCCGTAAGAAAGTCGCAGAAATGCATTTTTTCTTCAAATCCACCCCATTCTGATTTTTTTTTCCTGCTTCCCAGTACATTATATAGAATAATTAATGGTGGCATCATGAAGAAAAATTTGTCCCGCAAAAATGAAGACCTCATATGGCTCTGGGAGCGGAGAAATAAAAAAGTTATGGGGTTTAGAAGGAGGGAAGTCAAAAACGAAAAACGAAACTCAAAAAATGCCATCGGTGGGAAGGGGTTAAGGAAGGGATCTCTCTTATGTATTATTGTTTTTGTTAGTACTTGTTTGTCACCCAGTTGGTGGAATATATTGGCAGTAGGTCAGTAAATAATATTACAATTATCAGGATATTCCAATGCAGTTTGGTAAGACTAAGTTCACACCTGCATTGGAGTCTCAATAGGAGACTCTGTCATATGGTTTTCCTTAAAATTGGCGGATAAAGATGTCTTACACGCACAGTTTTTTTTGTTCTGCGCCATCAGTTTAAAAACAATGAACATCCGATGTACCCCATTATAGTCAATTACCCTTTCATTTTGTAGCCATTCTTGGGGTTCGATGGATGTTCTTTAGTTGGAGGTGGCAGGATGTGTTGAGGGTTTGAATGTGTGACTTGAAGGATAGGTCAGAGGGAAGTGGCCGATGAAAAACTGGGGGAGAGGTGTATTAGGTAGGAGCTGCACAGTGTAAGGCGGACTGGAGGGGGGCGAGAATATTCGCTGGGAGGTCATGGGGAAGGGCATTACAGTAATCTAAGTGGGAGATTATAAGGGCATGGACTGGCATCTTTGTAGTTTCTGGGGTGATGAAGGAGTGGATTCAATGGATGTTCTTGAGTTGGAGGCGGCAGGAGGTGTTGAGGGTTTGAATTTGTGACTTGAAGGATAGGTCAGAGTCCAGGGTTATCCCAAGGCAACGGACCAGTGGGACAGGGGTAAGCGTGGTTCCATTAACTTTGATAGATGGGTCCGGTAGAGGGGCCGACTGAGGTGGGGCAAAGATGATGAACTCTTGTTTTCTCACTGGCAGTGCTTAGAGGATTAATAGTGGGAACGCTACATCTTATTTTCTATTAAAATGAATGTATCTAGGTTTATTATGTATATTACAAAAATGTTCAATCACCCAAAAATAGAAAAGAAAAGTGAGTTATAACATACACTACACAGCTGCTGTGCTTTGGGGTCGGTCAGCTGCCAGCAATTTTACATCAGCTCTCTTGCGCCAAGTATGCATCGTGTGTACCGGCCTTAAAGCAGTTTCTCATTTTCATGTGTAAATATAAATGCATGCCCACATAAATTGTATACAGTACATTCCCTTCCTGTGCCTGGTTGTAATGTGCAAATTCATTGTTTGTGAAGGCCTTCAGAACAAGCAAAGCAAGTCCAAATGCAAGTTCCACATGGGTAAATCAGCTGCTTACAGCAGTGTATTACCGAGATCTATTATAGTGCGTGGAAACATGCTGTGACATTGTAGGAAATACTGTATATTGCTCATTATGATGGCTTTTGTAAGAGAATTAATAATCCTGTCAGGGGCTGGTGAAAGTAGCATTGCTATTATAGTATTAGCATTAGTTTCCATAAATATTTTATACTCTGGATCTAATGTGAGATGTAATTACACAGTGTACGGTGATCATGTCTTGAGTCATTTTCCTGATACTTAAATGTTTATAAAATATAGATTACTGTAACATTTTCTGTGTTATAAGAAAAGCCCAGCGTCGTGCTAAATGAGAGTGTCTGGTACCCGAGACAAATTTATAAAATTATAAGACAGGTTTTCCTTCTGGTAAGCTTTAATGCATAATAATAATCATATAAAAACACCAAAAGCCATAAAATAAACTGTAAATTGTAATAGAGTATAACTTATTCAGTATTCTATACTCCCGGGCTGATTGAAGCCGTAATATGTGGCCATGAAATTGACAAGCAAGGACATTCATCTCATTTATTATTTTGGTTCAACACACTTGTTGACATATGTAAAGTCATTGACATACAAGTACAGAATGACAAGCATCCTTGGTGATGTGCGCACTGCTTCATGCCAGTTCCCTCCATCATTTATGAAAGCAGCCACAAAATATATCTAAAGAAATTCAACATAAATTCCTTGAATTATAGAAATTCTGTAGTTTCCTTCAATAGCAGTACATGTATGTTATATTGTGATCCTGGCCATTGTTCACTGGGCCTGTGAATGTTCTGGGATGAGGGCTGGACGTAGTACCTGTTTACGTAAAACAAAGCATAGAACTCTAACAATGCATCTAATTTTGGCAGTCACCCCTTCATTTCTTGCTCTCTGCCTTTCGAAACACCATAATTTTACATATCAATATAAGGCATTCAGTTAGGTCCTTATAAATTTGGACACTGACAAAAATTTTTTTTAATACCTGTTTACTAAAACATATTAAAGTTCTAGCTACATAAACGACATCAAGTTCAGACTTTCAGACTGTCCCCTTCTAGCAAATCCCATCCCCACTTTGCGGGAAAATGAGCGGTGTGGACATTTGGTAATTTCCAAAACCTTCGGAAATGCTGGCGGTTTCCCTATAGATATAATTGAAGCAGAAAGTCAGCAGAGGAAAACTCTGCAAACTGATGCAGTAAGAACTGTGGTGTATCGCGGGACCACTTGGAGCCTTAGTCCATATCTGGACATGTCTAGCCAAGAAAAAAGTAAGGGAGGACAGATCTTTATATCTGTTGTACACCTCTCCCAGACTACTTGGTGCTCAGAAAGAAGGTACAAGCAGTGTATTACTGTTTCTGTCTTCTCAGATTTCTAATGCATGAACAGACTTGGTTAAATCAATGACAACTTTTATGCTTCTTTTCTGTTATATATATATATATATATATATATATATATATATACCGTATTTTCCGGACTATAAGCCGCACATAAAAACCTACGATTTCCTCAGAAATCGTAAGTGCGGCTTATAGTCCGGTGCGGCTTATATATGGATGGAAGCGGCGGCAAAGACTGCGTGCCGCTTCCATACATACATAAAAGGCACCGTAAGGGTGCATTCACACTACCGAACGCCGGCGTGTATCACAGCCGTACACGCCGGCGTTACAGCAGGGCTGCCGGACACTTCCTATTCATTTCTATGGGAGCAGGCATGCGAGCGCTCCCCATAGAAATGAATGGACAGACACTTCCCATTCATTTCTATGGGAGCCGGCATGCGAGCGCTCCCTATAGAAATGAATGGAAAAAAGCAGTCCATTCATTTCTATGGGAAGCGCTCGCATGCCTGCTCCCATAGAAATGAATAGGAAGTGTCCGGCAGCCCTGCTGTCACGCCGGCCTGAAATAGAACGTGAAACTTACCCAGCGGTGCAGGGCGGGCAGGCGGGCATTCAGGCCTCCTCTGCCTCCGATGTTCCATCCTTCTCCTCCGGCGCTCGCTGATAATGGCCGGGGCGCATGCGCAATATCATAATGCTTCTACTGCGCATGTGCCCTGGCCATTATCAGCTTGCGAGCGCCGGAGGAGGACGGAACATCGGAGGAAGAGGAGGCCTGAATGCCCGCCCACCCTGCACCGCTCGGTAAGTTTCACATTCTGTTTCAGGCTTTTATTTTAAAACGGGGGGGGGGTAGTTTAACCTAACGTTTACGGTTGGGCTCTATCAGCATGATTTTGCTGATAGAGCCCCTCCTCGCCTGCCGAGCGCTTCCAATAGAAGCGGCTGGCACGCGGGGGGTTAAGCGGCCGCTGGCAAAGTCTGCCTGCCGCCGCTTTCAATAAGATATAATGCGCACCGGACTGCGGCTTATAGTCCGGTGCGCCTTATATATGAACCGAGACGGACTATAAGGCGCTCATGGGCAATGCGGCTTATAGTCCAGTGCGCCTTATAGTCCGTAAAATACGGTATATATATATAGTGTGTATATATATATATATATATATATATATATATATATATATATATATATATACACTCACCGGCCACTTTATTAGGTACACCTGTCCAACTGCTCGTTACCACTTAATTTCTAATCAGCCAATCACATGGCGGCAACTCAGTGCATTTAGGCATGTAGACATGGTCAAGACAATCTCCTGCAGTTCAAACCGAGCATCAGTATGGGGAAGAAAGGTGATTTGAGTGCCTTTGAACGTGGCATGGTTGTTGGTGCCAGAAGGGCTGGTCTGAGTATTTCAGAAACTGCTGATCTACTGGGATTTTCACGCACAACCATCTCTAGGGTTTACAGAGAATGGTCCGAAAAAGAAAAAACATCCAGTGAGCGGCAGTTCTGTGGGCGGAAATGCGTTGTTGATGCCAGAGGTCAGAGGAGAATGGCCAGACTGGTTCGAGCTGATAGAAAGGCAACAGTGACTCAAATAGCCACCCGTTACAACCAAGGTAGCCAGAAGAGCATCTCTGAACGCACAGTACGTCGAACTTTGAGGCAGATGGGCTACAGCAGCAGAAGACCACACCGGGTGCCACTCCTTTCAGCTAAGAACAGGAAACTGAGGCTACAATTTGCACAAGCTCATCGAAATTGGACAATTGAAGATTGTAAAAACGTTGCCTGGTCTGATGAGTCTCGATTTCTGCTGCGACATTCGGATGGTAGGGTCAGAATTTGGCGTCAACAACATGAAAGCATGGATCCATCCTGCCTTGTATCAACGGTTCAGGCTGGTGGTGGTGGTGTCATGGTGTGGGGAATATTTTCTTGGCACTCTTTGGGCCCCTTGGTACCAATTGAGCATCGTTGCAACGCCAAAGCCTACCTGAGTATTGTTGCTGACCATGTCCATCCCTTTATGACCACAATGTACCCAACATCTGATGGCTACTTTCAGCAGGATAATGCGCCATGTCATAAAGCTGGAATCATCTCAGACTGGTTTCTTGAACATGACAATGAGTTCACTGTACTCCAATGGCCTCCACAGTCACCAGATCTCAATCCAATAGAGCATCTTTGGGATGTGGTGGAACGGGAGATTCGCATCATGGATGTGCAGCCGACAAATCTGCGGCAACTGTGTGATGCCATCATGTCAATATGGACCAAAATCTCTGAGGAATGCTTCCAGCACCTTGTTGAATCTATGCCACGAAGAATTGAGGCAGTTCTGAAGGCAAAAGGGGGTCCAACCCGTTACTAGCATGGTGTACCTAATAAAGTGGCCGGTGAGTGTATGTATATATATATATATATATATATATATATATATATATATGTATATATATATATATATATATATATTGCATATTAGGCTTGAAAAAGCGTTTGATAACGCGAAACGGCTGTTGCCTGTTTTTTCTGCCAAACTATGTCATCTCTCCCTCCCTGAGGATTTGTTTTACTTATTTCAAATAAAGCACTTTTTATACAAAGAAGAGAAGTGCCGTCTACTGATTGGTGAGTGCCCACCCACACTCCTCTATTTTTCCTATAGAAATATAATTGCAATCATATTATGAGTAACAAAAGCTTATATTGACAGTTAGAATGAGTTAATGCAGCAAGTCAATATTTGCAGTGTTGACCCTTCTTCTTCAGGACCTCTGCAATTCTCCCTGGCATGCTCTCAATCAACTTCTGGACCAAATCCTGACTGATAGCAGTCCATTCTTGCACAATCAATGCTTGCATGTTGTCAGAATTTGTAGGTCTTTGTTTGTCCACCCGTCTCTTGATGATTGAGCACAAGTTCTCAATGGGATTAAGATCTGGGGAGTTTCCAGGCAATGGACCCAAAATCTCTATGTTTTGTTCCCTGAGCCATGTAGTTATCACCTTTGCTTTATGGCAAGGTGCTCCATCGTGCTGGAAAAGGCATTGTTGATCGTCAAACTGCTCTTGGACGGTTGGGAGAAGTTGATCTTGGAGGACATTCTGGTACCATTCTTTATTCATGGCTGTGTTTTTAGGCAAGACTGTGAGAGAGCCGATTCCCTTGGCTGAGAAGCAACCCCACACATGAATGGTTTCAGGATGCTTTACAGTTGGCATGAGACAAGACTGGTGGTAGCGCTCACCTCGTCTTCTCCGAATAAGCTGTTTTCCAGATGTCCCAAACAATCGAAAAGGGGATTCATCAGCGAAAATGACTTTACCCCAGTCCTCAGCAGTCCACTCCCTGTACCTTTTGCAGAATATCAGTCTGTCCCTGATGTTTTTTCTGGAGAGAAGTGGCTTCTTTGCTGCCCTCCTTGAGACCAGGCATTGCTCCAAGAGTCTCTGCCTCACAGTGCGTGCAGATGCACTCACACCTGCCTGCTGCCATTCCTGAGCAAGCTCTGCACTGCTGGTAGTCCAATCCCGCAGCTGAAACACTTTTAAGAGACGGTCCTGGCACTTGCTGGTCTTTCTTGGGTGCCCTGGAGTCTTTTTGCTAACAATGGAACCTCTCTCCTTGAACTTCTTGATGATGCGATAGATTGTTGACTGAGGTGCAATCTTTCTAGCTGCGATACTCTTCCCTGTTAGGCCATTTTTGTGCAGTGCAATGATGACTGCACGTGTTTCTTTAGAGATAACCATGGTTAACAGAAGAGAAACAATGATGCCAAGCACCAGCCTCCTTTTAAAGTGTCCATTGGTGTCATTCTTACTTAATCATGACAGATTGATCTCCAGCCCTGTCCTTATCAACACCCACACCTGTGTTAATGGAGCAATCACTGAAACGATGTTAGCTGGTCCTTTTAAGGCAGGGCTGCAATGATGTTTAATTGTGTTTTGGCGGATAAAGTTAATTTTCTAAGCAAATATTGACTTTGCAAATAATTGCTGTTAAACTGATCACTCTTTATAACATTCTGGAGTATATGCAAATTGCCATTAGAACAACTGAAGCAGTAGAATTTGTAAAAATTAATATTTGTATCATTCTCAAAACTTTTGGCCATGACTGTATGTAATCCTTTAATCTCTATAAAACATGGTGGGATATGTTGGTGCTATACAGGTAACAGAAATACATAAATAAATAGAAATGCCCCTTCTAAATCTAGACTGAAGCAATGTAGTTGTACAATTCAATATCTAAAAACAAGGTAGATTTAAAGCAGCTTTTTAGTGTCTGTTGACAGTACATTATGTGAAGTAGATACTTGAATCAACCGCTAGAACACATTTAGGGCTAGTTCACACGTGAGTATAAGGGGAGGTTTTTGACAGCGGATTTTGCGTCCAAAACCTCCCCTTATAATGGTGGTCTATGGAGACTGCCGGGCTTCTGTTCTCCGCTAGCGGCGAGCTGCTGCTAGCGGAGAAAAGAAAGGACATGTCCTTTCTTCAGGCGGAAGCCGCGCAGTCTCAGCCGCGCGGCTTCCGCCCCCGGCAGCTCCCTCCTATGTCGGCTCATTCATTTGAGCCGACAGCAGAGGGTTAAGCCGCGACAGCGATGGTCGCGGCGGGCGGGTTTTTGACAAGAGAGAGACGCGGCTCGCCGCGTCTCTCTCTGTGTCAAAACCCGCGCGGGCAGTTCACGTGTGAACTAGCCCTTAGTATCTCTGTCTCCTAATACTACTTTGCATCTAGTGTTTACGAAGAAGAGAATAACAAGAGACACAAGAAAAATGCACAGTCGATAGCGCTTGTCTGTTAGACTTACTTCTTCCCTTGATATTATCTTCACTTGTTTGTTGTATGTCAGCCCTGCCTAGCCACATGTACTTTAAATACACTGAAGATTTAAGAAAACACGCAAAGACAGTGTGCAGTAATATAGTTTGATACGGCAGGCTACAGTAACTGTGTCTTATTCATTGAATTATTAAACCCCTTCCTGCCACAGTAATTTTTTTGATTTTTACTGCCCATCTTCATCTGCCCCCTTACCGGTTTTATTTTTCCATTGACAGATTGTATGTGGAATTTTTTGTGTTAAAATTAATAAATATTCTATACTATGTAGCTGAAAAACAGCTACATAGTATAATATAAACACAACAAGAAAATCAAAACTACAGCCAGGGGGCATTACTATTTGTGATTGACAGCTAAGGGCTTGTTCACATCTGTGACCGGTCTCCGTTTATACAGGTTTCCGTTTCTTGCCCGAAACGAAAGGAAAGAGAAACCTGCAGTAATTTTTCAAACCAATTCATTTGAATGGGTTTGAAAAGTGTCCAGCCGTGAGCGTTTTATGCTCTCTGCGGCGAAACCGTTATTTTTTAACCGGACACAAAGTCGGACATGCAGTACTCTGTGCCCGGTTTTAAAAAAAATGGTTTCGCTGCGGAGAGCATAAAACGCTCACTGGTGCTCATGGCTGGACCCGGTCTGACAGGTTTCCATCTTCTGCCGGCAGAAGACGTAAACTTGAGTACAGAGTCCGAACTGCCCCCGATTCACCATTTCTAAACAAAGAAAAGCTATATATATATATATATATATATATATATATATATATATATATATATATATATACTTTATCAGCAAACTGCAATTAGCTGAACTGATTGTCCTGCTGTACAGAGCTGTAGATAACAGTGAGAGCTCAGCCCCCACCCAGAGAGCAGTGAGTGTCATGATGTCATCTGTCCTGTCTTATTTCACAGGTCGGGTTCTATGGAAATGGTGTGTAAACAATGGGAGGAATAATTTCACATAGCAGGAAAACAAAGCAGCATTGCAAAAGCAATATATTTAGTTTTCAATTTACATAAGCTACCAGTATAGATAGAATCATTGAGATGGAAGTACCCCTTTAAACGATAGCACTGTTAGGAGATTCTAGCTGGAGCACTAAGATGCTTTGGCACACCCCATTGTACTTGCAGTATCATTTGAATATTCAATTTTAGGCATTCCTCCATGAGGTTTTCACATGAAATATATATTTATGATGGTGTTAGTAGCCCCTACACGGCACTACTAGTTTTGGGAGTCACTGTTTTGCTGATCGAGGAAGTCTTCCGATGTTTATATTCCCACTCCTCTTGTTGATCACATGTTTGGCAAGCTGATGAATCCGTTGTGTCTAATTGCTGTGTCCTCCACATATATATAAATATGTCACTGTCACTTTATCATGAGCCGCATCACTCGCTAAGTAATGACATTGCTTCAGTTAATTTTGTTTTCAAAATTCAATAATTCATGTGAGAGGTGTCGGAATAAGACTCCTGTTAATGATACACCTTTCATTGCTGAAATCAATTGTGAATAATTAGATTCTGCTGGGAGAAATGATTAAGTAAGCATTGATTTCCAAACAGTCGCCTGATACCGAACATTTGTAAAACAGTTTAGGCAGCTGAGAATACAAATGTACCTTGATCTCATGGTAATAAGAAAAAAGAAAATCAATGAACTTACATTTATGTTTAGAGATCATTGCATTGTATGTCTGCGGAAAAAAAAAAGTTAACATTATTTGAGATTTTTTTTTCCCCCCAGTTATTGTAGGAATAAAACTGAAACAGCAGCTACAGTGCAGTCAGGTATTTTCATGGCAAAAATGTAAAGAGACAATAAAAATCAAAGGGGTTTATTTTAACTAGTACATAGAAAACCGGACTACTGTTTACTAATATATTCTTATTGCTAGGTCTGTGCCGATCCATAACTTCGCAATGCACTGTCTCTAGTAAAACAAAGCAAGTGTTCTCGGACTGCACAAAGCTCCGGCTGTGAAGTAGGGTCATGTTAACCAGACCTGTTTATCAACTCCCTCACAAAGTAAAAGGTCTTATTTCCCTTGCACAGTGGGGGGATTTACCAATTCAGCTACGCCAGTTTTCTGGTGTAGACGGATATAAATGTGGTGCATGTTTGGCATGCAGCACTTTCTTGCACCAAAGATGTTCACCAAATATGTACCACATTGAGGTTGGTTATGGACAGCTCTGGTCTGAAGGTTTACATTTCACTGCTATTGATTTCATATATTGTAATTGTTGCATTATGTTTTTTATGTATGTTTTTTGAAAGAAAACCTTTTACCACCTCCTCCAATTCAAGTTCTTATCATCTGATAATGTATGTTGTTCCACTGTTTTCATCACAGTTGGAATTTTCTCTCTAGTCCACACCATTCCCGAGCAACAAGTGCAGTTAGTTTTGGTGCCTGATGTGCTATTTCAGCTTTGTAATTTTAGAAGAGCGGTGTCAGACAGGGGGTAGGATTCAGAGCTCCAATGATAGGCAGCCAGTGTCAGTGTTCAGAATCACACCCCTTGTCTGTTCCTGCCTGACACCACCCTTCTGACAGTACAGAGTCTAAGTAGCATATCAGGTACCAAAACTAACAGCATTTACTGTTCAGGAATGGTGGGGGCTAGAGGAAAAATTCTGAATTGTTCCAGAATCAGTGTAAAGAACTGGACTTGTTGGAGATGGTGAAAGGTTCTCTTTAAAAAAACAAAAAAAACAAAAACTTTTGACTAGTTTTTCATGTGATTGCCTTGGGGCCTGTAAGTGGGGTATACCTGTCTTAAAGGGGTATTCCAACTCATATTTTTATTATGTAATAGTGTGGCCTGTGATTGGCTGTAGTGGTTACCTGGCACAAACAACTCCAGGACCTGTAAACTGAAGCGCTGTCTGGGGAGAGAAGATGTTTATAGGCCCCTCAGCAGCACTATTAAATAATATAAATATAAGTTGGAACACCCCAGCATTTTATGATATGTGTACGCAGTATGTTTCTGTTGAATTTCCTCTTATTTGCTTAAATAAAGAATTGTTAAAATTTTACACATGCCAGATTAACTCCTCATCTTCTGAAATCTTTCACCAGGACTCTATGCACCTTGGGGGATACATCTGTAGAAACGTTGCACCAAGGATTTTCTGGTAAGCTGCACTGTATGTACTTTTTTGCACTTGTAGCCTACAGTTAAAGTGTATCTGTCATTTGAAGTACCCCAACGTGAGCTGTCCCGTACATGTGTGTGCACAAGGAGTATCACTATTTTTGGCTGACTTGTATGACTTGTAGGCTGCATAATTAATTGGACTCCATCAAATTGGTCCAGACTTTTTTTTACTTTAAACTCAGTTTATTGGGGTATTGAGATGATTCAAATCACCTTACAAGTAACCTCAAGTGACTACATAATGCCATCATGTACAGACACATTTTATGGGAAGCATGGAACCTGATCACTCAGTGAAGCTAAAATTCCATCTGGTCTCACGAGATGGCGTGACAGTGTGGCAAATTTGTGCACCAAGATTCATGGCTTCATATATGTAAAAGCCAACAGGGAATTCATTAAAGGAATTCTATAATTGGGAAACCTATTTTTCACTAACACCACGTCGGAATAGCCTTTAGAAAGGCTATTCTTCTCCTACCTTTATTTTTTCTGCTCTGCTGTTTTGCAGAATTTTTGTTTTTCTTCTTTATTCAAATGAGTCTTCAGAAAGCACCGGTGGCGTTCCCTGTGCTCAAAGAAGACGCTTTTCCGAAGATCCAGCCGCCTCTCTCTACCTGTGCTGATGTCTCTCTTCAGCACCCGCCGAGTCTCTGTTCGGGATTCAAATCCCGCATATACTCAGTCTGCTCTGCCATTTTTCATTGGACAGAGCCGACTGCACTTGTCCAGTCGGCCATTTTCATGTGGCCTAATGAGTGAACAGCCTGGAGAAAGAACAGGTGCCATGAGCCTGGAGAGCACTGATCTACAAATCAGGTTGTACAGACTGTATTGCTTTGCTTTTGGTGCCAGGTATTACTCCTGTACTAGGTTAGTTAATATCCTTATGTGTAGTTAGAGTATGGACTGCCATTTACTTCTCTGCTTGTCTACCCCAAGAGATGACTAATCCGCAACCTTTACCTTTAAATTAAAAGTGTATAATAAGTGTACTAATTAGGAAGCATTGTTTTGTTTTTGTTTTTTTTAAAGGTATATTGGAAAGTTTCTTAGTTTACTGTATATTTGCTTATATTGTTGATTTATGGAAAGTTTGTGAACTTTTACTAAAGACAATCACTTTTTCTATGCCATGGCATGTTGCTAAACTAAACACATAAAGCACTATATTCTGCAGTACAGTCATGTCATATCTAAGACCGACATCTGTTACACCCCCCCTCCAAATAAATCAATAAATAAGAAGTAATGTGTCAATATACTAATTGCTCATGATTAGGCCTACTCGAGTGATTATTTTATACATGAGCATTAGACCTCCAGTACAATATCTGCAGTTCTCTATGTAGAATAAGTGTAATATTATTTATGTATTTAGATTTTGTATAACTTCTGGTTATGAGATGCGTTGCTGTATATCATTGTGGAGTGTGGAACTATCTCAGGGAATACCTTGGAATCTATGATTATTTGGTATTGCTTGATAGACCCCAATTGAGAAATTTAGCTGGTCATGTTTAGTGCAGCAGTCAAATATATTGGTTATAATAAAACTTCTGAGGCAAATAAAGGCGCTCAGCAGGGGGTCCTGGAAGTCTCAGTGAATCTAAATTGCATTTAGTTTAATAGCAGCCAAAAAAAGAGCTTCAGTCAGAAGTCAGAACAATTACAAGGTCTGCTCAGTGTGCTATTGCATTGCTTTTGTGCTTGCATTTCAGTTATCTTATATCCATGTGGACTATTGTATAATTCAATTAAGAAGCTTTGGTAAAACCTGCAATAGATGGCACAATATCCATTTATTGCAAAGTAGTGATCCTAGCAGTTGTATAATGCTTATTACTACTTGCATGGTATGAGTCCCTGGTGACAACCAAAATCTGAAAGCTTCATTGTTTTGGAAGCGTGTGGTTTTTAAAGGGGATGTCCAACAGGAACATTTTTTTAGCCAGACTAAAATGAGGTAGTGCTCTTTTCATTGATCTCCCGCCCTGTCCTTGTCACCTGCCAGTTTCTACTTCTTGGTCCTACTTAGGAAAACGCTGGGCTCAGTGGTGTCATTTTTTTGGCTTCTTTTTGTGTCAAGACAGGGTGAGGAATTAAGAGACCAGTGGGCACCCAGCAGTGTTGGAATAGAAGCTCTGAAGACTGTTTCTTTGTTTTTACCAATTTTCAGCCCATTGTATAGCAAATTCTCTATCAGACTACCCCTTTTAAGAATACAGCATATATACTTTTTGTGTATGACCCTCTGCTTTTGCTGTTACTTAAGGACATAGAGTCCCAAAGCACATATAAAGTAAGTTTCATATAAACGTCAGCTATTTTGTGTTTCTGGATCACATAAAATGGATTGAATTATAGATTGACTTGGTGTTTCTTGATGCTCTGAGCACATTATTTATATCCAATTGTGTAGCTCATGTTTCTTTGACCACCTTACAATTCACAAGCAAAGTTTACAAGCCTGTTCGTATTACATACATTGTGGTGTACGTATTATTGACTTTTGGCTGAACCTGTAGGTAAAGTGAACCATTCTTCTATGAAACCACACAGGTGTCTTAAAAATAAGTAGGGGATGTCTGGTTTACCATTTGTTTTTATTTTAAAAATTGCTCTTGGAGGTATATGTTTTCTATTTTCTAATTTTTCTGGAATGACTTACTCAGCGTAACAATTCTTTAGTTTACAAATTGTGACAATTTTTACTAATCAATAATAGACACGTTTTAGGAAAGAGGATAGTGAAAAATCACAAAATTGTCAGATAGAAAACACAAAATACATAAATGCAATTTGTGGCTTAGCTGCTTAATTTTACACTTATGGTTCCATATGAATAGGATCTACTACTTACAGTGTGGCGCTCTTAACCATTATGTGCTATTTTTTGTATACATGATTCAGTAATCATCAGTAATACTCCTACTTACAAATAATATTACTGCTTTATCAGATAGTGTCCACTTGTAAATAAAGGTGCCCCCTTATACACAATAGTGGCCCCTTATTAATAATAGTGCTCCCTTACCATATAGTACCCCCTTATAAAGTAGCAATATTTATAATGGCACACTATTGTTTATAAGTGGTGCCCACTAATTAATAATTGTACCACCACCTTCACATTGAAGGCATCAAAACTATCAATTAACACGTGGAATGATATACTTATTAAAAAAGTGTGAGACAACTGAAAATCTGTCTTATATTCTAGGTTCTTCAAAGTAGCCACCTTTTGCTTTGATTATTGCTTTGCACACTCTTGGCATTCTTGGCAAGTCCAGGGTTGGGACCCTACATTCACACCAACTGACATTTCTTATTGCATCCCTTTACCGCGTTATGGCTACATGGTGACTGATGTAAGTGAAAAGTTCTCATTATTTTTTGTAACTAAAATTCTCAGTTTTGGTAACTTTAGAGTTACAGTGGGACCATACTCACTTACATTAGTTGCAATGCTGCAGGCGAAAAAGGTGATCTTTGGATGTACGATGGCTGTCATGGGCAAAGTCTCCATTTAACCTGCCATTGTCTGGAAATAAATTTTTGAACAGAGCTCTGAATTTTTTAAATACATCTGCTTCATGTGCAATACAAATATAACAGTAGGACTGTCACATAGTACGCATATTTTATTCCTATATTTTGAAAGATTTGTGCTCCCTTTTTCATGCTGTTTTCAACATTGTTGCATCAATTCGGGGAGATGTGCTAATGGTAAAGATGTCCGACTTTTCAAGCGGACAGAAAAACCCTACATGTCGGGTTTTTCTGTCCGCTTGAAAAGTCGGACATCTTTATATGCGGACAGTGAAGGAAGGGCACAGAGTGCAAAAGAACGCACCCGATCGCCATTTAAATAAATGACAAGTGTCACGGACACAGCTAGTGTCCACTCCTAATGTCCGTGCCAGATTTTGAGCAGACACTAGGAGCGGACACTACCTGTCGGACACAGACGGTAGTGTGAACGCTCCCTTATTTATTAGGAGAGGCAAGGCAATCCAAAACATCACTTCTAACTGTTTTAGATAAATATCACTGGGGGAGGCCATTAATATTTTATCCTTTTTTTGTTGTTGTAAAATGGTGGAAATTAGCGATTTACGCTGTCACAAGAGACATAAAGCTCCAGCATATGGTATACTGGTTTTTATGAATCCCTTCCCCAATTTGTTTCAATAGTTTGTCCCTATTTTTTTTTTTAAGTTTATTTTAAATTTATTTTGATATTTTTAAAAGCGTTATTACACTTTTCTATAGTTTGTTGGGAGGGCTGACAAAGGGACAGAAAATCACAGAGTTAACAGAAAATATGTTTAAGAATTATGATTTGTCGGATACTTGTAAGTTCTACGTGAGAGCTGATAGGTGCACTTTAAGAACCCACCGAGGAAATGTTAGGTAAGTATCACCCGGCACAGATCACTTTGTAAGGTTTCTCATCAGTTATAGGGAATGAGCTGAGCTGGCACAGATTTCAGCTACTTTGCTAATAGCAGAATAATGCATCCATGCTTGAAATGCTGGCAGTAGAAACTAAACACAGTTTTAAGTGCTTTCTTCTGCCTTTAATAACCTGCAATGACTTTGCTGCGACTTCTGTCTTTTTATTTAATCCTGACAGTGATATGCTTATAAAAGTGCATATTGTGACACGTAACAAGTCCACAGTTGTATCCAATGCCTCCTGGCATCAGTATATTTTGAACAGTATTAGTATTTTTGTACTGGGCAAGTCCCCATGGAACGTGCACATCTCTGTCCTTGTTTCTAAAATATTTTTTTTTTCCCACATGTTTAAAGACCTTCATACAAACTGTATCCTAAGTTGAACTTTTAGCATTTTTATCACATATAAGGTCTCTACTGGACTTACGGTAGCGCAGAATTCTCTGCCGCATTTCTTTGAAGAGTCTTTATTGTGTGTTTTATCACATTAAAAGGAATTTTCCAATTTCAGCAAATAAAGCTTAAAAAGCCTTATAGCATGATTGTAAGTTACTTTCCTGTATAACTATTATTGAGGAATTTCTTAAGATACAGATGTATCTGTCCTTATCTTTCCTCTTTGTCTGACATATCCACATTTGTGTGTCATGAGTTGAGCAAACTTCTGTGATATGACATCATAAAGTGAGATTCTGTCTGTCTGGTTAGTGTGTATGAATGTATGTGTGCGGGTGTGTTTGTAGCTTTCCACTGGCTGTGCTGGGAATTGCAGCCTATGGAAGTCTACAATATTGTGTTGAATTTGGAGTCCTTAAAGGGCTTGGCCATAGCTTTTTTATTTGTGGCTTATTCTTAGCATAGTCATAGATATCTGATTAGAACAGGTGGCCTCTGCAAAAATCAGCTTTTCGGGACACTTCTATTGCCTGTACTATAAACTGCATAGCCATGTTCCCTGTATAATGGCTGTGAGATGATACTGCAGCTCAACTCCCATTGACTTCAGCACAGATTTATATTTGTAATATGCTGTCCTTACATAGGGGGCATGCTAAACTGACAAATATGCCATAATACTGTATTATCTCCAAAGGTTTTTTGTCTTCATTTTTTTATTTGGCTGAGCAAGGGGGTCACAACATATTCTAAAGGTAAGTCTGATTTTCAGAGTGCTACCGACATAGTACAAGTCATAACCCTGGTCTACAACACTAACATTTTATGTGCTAGGTTAATGGTAAACATGGCATACTGTATTGGTTTATCCCGGCGTAGTGACTGGTATATCTCTACTGTCCACTATGAGTCTTATTCAGATAAAAATAGTGCAGGAGGAATGGTGGACGGTGACCGCTAACATGATTAAAATGCAGTTATTGAACCAGAGGAAAACAGACGTGTCTCCAAGGGGCAATATCTATCGACATTGTGGTGACTGGAATTGTGATATGACACACATGTGCTGTTTATATTGATGGGAAGTAATGCCATAATTCAGTAAGCAAGCTGTTATTATCATTAAATGTAATTAATAACATTCATGACTTTTTATTACGTTTTAAATTGAATTTGGGTCCATGTGTAAATGTGCACCTTTATTGAACATTTTATCATTTGTAATTTAGCAATAAGAAAGCGAACACTGGATATAGACACCTCATAAATGTATGAAGCTTCGCCTTCTCTTAGTGATTAAATCCATGCATCTCTCTCTGCAAAATCCTCAATATAGCCTTCCATACAGTTTACAGAAGGCTGGACATGTGCCGAACAGTATCCGTAGACTTTTATGTGCCAAACGTATGGCAGTTTGTTTGTTTATGATGTCACAAATAAGAACAAAATGCTTGTTATAGAGTGCCATACATCAATATACTCTGCTCCTTCTGTTCTATTACAGATTCATAAGCATTTTCCATGGGACATGTTCCCTAAATTAATTTGTTTTAGTTTTTTGAATTTTTGTACTGTAGAAAAAAAAATGTGTTTTTATGTTGTACCCATTTATGAGACACTGCTGCAATATCCATAACCGCTTCTAATAATAGTAGGGAAAGTGACCAGAGCATCACCTGGAATGAAAACAAGGTCTGGGAATCAGCTGATCTGCAGAGGTCCTAACAGTTAGACTCCCGCCAATCTAAAACTGATGGTCTATTTTAGGGTAGGCCTTGAATTTTTAATAGCTGTAAACATTTGCATGATGCAGCTATATTGGAGATACACACTTCCTTCTTGTCTGTATAAAGAGAGCAGATTGTGGGGGATAGCTTCAGTGAAGGAGAGTTAGTTGTTAATAAAATGTCAGTAGAATAGTATATGCTTCTTAAAAAGATCGTACAACCACTCCCCAAGGGAGAGTGCATGTAAACAGAAGGTTTTTTTTTTTTTTTTTTTTGCTTTCATTTTGTGTATATCTTACATTTCCCAGAACTCTAGCAGTATAGAGAGTTGTCATTAAAGGGTTATTACCATATCCAGGATCATATTTAAACTTGTCGCTTAAGCCGACTAAAGTGTTTTATCAAACACCTTGCTTTTATCTGTCTTGCACAATTTGTCAGATATTACTGAATATGTATCCTCAGCATTTAAAGCTCATTGCCTAGGTTTCAGACCACCTCTCCTAGTAGCAGTGGTTGGGCTGGTGACAGTCCTTGTTCCTAGCTAACTCTTTTTCCCTCCTTTGCACTATGATTGAAAGGTTATGGTGCCTCCTGTCAGCTTTGTAAACTGCACTTAGCAGCTGGGCCCTGATCTGGGCTAGGGCAGTGCCTTGATCAATGACTCTGTTATCTATGTATGTAAATTGAGACATAACTTGCAGTTTGGAACAAGCAGTGTTCAAGTAGTCTGCTGGGTTGACCTGTACATCACATGGTCTAAGCTCACCCATCAAATACTTACTCGAACTAGGAAGTGAAATGGAGAGGAGAGAGGAGAGCAGGTGAAACCCTGAAATGGGAAAACACCTTTGAATTTCCAGTGCTCCAGTATTAATATGAGATGACTTGTTTTACACTGTCACAGTCTGTACATCAAAGCTGACAAATTAGCTGCTGAAAACATCAGAAAGAATATAGAATTTTATGATTTTCTTTTTTTTTTTTATCAACTCTATTTAATAATTGGCAAACAGCAAAGAGAAACACATAACCTACAGCAATGATGGAGGAGTCGCACAATGGCGACATCCAAACTGAGCCAGCACATTTTTAAAACATTTTATTTAGGAACGGAGGAGAATGAGGGGGGAAGAAGGGAGGGGTGAGGGGGGAGGGACTAGAAAGGGAGAGGTAGAAGGGAGGGGAAGAGAGAAGGGGTAAAAGAAACCTCTATAACAGTGTTACGCCATTTAGTTGAGTTTTGCAAACTTAATCCAGGGAGAGCGGGTCTTGAGGAAAGTGGCATGTTTGCCCGAGGCCCAGCTCGAAATCTCTTCAAATCTACACACTTGATTTACTCTGGCCACCCATTCAGAGTGGGTTGGAGAAGTAGTCTGTAACCACCTCTAAGGGATAAGGAACTTGAATTTTCTGATTTTCATAGTTACATCTTTACATTTTAGAATGGTGTTTCTGGTAAATCTTACAAATGTGTGATCATTTTCAAATTTCCAACAAATATACCTTTAGTTTTGTCTCTCTGTGCAAAATCCTGTCTTGACTTTAACACTTTAGTGACTTAACTTACTGGTGGTGCAGATGCTGAATGTGCAGTGTCTTTTGGTATTGTTGGAGTAACTCTTGTACACTTTAGCAGGGGCAAGTCAGGTCTCAGTGCTTATTTATGTTTCTGTCTTCTTCTTTTTACATAGTGCTCAGTGAGTGCTATGTAGAGATTATAAGAAGTGATAGAGCTGCTGCTTCTGTTTACCCAGCACTTCCATGGTTGCTGGGTGCCCGCGGTGTAGCACTGCTGCTGGGTCTTAGCAGGTCTAGATCAGCTCTGCAAATAACTATCTTTACTATAGGTGATCACCTGTAAGGGGCTCCTATGGACATTACCCCTTCTAACCCATGTTGAGACTTCTCACACAACTAGCCAGTACCCTGCTCTATACTGATGAGAGGAAAAAAACTTTTATTAGTTATTAATTTATAGGGAACTACCATCCAAAGCGTAGCGCTAGAAGCAAGTTCTGTCCCCACATTACCCCTTTTAGGGTTAGTTATTTGCGCCTGCCGTGGCTAGCTGCGACTGTCACGGATTCCGACAGTCGTGGCTTTCTGCTCCAGACTAGGCCCAAATGAATGGGCCTAGTCCATAGGGATCGTCTTGAAGCGGACGTGCCAAGATAGGGCAGGTTACTTCTTTTTTACCGCTCGCGGAAAAAGGAAATGACCAGCTCCCATTGAATTCAATGGGAGGCATTTTTTTTACCCAGATTTTGACGTGGATTCCGCGTCAAATTCTGGACCAAATAACTACGTGTGAACTAGCCCAATAATCACATGGATGATACAACAGTCCTAAATAGTGGCCACTGAATTTAGTGTTTTCCTAAAGTTAATCTTTGACCTCTGGCCATACATATCATTATCCATTCCAGTTTTTGACATAACAGCCCTAAATAGTATCTATTGCTTTGTAAAAAAACATAGGTTGTACTAGATCAAGTGTACAGGACCATGGACAGGGGACAACAATATTACTGAGTGGGCTGGGTGCTGAGCATCTTAGAAGTTAATCTTATTCAACAGTGAGTTCTTGTCTGCATATTCTTTATCAGGAATTCTTAGCAGAATGCCTAATAAGTCCCTGTATGCCTCTCCCAAATAAGATAGTACCCCCTCTGATCCTGGGTAATCTCTAGCTGCATGGAAATAGAACACCTTATTTCAAAGGTCATGTGAAACCTCTTCTTACAGTCAGGAATCTCTGTTGGAGAATTTATGGTTTGTCAAATAGTGACATACAATACTTATGTATAGAGGGCATCAAGATCATGACAATCTCTATTGGTGAACAAAGCAGAGATATCAGAACACACACCACCATCCGTTTAGTTTAGGTATTCTATAGCCTCCTATATATCTCTATCATGATTGTACGGTCCTATCTGTTTCTACCGCAGAGCAGGTGTCCTACGAATAATTTATTTTTGTAGTGAAAGGTTCAGTATAACTTGTATTTTATTCATGTAAATCTCTACTCTTTCTATGCCTAGGAGTCCAGTGGGCGGTCTTAAGCAGTGCCGACAGCCATTTCTTTATGCAAACCTATACAGTGCTGTAAACCATTGAATATAACCGCCATTGGACTCCAAAAGCATTGAACGAGCAGAGATTTACATGAATAAAATACAAGTTATACTGAAACTTTCCCCACAAAAATAAATCTACATTTTGATCGTCTCTTCCAGCTGCCTGCGGATTGGTCACATGTTCGGCATGACAGGTTCGATTTAAGGATGATTTTCTTAACCGGGTTTGGAAATACATTTTTAAACCCCTGTGCAAAAAATCTGAAGCTAGTGTAGAAATTTTTAGAAATTCATGATGAAATTTGGCAGTGTTAGTTTCATTTTACCCTGTGAAGATGCAGATGCAATGGAGGCAGATTTGTTTTTCTTCATATAAGACCCCCTCGTGAATACATTATGTGCGCATATATTTTCCGAGACATTTTCACGACATAAGCATTTTTTCACTTAGACAGCAACCATAACGAATTGGAATAAAATCCAGGCCTGATTGATGTTTTCTGTGTCATGTACAGAGCAAGTTCCATCTATTAAGCGTGCTTTGCTAAGGAAGCAATATTACAAGCATTTGGATGTTTTTCTTATTAAGTCGAAAAAAAATAGCCAGCAACATCAATACAGCCTGCTCCAAATAATGCAGAGAATGCAAAGTGTTTGAAGCAGAATTTAAATTTCATTTTTTTTCCGTAAGGTAAAAATTCTCTTCTCTGGCCTGAAAATTAGTGTAGACTATTAAATTCTTAGGATGAAAGAGAGTGGCTTATTACAACATAATGGAGTGCACCATATTCATCTCTTTGAAATATGACCTCACTCGGCCTTCTCTATTTTATACTCAATTCTCTCATTCCTTTAATGAACAGTTCTAACACAAGTCTCCTCTAAAATGACGAGAATCTACCATATTGCGCATATGAAATGGTTTGCCTGTCTTTTTAATAACTTAGAATATTGGATATGCAAAGGGTATTTGTATGCCATCTAACCACTGACCGCTAGAACCATGCGGAATGACGACAGGTTGTGGTTTACATGCTGTAATCTAGGTTACTTTGAATGCTGAATGCAGTAGTAGTAAAGGTTAACCTGACACTTGCCTACACTATGGAACAGAACTTAAAAAGGAATTGCAACATCCTCGCCCCTCCGGGTTTTGGCGCCATCTTAAGGCGCATGCTGTGGCACAGGAAACGTGTCCGGCTGTGATTTCTTCCTTTGTGTTCTTCTTGCATTGTCTGAACACTGTCCTATTCCCTCATCTTGGTAATTGATTTTCCACCACACCTATCTCCTTCACCTTGGTTTCCTTCTGCCCCTCTAAAGGTAAGTTCACACTGAGATTTTTGGTCAGGATTTTGAGGTCGTATCCGCCTTAAAATCCTGACCAAAAAGACGGCTCCCATTGAAATCAATTTCTTCCTGCTCCCGGAAAAAAGAAGCGAGATGGCCTTTGCGATTTGGCCTGAAGTCACTCCCCTCCTACGGACTAGGCCCATTCATTGCACGGCTGGATACTGGTGCAGTGCACTGGCTTTCAGTCGCAGCTATCCGGTTTTTGGTCCGGACACAGAGACAGCCTCCGGTTCCGGACCAAAAGTCGTCATGTGAACTTACCCTAATAGTTAATTTTAGCCTTACCTGTGTGATTGACAGCCTATCTTCCTATCCAGTCTGGGGTGGGTTCTTCCTCCCTATTTATTGTTTGCTCACATTCACATTGGTGCTTGCTATTGCCTTTTCGTGCTGGTTATTTACTCTTGCAATTTTCTTACCTGTATTCTTATTCTTGACTTCTGGCTTTACTTTTGATTATTCTCTTGGATCACGATTTTGTACCTCGTTTGACTGTTACCGACCCCTTGACTATCTAACCTCCCTTTGTTGTTTTTTTGTTTTGTCTGTGTTCTGTGTCATCAAGTATATCTAGATAGGGCTTTGTCGACCAATTGTCATCTGCTACCTAGGGAAGTGAAGCAAGTAGGCAGGGGCAGCGGGGGATCAGCTTAGGGCTCACTTTCTTGTCGTGCCCCTCCCCCAGAGTTCACCAGCAGCTACTGGGGAATTGCTCCTCTATCAATTCCCTTAAAAGAATTTATCATGTTTTTATGTATTAAAACCATTTAATATGTAACTTTCCTGGTTCTATTTTGTAATTTGTAGTTTTTCTTTTTATTCTACTTTCTGTACGTGATTATGGGGGCTGCCATCTTGTCTGAGCTTCTCTCCTCTCTGTTTATAGCATTTGGTGATATGTTTTACAGCATAGTCATGTCCTTAGTCAGCAATGCAATGGAGCCGAATCAGTGACGACTGTGGGAGAGTTTTCTACACATTCTTTCTGCAGGAAGCGGGAGCAGATAAACTGTGGCATTACCTTTTGTCAGTAGTAGATGCAATAATGGGTTGGTGGTGTTATCTTCTATTGTAATAATGTTTCTCTTGCATTTGATGTAGACCAGGTGTCTCCTGCAGTGAAAATGTAAACAACCGAACAAAATACTTATACTTTATTGGGTAATAATATTCATATTATAATATTCTTGATACAGCATATCCTGATAATCTTATTCTTCCAGTATTCACTGGTTTGCATTGCTTGACATTTGTCACTATTCTTTCCTTGTTGTCATACAGGAATGGCTAGAATACAGTAGTCTTTGACTTTTTAGTGGTCCTAAAATAAGGACTTTAACAGGCTCTCTAAACTTAGGCACAGCAAGTTTCTAATCACCTTGTTATTGTTTTTCTTCAATTTGTCCATGGAAACTTGGTATGACTTATCGAAGAGCTTGTGATGGATTTGCTAATATATAAAACTTATGCTAGGTTCAGGCAAATCCGCCCGAGATTCTGCTTAAATTGGGCAGGACCTTTCTCTCTGCTGATTTCCGTATGAAATTGTCAGAGAACCGGCGGACCCCATTATAGTCTATGAGGTCAACGGGTATACACAGGTAATAGCTTTTTTTAAAGGCAAACAAAGGTTCCGTCCTTTGGGTTCCTATGCGGACCTGAAAGACGCAAACCAAGCATTAGTGTGAACTTAGCCTTTCTGTTATACAGTACTCCAACCAGAACAGTCACCTCTGCAGTGTAAAGTATGGGGGAGAGTAAAAGCAGCATCCTAAAAATCTGTGTCACTAAACTGCAGTCACTGATTATAGTCTTGTCCTAAAGTAAACCTTTAAGCTCTGGTATACAGATTCTTTGTCATGCCAGTTATTTGGATACTGTATGTGGAATATGTGTTGAAATCTAGAGAACTGATCTTCAGGGGTCAATTACAACTAGAACATAGAAAAGAAAGATTCTTAAATGGGACCAGTCCTATTAAAAATGCAATCCAGGCAACATGTAGCAATGTAGACCTTAGAATATGGTATAATTGGAAAAGATTGTGCAGAACTTTGCTCATTTTGAGCCAAGGAGTCCAAGGGGTTGTTGTACTCAGTGACTGACAGCTGTCTGTGTGCACACTAGTATAAGCAGGGTTATGAACCGTCCAATGGACTCCTATTCTGTTCAATAAATGAAAGCTATACAGAATCTTTTCCCATAAAAGTACATATTTGTCTAATTTTTGTAATGCTATATGCGGCCTATAGACCATTGGAGTCTGCTTTTGGATTATCAGGAGTAATTTGTCTAATAGCAGCATACAAGGAAATTACATAAAATGCACTTCCTTACCATACTGTGCTCCAAATCAGAGATACTCAGAAATATTTAGGTATCTAAGCTCAGAGAGCCTAGGCCACTATATTACATGGGTATAATTTATCGCAGCTTTGCCGTCTGTCAGAGCTTGCATCTATCTGCTAGTGGCACATCTTTCCTTTTGTTACAATCATTTGACAAGACAATATGATATGGCACATTGGATCTTTCAATCAAACCTCAAGCCCAAAAAGCATCAAAAGTGACTGAAAGTGCATTTTGCTTGTCATTAGCTTCCTGGCATCTGACATTAATAGTCAAGGAATCAGAACCTTCATCTTGCACAATGTCAAAATGGGCCATAAGCTCCGATCCCAAATGGGAATAATATGTTGATGAATTCTCGCTCTCATCAGCTGCCAATCGCTTTCATTTTCATTGACATTTGTTACTTCCCCATATCTTATTTGCCTCATTAAGGACCATATGTCAACCACTTCTCGAGTTCCTCGTAGCGAACAACATTCCCCTGTACAATTGCATTGCTTCTCCGACAATTAGAGAGTGCCATTTGTGCAAGGTATTGGCTGAATGAAGCGTACCAGGTTTCTCTGCCGCACAAAGACAGTCTGCAAATACGAGAGAGACACATGAAGGTAGGATGGTAATACAATGAGAGGTGTTATCAACAGTGGAGTACACCTGCCAAGATGACAGCAGTGATGTTGGCAAGAGTTCGGTTGCCATAATTAACATGTGGAGATGACAGATCCATTTGCATTAAGCATGGGTGACTTTTCAAAGCTTTGAAAAATTCATTGCCGCTTTACTACAAAATATGAGAAGAAATGCAGAGTAAATTTATGAAAGAGCTTGGAGGTAAGTGGTAAAAATATATCAGCCCATGCAATAACCTGGGAAAGAATATTCATTGTTTAGAAATGGTAGGAAAGATATTGTCGGACTGGAGCACAGCAGCTGACTACACTCGGAAAGATACCCCAATGTTAATGAGGAAAATGATGATAGAACAATTAATGAAATGGTAGACAAACTCCTATTTATCAAAGTCATCCCCTCATTAGACACCTGAAGATATGGCGTGTCAACACTTGCTTCATAAATGTGTTAATGAGCCCGTGAAAGCAAGCAATGAAAAACAAGATAAAACATTAAACACATGAAAGGGTCGCTGATGATGGATGGGACGCTCTCAATTTCTGTAGTGTTATAAAATATGGATTCATTAGGAACTGTTTGATAACAATGAAGATACATTTCCTACAGAATTTTACCATTTTTTGTGCCTCCAAAGATTAATTTTGCTTTGCTGAAAAATGAAAGCAAACTTGTAGTAGTTTTTTTTTTTTTTTTCTTTTTGTGCGTTTGAGGCTATAATCGGGAATGTGGAGTTTTATAACTTCCTTTTCTCTCTCATAGTAAATCTTACTAGACAAACAAGGCCATGTTAGAATGTTATTAAAGGGCTTTTCCAGGCAAATAAAATTATATGGACTAAAGCCTTTCTGTATAAAAATAAAAGAAAGCGATACTCAACGTATGTGTTCTCCGTTGCTCTGTTACTGCTATTGCTTGGTCCCATGCTTATTCTGTTCTCTTGGTCCAACAATGATGTTTTGTCACAAGGGCAACTCCACTGAATTTTCCAATTCGATCCAAATTAATTTGCGCCAAATCACGTTAAAAAACTGCAATTTCCTGGCTGCAGAGATCCTGTATAACAGTGTAGAACACGGTGCCTTGCAGTGGTTTTTAATGATGTCCCACTAGGGAACCTGAACCAGTGATGCTCTGATCACTGGTTCAACACTATAGACGGCAATGCACGTGTATTACAGTCTTTAGGGGAAGTCAGCCTATGCAGACACACTGGCTGACTTCCACACTTCTGGGCAGGATCTACCAGGTACTGGGGGCTACTAGCAGCCTAGGGTCACTGGTCAGACGCCAAGCTGCAAAAGATGCATATCGGCACCGTCTGATCTCGCCATGGGGGTTGCCAAGGGGGACATTTAGCATGGCGGATTCCATTGGATGCTGTGGTCATGTTTGACTGCGGCATCCAAGGGGTTAGAAACCTGTGATCGGAGTTGTGCTCCAATCTGGGTTATGGAGCAGGGTGTTAACTGTCAGTTACAGCTAACTCCCAATACTGTGGGCGGTCGCGAAAGGGTTAAAGGGCTAGTTGGCTGCTGATTGGCTGCACCCATGCCATTGTGGGTGATCTTGTGTTCCCAGAGTTCCTTGCCCCTTGCCCTAAATTGCAGCAGCCATTTTATGAAAAAAAAGCGATCTGTTACCACGAAATGTGAGGAAATCAAAATTCAATGCGAATCGAATATTACCTGAAATTTGATTCAAATTCCACTTCATCAGCTTTAATTCGCTCATCTCTAGTCATAGCTGCAGCTAGTAACTGTCTGTAGCAGGTCACTGTGACAGCCATGACTGACTGCAGTGGTGATGTATATATATAAAGAATAGTGACATGTCAATTCTTTTGTGTGTATTATACACTATACCAGTGGGAAGCAATCAGGAATGTAGCCAAATTTTTTTTTTTTTTTATGTAGATTGTGAGCCCCATTTAGAGATCACAATGTACTTATTTTTTTTTCCCTATCAGTATGTCTTTGTAGAATGGGAGGAAATCCACGCAAACACGGGGAGAACATACAAACTCCTTGCAGATGTTGTTCCTGGTGGGATTCGAACTCCAGGACTCCAGCGCTGCAAGGCTGCAGTGCTAACCACTGAGCCACCGTGTTGCCCCCGGGAATGTAGCCAAAAATGTGGCAAAAATTAAAACTGCTCAAAAGAATCAAACATTCAATTCATCTACAGTATACCATGTGAACATATCCTACCTGTGTTAGTGGGCGCAACAAAAATGGCCAACTTCCTCTCCACACCTGTCTAGTGTCGCACATCTCTATCCCATCACCTAACTAATATTGGTTTCCATCCATATCGGAAATCAAGTAAATCAATTTATTCTTCTTAGTATTAGCTTTATGTAGTTAATAGGTTTACAATGATCATTTTATTGAATAAATGTTTAAAAGCAACATATTCTGTTCAGCCAATTCTGAGCAAGTGTTAGTGCAGGGTAAGCATATGGCGCAACATTCTTGTCTCCTAATTAGGATCATCAAATGTGTCCCTGTTTTTATTAGGAAGTTTAGTTTAATATTGCCTGAAGCATTCTAATTGCTTACTAATTTTTTGTGAAGAAATCTGTTTAATGTTTTTCTTTGATGTCCTTTACTGCTTACTGCACACATGGCCATGCACAATGCAGTTTACTCTATATTAAGCCATACAAATACACAAAAACACTATGGTGTAGTTCCTGTCTATCTACAGAAGGTGAGTGTTCTGCATATGCATATTAATATTGAATGTCAAGCATGTGGTGTAAAGAACCGCTTAATACGGTAAAAATATTAATAAAATATATTACAACATAGAAGTATTTAATAAATTAACAATGACTTATCTTAATGTCTGGTCACTGGTCTATGGCATAATACCCTTACCAAGGTCATGTACATTAAATATATAAGATCTGTCATATTCTCCTGCTCCATACTTGATATTTTTATTATATTAAATATTGACTTTTGTGAGAGAAATTTGCTTTTATTCACGTTTTAGCCCATTTCACAATGCTCTTGCCGTTCGATCAGAATGTAGACCAAGAACCTCATTTTCATGTTTTTTTCTACACCGTAAGTATTATCAATAATGCTTTTAGTGCTGGCGGAGTGTTGTTGCAACTTTTTGTTTTCCCATTTCTATTGCAGCCATGGTAACGTGAACCTGCATTTCTTCTTCTGATTTTTGAATTGCTGCGGAACAAGTTGGCACTATAAATAAAGTTATTGTTGAGCATTTTACAATATTTGGCTCCTCTAGTTGATTCATAAGATCAGTTGGCTTACTGAGTGACACTCGGACACACTAGTGTTCGGATTTCTGTTGTTTGGGTTCTCATGAGGACCTGAAAGATTGAAAGCCTGTCCGCTTAAAAAAGCGATTAACTGCAGGCTCGATAGATTATAATGGGGGTCCTCCTTACAAGACTATTCTCTCTGCCGATGTTAGGCAGACTCTGCAGCAGAGTGTCCTACAGAGACTCCAACGCACTTGTGACTCTGGCCTTAGGGCTCGTTCACACATGGGCAAAGGGGCGGATTTTGACAGCGGATTTCGCTTCAAAATCTGCCCCTTTACAATGGTGGTCTATGCAAACTGCCGGGCTTATTTTTTCCGTTAGTGGCAGGCTGCTGCTAGCGGAGAAAAGAAGCGACATGTGCTCCTATGTCGGCTCGTTCATTTGAGCTGACATAGGAGGGGAAAGCCGCAACCGCGATGGTTGCGGCAGGCGGGTTTTGACCAGAGAGAGACAAGGCTCGCCGCGTCTCTCTCTGTGTCAAAACCCGCGCGGACTGTGAACGTGTGAACTAACCCTTAGGCTACATTCACTTATCAGCATAGCTCCCATTGTAAATCGGTGCCTCTGTTACAGGGATAGCTCTGTTTTTGTCAATTTGCAAATGAGATCTTTTGAGCAGTGAAGGACACTATAAGGTAGTCTATAAGGTAGTCTACCATTGTTTTTTTTTCTGCCAAATCCTCCCCAAAAATGGATGTTTTGTTTTTCTTTATTGTTAAAACTATGCAAATGCATAGTCATCCATTTCTATGTACTATTGGCAACTGTTTTTTGCATCCATTATAAGGTATCTGCCAAATGGATGCTAAAATATTTAATGGACCCTAAATCCAACATTGAATTGAAAAGTGAAACCACAACGTATTACTCATTCAGATAAATTGGTGCAAAAAAAGGAACATTTAAAAAAATAAATACCCCCCCCCCTTTCCCACTCACACTACTTTACAAAGAAAAACATCAGAGGAAAAACTGTAAGCCAAAACTTAAGCCTAAAACCAGTATATATTTCAGAGTAGATACTTTTTTGCGTTCAAAACTGAATACTGATAAATTGTCTGGCAAAACATACATAGACACCTAACCATCACACTTACTGTTTTTAAGCTTGTTGTCATCACATTCCAAAACCAATATGGAGTTCAGCCTATTGTGCTAAGAAGATTTTCCAACATCTTACTCACTAAGATATTCATTCTACTTCCCTCTACTTTCTCTTCTTCTCATCCTTCCCTCCTTGCTCTTCTTTGTCCCTCTTCCACCTTTTTTCCTCCTTCTCCCTCTACCTTGAAGATGCCGCTCTGGTTTCTGGATCCTGAGGTTTTACCTGGGAACAATGTCTGTGCTTGGTATGAATTTTGTACAGTCCTGTTTTATCTTTGCTAATTTCTGTTGAAAATAAACTTTGAAATGAAAAAGGGTTTTCCAAGACTTCGGAATGTGTTTGTGATTTATGCCCATTCAACAATGAACAATAGCGAACAACGATCGGGCAGTAATGTTGAGTGATAATAGTGTTGGCAAACCCAGATTGATCCATCAGACTGCCTGTTACGATTTATTAGAAGCTGAGCTTCTCAAACTGTGTGGTGGGTCTCAGTGGCTGATGATACGCTGGTCTGTAACAATGTCAGCTAAAGCAGAAATCGCACCGAGCATGCCAGCCTGTATTATCAGTGCAGTCTCTGGTTAGTAAGGCTGAAGGACCTTCTGATGACTAAGAGTCTACAGGTCCTTCACTGAGCCTGAATCAGCAGGCTGAATGCGCTAAGCTGCAGGCCGAGGCTTCATAAACTACTACCTGAGGTAGGAGGCTCATCTCTTCACTTATCTCTGTTATGAGGATGCTCAAGACAGTATACAAAATGTGGAAGTCAGGAATGATTTCATGCAAATTTGGAAGGTTTTATTTGGGGAGAATGCTGCTGCCTGTGAGCTAGAGGTGGAAAGTATAAAACTGTTTTTGTCTTCTCTGGATCCATGTTGTATGATAAAAATTTTTTGTCTTTTTTAACTTATATGAAGTAAAAGTTACATTTTATTTTATTCAACTGGTTTTTGGGCGTGCTGGATTTTATACCGGTTTCATCATTGCAATTCACTTTTCAGTCGAAGGTTTCCGTGCAGCCCTTACCACTACAACATACCATTCCTAGTTGATTTTGCAAGGTTGAGCGTTGTTTTCTTTGGACTTTTTTTTTAAGTATAAAACTGTGTCTGCCATTAGGAGAAAGAAGAGTGGAGAAAATGCTGCTACCAGTAATGTTGTACTGTGGTGTTTGGCAATTCTGTAGAGGTATTTTGCCCTCCACTGTGTTATATGTTTAGGAATGCTAGAGTGATATGTGGCGTTTGGCATATTGGATAAGTATTTTCTATTGCACTGTGGTATTTGGATCTTCAGGCAGGTATTTTCTGCAGGACAGTGGGGTTCGGTGCTGCTGGGGGAGGTATTTTGTGCTTCAGTGTGGTATTTGATGTTCCTATGGGGATTTTGTGTGCTGCAATATGGTATTTGGTTGCCACTGTTGAGGGTATTATGTGTATTTGGCACACTATAGTAGTATTTCCCTGTTGTAGAGAACCCTGCTAAAGATAACTTGTTTCCAGTCCACATAGTATGCTTTTCTTAGTAAGGGTGCATTCAGACTACGTAACGCCGGGCGTGTATGAGAGCCGTACACGCCGGCATTACGGCAGACTGCCGAACACTTCCCATTCACTTCAATGGGAGCGCTCGTAACAGCGGCATTTCCGAGCGCTCCCATTGAAGTGAATGGGAAGTGTTCGGCAGTCTGCCGTAATGCCGGCGTGTACGGCTCTCATACACGCCCGGCGTTACGTAGTCTGAATGCACCCTAATACATTCTTTTTATTCAAAAGACATTTTAGCCCTTAAAAGTTTCACTGAAACACACAGTACCTTCTTTTCATTTACACAGAATGTACAAAACTAATCTTTCAAGGGGTTTCCCATCCCCCGGTTTCCACAGCTTTGCCTGCTGTCTCTTCTTCTTACTTTCTGTATTCTGCCCCTCCCAGCTTGCTGAACAGGACACTATGAAGTATCACAATATTTATGCAGATCAGATAATATGCACATGCTTGCATAGAAGGGACTCAGTGTTATCTGTGTGTTTACATAGAGAGATAACAGACCTGGCTTTATCAACAAACTGCAATTAGCTGAACTGATTGTCCTGCCAGCAAGAGCAGTGAGTGACTTGTTCTATTACACAATTCCAGCGCTATGGAAACGCTGTGTAAACAATGGGAGGTATAATTTTACATAGCAGGAAAATAGAGCAGTATTGCAAATGCAATATATTTAGGAAAAGTCTTCAATTTACATAAGCTACGAATATAGATAGAATCCTTGAGATGGGAATACCCCTTTAACATTTACAAAACCCACAACACCTTACAGACTGTTCCATAACAAGTTCATGGATTTCTACACATAGTTTTGTTTGACTATAAGTTTAGGAAATGGCAAAATGGGTAACCCTGTTGTAGACGCATGATTAAAAAATGATTTACTAAACTTAAATCATAATTGATATACTCTCTTTAAGACTGAGGCCCCATGTTGCGTAAACACAGATGTTTTTTGTTGCAGATTTTGTTGCGGTTGTTTGAGCCAAAGCCAAGAATGTCTACAAAAGGAATGGGAACTCTATAGGAAGCTCTTATGCTTCTACTTTCTGCTTAATCCACTCCTGGCTGTGGCTCAAAAAACTGCAAGAATATCTGCAACCCCCCCCCCCCCCCCCCCCAAACTGCATTTCCGCTACGTGGAGCTTTAGCCTAATAATGATCCTTGTGGCAGTTTTGGTTTAAAACAACAAGGATTCTTTCACATGCTGTTTCACATTCATACTGTTGCTTTAACCCATCCTAGGATCAAAACAATGGACTGCAAAACTGTCAGAACTGATGCAAATTGAGAACCTTTAATTTGCATCAGTGATCGTTGAGTGCATTGTTACCCTAAAGTGGACGCATAAGGTGAATGAAGGAGATGAGTAACGTGCAATAAATGTGAATGCTTGATCATCACTATCATGCAGGGTCGTGCTCAGGCTGTGTTCACACTGCTTTTTTTCCCCACAATTGGAAAACTGCATGTACTTGTGAAAAATGTATGTTACATTTTATAATTAATAATAATATATTTTATTTATATAGCGTCAACATATTGCACAGCACTTTACAAAAGTAAGTCATTGTCCTTTTATGTGCAGATGGTGCCTTGACATACAAAGTTACAGTCTGAAACGGCATCATATCCTGTGGGGTAATGCAGGAGTATAACCAGAGGAGGGTTCGTTTTAGGGATTCTATCTGCGGAAGGTTTTAGATTAACAATTGTGATAGACCTGACTGAAAAGATGTGTCTTTAGTTTGCACTTGAAGCTGTAGCAATTGGGAGTTAATCTGATTGTCTGGGATAGAGCATTCCAGAGAAGTGGTGCAACTCGGGAGAAGTCTTGGATATGGGAGTGGGAGGTTCTGATAATAGGGAATGTTAGTCCTAGGTCATTGAGTGAACGGAGAGCAGGGGTTGGGCATTAGACAGAGATGAGGGAGGAGATGCAGAAAGGTGCAGCATTATGGAGAGCCTTGTGGATGAGGGTGATAACTTTATATTGTATTATGTGATGAATAGGCAGCCAATGTAGGGGCTGGCACAGACTAGAGGCATTGCTGTAGCGTCTAAACTGATCGAGCCTGGCCACTCAGAATAGATTGTAGAGTGGAAAGTTTAGTAAGTATAAAAATGCATGTGGTTTTCTTATAGTTAGTTTAGCAAAAATTCACAGCCTTACTGGGAATTGTGGTTTATCATAGGACCAGATTGTGTGTTAATTCTTTGCAATTCTCAGTCAATATACAGTTGCAAATGCAATTTCTTATATTTTATATATAAGACATTTATGTATTTAGAAAACATATATGCAGATAAATGTGTTGTGTATAGGGGTATATATATATATATATATATATATATATATATATATATATATTAAATATATATATATACACACAAACACACAAGGAGATATGTATGTACACATACCCAAATGTGTGCAAATAGCAAAATATGGAGTCTTTCACATCATCAGAGGGTGTACTGGACATTAAAGGGGTTTTCTGGGAAAAAAAAATCTTTTAAAAAGATCTGTTAGTGCTATCAATGGGCTAATAAGTTCACCCAATTATCTTTAGCAGTGTTTTGAGTGATTTCTGGCTTGCTCATGGAGCTCATGGTGTCCTGTGTATTTGTTTACATAGGTACCTTCCTGCTGTCTTAGCCTACAAATACCATGATGCATTGCAGCTCACTCAAATCCCTCCTCTTACTTCCTGCCTCCCCCACCATTTCCTGAGCTGGCCAGCAGACTACAAGCCCTACCTAGCTACCTAATTCAGTCCCTCAACCCCCCTCCCCACACCATCATACTTACCTGTCTTCTCGTCCTAGAGATGACTTTGGGGTGCCGCTGTCCCCTCTTCTGCCTCTTCACTTCTGGAACTGTCATCAGGCGCAATAGAAAGCAGACACAAGCCATGCATGCGCGATAGAACACTGCTTCTTTTTGCTTCTGGCAGCATTCTATTGGGTGGCTCCCTTGTGAAGGAAACAACAGCCAGCAGAAGAAGAAGCCATCGTTGGTGAGTATAAGGGGGGGGGGGAGGGGGAAGGGGTGTAGAGGCAGAGAGAAGAGCTGTGGCCTCCCATTTCTGGAAACACCAAAACTGAACGTCACCAGGAAATCAGAAAATGTGCCTAAGGCGGTCAGGGATATGGGTAAATATACTTTTTTTTTTTTTTTTTTTAAATATGGGAGTATATTAGAAGTTAGGTGGGGGAAGAGGGTTTGACTTACGAGTGAAATTTTAATTTATCCCAGACAACCCCTTTAATGAAAAACTGCTAGGAGGAACTGTGGCCAAATGCTGGGAGGGGCTGCCTGGAAAATCACTGAAACACCTGCAACCTGGAAGTGTAAACCAGAAAGCGTCGCATTAGCTTGAAAATATGAGGAATGGTAAAAATGATCCAAACACATATAAATATACTTAGTTATGTTTGTCACATTTTCTTCGACCTGGAACACCCCTTTAAAGAGTGTGTTACCAATAAGTGTTATAATGTTGCAATCATCCGGTTAGCAAACTGTACATTAATAAGCCTTGGATTTCTACAAAAACGCGTTTATAGTATGCAGGTCAAGTGTTTTTTTTCATGTGTTTAGCGTTTAAAAGGTGCTTCTCATATTTAACATTTGCGGGCAGTCCTCGCCATCCAGCTGCTTCTTGTGCGATCCGTCTAATTTAAATAGTGAAGGAGATAATTTTACTCCATGATCGCTGTTTGCTGTCTTTCAACGTGAGGCAACGCGTATTAATCTCCCTCTGGCCACAGCTTTATGTGCTCTCCATAAAGTGCTGAGAGAGACATCTTGAGAGAGATTAATATCAAAAGCAAATCCTGTCCTTCCTTCCCAGAGATTTAACTGCTTGTGGAATAATGGCTAAATAACCATATCCCTTAGGAGGAAAGTTTAATCAGGAGAACCTGTTGTTGTGTGAAGTTTTCTTGCAAATTTTATTTAACTGCAGAAATGTGTCAGGTGGGGAAGCAGCCGCCTGTAAATAGAGGCATATACTTTACCTTGACGTAAAGAAATCCTTGTACCTTAGCGATACTAAGTTCACCTCTGCTCCCTCTATTTAAATAAAAAAAATAAAAAAATAAAAAATGTTAGTTATATTTAGTGCTATGTTATGACACAATCAATTGCACTTCTTGGACAAATTGGGTTGACCTTGACCTGCAGTACCACTCACATCCTGTGGACAGGTATGGTATTTTTTTTTGGGGGGAAATAAACAAACACGCGTATCACATTGAAACCAATAGGGAAAAAAGCAGATCCCATTCATTTCAATGGGGAGCGCACGTATGCCGGCTCCCATTGAAATGAATGGGATCTGCTTTGTACGTGCTGATTCCGAACGTGTTTTAACGTTCAGAATCAGTCAGCATATACTCAGTGTGAATGCACCCTTACTGTCCAGATGATCTGGATATGGGAGATCACTTCTTTCTGTACATTTGGCCTCTTCTCCTGTTGATGTCTGCCAGCACCTGCACCTTAGAGCTGGAGTGTCGGCATGATGGCGCTCTGACTCTATTGCGCAGGCATGGAAGGCCAGCAGACGTCAAGAAGATAGCCCCCTGAAGGAATTTATGGTATGTGCCCAGAAGATCCAGACAAGAAGACAGGTAAGTATGATGGGAGGGGGTAGGAAGTATTGGTGACGTTCCGTTCCCAGAAATGGGGAAACGGAATGTCACTGGAAAATCAGAATCTATGGTTGAGGCAGTCACAAGACCACCGCGGCGTTCTGGGTAAATATGCATTTTTGGTAAAGTAAGTAAGTTAGAAGTTAGGCGGGGGAGGGTGTTTAGTTTAGTGTAAAAGTTTTGTTATATCCAGAACAACGTAATAAGCCTATTAATGTATAAGCCTAGTCATAAGTTGCAGCTCTTCAATTTGGCCCAGGCACACAACTGCAAAAGCGATGGTATCTATGTGTACGGGCCCATTGAAATGTAATAGTCCATAATTTTATCCACCATTGCAGATAAAAAGTCTGGTCATGTCATATGCCTCACATAAGGGATACTGATATGTGAGAGACTCTCCTGACTAGCAAGTACGAGCCTGCTGCAGAACCAGCGTTGATTTGCCGAATGCTATACACTGTATAGCATTCGGCCAATCAACACTGGTTCTGAATCGAATATTTACTGCTAATAGCTAGTAGTATTCGATCGAGTATGAATATTTTGAATACCGTAGTATTCGATCGAATACCTACTCGATCGAATACTAATCACTCATCTCTAGTAATTACATACATATTAAAAAAAATTTTGGCTCATACATTTTTCAGTTTAATAGCCAATGGCTTCTGAGTATTTTTCTTAGTCTGGAGCACTGCTGTCTAAGGTGCTGAAAAGTACATTTTATTATTAGCTCTTCAGTGTTTCACATAAACAGGAACTAGATGTGGGTACAAGTGTTAGACTTAGGTGAACATCCCATAGGAACTTGAACACACATTTAATATTTACACAGTGTAAATATAGACTAGGCAAATTAAAGGGATTTTTCCTGGAATAAGAAAATGTGACTAAAGTCAGGAAATGCTTGTGTATATATGAACAAACATGACATAAATTCTCATATGTTGAGCCTAGCAAGGAAATTATTCAATGTAAATGAAGTAGAGGTGCTAGAGGATCAGATTTTGGTCAAGACATGCTTGAATCTGATCGAGAACATGCCCAGAAGGATTCAGGCAGTGTAAAAAGCCAAAGGTGGATTTACAATATAATAAAAAATAAAACTTTGATTATTAGGAGCAAAACAGTAACCATTCAGTTACATGACAAGAATTTTCATAACTAATCATATACTGAACAGTTGTAAGTTAAATGTATGTATGAAATAAGCTCCATATCTCACCATCCACTACAGCTTAGAATGTGAGGCTACCATTATTTTATAGACAATCATCTTTGCTGAAAGTCAAAAGCTCAAAACATTGTTACCCTTTTGCTCATCAGTGTATCTGTGTGTATGTGTACACATTTACCTATGGTTATATATTTACACCTATGCATATATATATATATATATATATATATATATATATATATATATACAGTCCTATGAAAAAGTTTGGGCACCCCTATTAATCTTAGTCATTTTTAGTTCTAAATATATTGGTGTTTGCAACAGCCATTTCAGTTTGATATATCTAATAACTGATGGACACAGTAATATTTCAGGATTGAAATGAGGTTTATTGTACTAACAGAAAATGTGCAATATGCATTAAACCAAAATTTGACCGTTGCAAAAGTCTGGGCACCTCAACCGAAAAGTGACATTAATATTTAATGAATGCAAAGATAACAACCTCTAGTCACTTCCTGTAGCTTTTAATCAGTTCCTGGATCCTGGATGAAGGTATTTTGGTCCATTCCTCTTTACAGAATAATTCAAGTTCAGTTAATGAACTTGATGAACAGTTTTGATGGTCGCCGAGCATGGACAGCCCGCCTCAAATCATCCCACAGATGTTCAATGATATTCAGGTCTGGGGACTGGGATGGCCATTCCAGAACATTGTAATTGTTCCTCTGCATGAATGCCTGAGTCGATTTGGAGCGGTGTTTTGGATCATTGTCTTGCTGAAATATCCATCCCCGGCGTAACTTCAACTTCGTCACTGATTCTTGAACATTATTCTCAAGAATCTGCTGATACTGAGTGGAATCCATGCGACCCTCAACTTTTACAAGATTCCCGGTGCCGGCATTGGCCACACAGCCCCAAAGCATGATGGAACCTGCACCAAATTTTACAGTGGGTAGCAAGTGTTTTTCTTGGAATGCTGTGTTTTTTTGGACACCATGCATAACACCTTTTTGTATGACCAAAGAACTCCATCTTTGTTTCATCAGTCCACAGGACCTTCTTCCAAAATGAAGCTGGCTTGTCCAAACGTGCTTTTGCATACCTCAGGCGACTCTGTTTGTGGCGTGCTTGCAGAATCGGCTTCTTTCTCATCACTCTCCCATACAGCTTCTCCTTGTGCAAAGTGCGCTGTATTGTTGACCGATGCACAGTGACACCATCTGCAGCAAGATAATGCTGCAGCTCTTTGGAGGTGGTCTGTGGATTGTCCTTGACTGTTCTCACCATTCTTCTTCTCTGCCTTTCTGATATTTTTCTTGGCCTGCCACTTCTGGGCTTAACAAGAACTGTCCCTGTGGTCTTCCATTTCCTTACTATGTTCCTCACAGTGGAAACTGACAGGTTAAATCTCTGAGACAACCTTTTGTATCCTTCCCCTGAACAACTATGTTGAACAATCTTTGTTTTCAGATCATTTTCTGTCCATGCTCGGCGACCATCAAACTTAACTAACTTGAATTGTTTTGTAAAGAGGAATGGTCCAGAATACCTTCATCCAGGATCCAGGAATTGATTAAAAGCTACAGGAAGCGACTAGAGGCAAAAGGAGGATCTACTAAATATTAATGTCACTTTTCTGTTGAGGTGCCCATACTTTTGCACCGGTCAAATTTTGGTTTAATGCATATTGCACATTTTCTGTTAGTACAATAAACCTCATTTCAATCCCGAAATATTACTGTGTCCATCAGTTATTAGATATATCAAACTGAAATGGCTGTTGCAAACACCAAAATATTTAGAACTAAAAATGATTAAGATTAGAGATGAGCGAGTACTGTTTGGATCAGCCGATCCGAACAGCACACTCGCATAGAAATGAATGGACGTAGCCAGCACGCGAGGGGTTAAGCAGCCGGCCGGCGTCAAAGCGGAAGTACCAGGTGCATCCATTCATTTCTATGGAGCGTGCTGTTCGGATCGGCTGATCCAAACAGTACTCACTCATCTCTAATTAAGATTAATAGGGGATAGGGGTGCCCAAACTTTTTCATATGACTGTATATATATACTGTATATATATATATATATATATATATATATATATATATATGCGTGGGATTGTCTAAATCACAGCGTTTTTACAGTGTTATAAGATGGCCATAAGATGGAAATGTTTTTTGCTTATCCTAATATATACCACAAATGGTTTTTTTTTTTTTGTAAACTGTTATGTCTGTCTATCATTCCCCAGGGCAGTCAATCCACAGGTTTGTTTAAACTCTGTCATTGGTGAGAGCACAGTCCAGTGTAAGGCTAGTTTCACACGAAAACTGACCATATGATGTCTGATTTTAATGGCCCTCACACGGCAGCATTAAAATCAATGTTAGTGAATGGGAGCTATTCACATGACCATTATGACTGTATATATCATAATATATGACTATTTTAACAGTCCGTCATAGCCTATTTTTTGTCCGTTTTCACGGACCCCTTCGTAAACTCAAATATATAGAGGATCCATGAAAATGATTGCTCCTTGGGTGCAAGAAGGCCATGAAAAATGGGCGTGTTTTTCATGGTCGTTTTTCACCTCAGTCATCTGAATGTGGCCTAAATATTACGACTGCTCAGTCCACAATGAATTGGAAATGCTGCCACTGGTCAGTCCACAGTCCAGTGTAAGTGCTGCCACAGGTCAGTCCATAGTGCAGTGGAAATGCTGCCACTGGCCCGTCCACAGTCCAGTGTAAGCGCTGCCACAGGTCAGGTCAGTCCACAGTCCAGTGTAAGTACTGCCACTGGTCAGTCCACAATCAAGTGGAAATGCTGCCACTGGTCAGTCCACAGTCCAGTGTAAGTGCTGCCACTGGTCATTCCACAGTGCAGTGTAAGTGCCAGCCATGGTCAGTCCATACTGCAGTGGAAATGCTGCCACTGGTCAGTCCACAGTCCAGTGTAAGTGCCAGCAATGGTCAGTCCATACTGCAGTGGAAATGCTGCCACTGGTCAGTCCACAGTCCAGTAGAAATGCCCCTAGACAGTGCACAATCTCGTGTAAGTGCTGCCTCTGGCCAGTCTATACTCTTTTGTGAGTATTGCTATCCATTGGTAAGTCCACAATCTAGTCATAATATTGATTTGTACTTTGGTGACAATAAATCTCTCTTGGAGTGATTTGTTTAGCTGTGATATCTGAAGCTCTCTTGTGTAAGGCCAGCTTTAGTACTTTTTGGTAGAACACATCGAATACCTGACGAACATCAATTTAAAGAAAGAAAAACTGCTTTCAAAGAGGATGTATTTTTCTTTCCTAAATAATCCATTCTATGAAACATGGAAAAGACAAAACTGGAGATTAATCTTTACGTTCCTATTAAATCAAAGATTCTTGAAGCGATCTGGCTGCCACTGGTGTGCAGTTATTTCCTGAGATGATCTATTTCTGTCTTAAACTGAAAAGTTTTATTTTTTAAAGACTATTTAATACGCTGCATCTGTGATGCTGCCTCAATCTTTGCAAAAAGATCTTTAAGCCTAAAGTTGCAATGCTGAAATAAATATCCCAGTACTCACACGATTATTACACTGATCGCTTATGCAGGTTTTCTCATCCCTGCCCGGGATGCCTCCCAGGTATTGATTGCGAATGATGAATGCAGCTTGCTATTAATTACACTGCCAAAGCTAGAAAGCAGTTCAGATCCTGTGGTTCTCTACCACTTTCCTTTGATGAATTGCCAAAAGGGACCTCAGCACACGAGTTTTAACTGATAATACTTTGCATTTCGGAGCATGAGAGGCATGCAAATTGCCCTTTAAAATATTCAGTGTACTGCTTTCATTTATTTCTTTATTAATTTTATCTCTTCAGCTGAAATGGATTGAATTTGCCCAGAACAGTAAATGGCATCTGGTTTTGGGCCTATTTTATTATGTGTTGTATATTATTATGTAATTTGCAAGTTTATATTATTCTTAATGGATTGCTGTTTGGCATGGGGATAATTTGTGCAATAATAATTCCTAGATAACTTATCAGATGCCTATTGCATATATGTTTTTTTTTTGTTCCAACTTTTTAGTTAAGCACTGGGACTGGACAAAACATATTTACTCTGGTCTGGTATATATTTAGTAGTATTTATAGAAACTTTGTGCAAAATGCAATGGACACTGACTGCTCCTGCCAAGTGGGCCAGTTAGATTATGACAGCCCCTCTTGCACTGATTTCTGTTAGCTGATGCTGGAATAAAATGGACAACCTTCTTAGGCTAAGGCATCACTTTCTGGAAATGCAGTGGTTTTTGTTACAAATTTTGCTGCAGTTTTTTTGAGCCAAAGACAGAAGGGAAACGTCTAAGAGCTTCCTGTTTGTTTTCCATTCCTTTTCAAGACATTCATAACTTTGGCTCAAAAAATTGCAGCAAAATCTGCAGCAAATGCTGCATTTCCACAATGAAGGGACTTTAGCCTTAGGTTGTGTTTACATAGCTTAGGGTGCATTACGGAAGATTAAAACTAATAGGTGGCCTATCGACTAAGGGACCCCATTGATTTTAAAGGGGTTTGCTTGATATCCATTGTTTTCTCCATGACATTTCTGGATAAAAAAGTTTAATCAGCGGTTTCAGACAGACTCTGCAGTTAATTAACATAAAACGGCGTATATTGGTTCAGTTCCATGTGTTTGCAGTGGGAGTAAAAGAGCGAAGAATAAGTCACTAGAGGTGTCTTCTTTACTCTGAGAACAAAAAGATCACTAAAATTCAACATACATTTCATACAGTGCTGTGAAAAAGTGTCTTCTGCTCATTTCCTGTATTTCCCCTCCATCCTGCTAAACAGGCCGGAGAAGTCTCACAACACTACTGCAGATCAGATAATATGCAGATGATCGTACAGAATGGACTCAGTGTTATCTGTGTGTTTACATCACAGGCTTTATCAGCAAAGTGAACGATTATCCTGCAGGCAAGAGCAGTGAGTAAGCGACGTCGCGTGTCCTATAAGTCCGTGCTTATAGCAACGCTGTGTAAACAAAGGGAGGAAAAAGGTCACAGAGCAGGAGTACAAAGCAGAATTTGTAAAGCAATATATTTAGTAAAAGTCTTCAATTTACATAAGCTACCAGTATAAATAGGATCCTTGAGATGGGGCAACCCCTTTAAACTCATTTCTTGGAAAGCTGAGTTCAATTTCACTAGCCACACCCAGGCCTGAATACTGCCAGACCTGTAGAATCTAGAAATCACTTAAATAGAACTTATCTGACAACATGCAGTAGTCTCAAAAAGCAACACATTATGTGCCGATTTAAAGAAATTCAAATACAGATGAGAAACAAAGTCATTGACAGCTATCAGACTGAAAAAGGGAACCATAGTGAGAATTATCCAGAAATGGAGAAAACATAGAACAGTGACATACCTTCCCAGGAGTTGCTGACCTACCAAAATTACTCCAAGAGCATATTGATGACTCATCCAGGAGGTCACAAAAGTACCCAGAACAGCATTTAAGCACTGCAGGCCTCACTTGCCTCAATTAAGGTCAGTGTGAAAGATTTAACAATAAGAAAGAGACTGGGAAATAATAGTATCCATGGGAGAGTTCCAAGGTGAAAACCACTGCTGACCAAAAAGAACAAATTTATCAAAAAACATCTTGATAATATACAAGACATTTTGGAAAATATTCTGACAAAACAAAAATGGAACTTTTTGAAAGATGTATGTCCTATTACAACTGGTGTAAAACTAACGGTGGGTTCACACCACAGTTGTTAATGTCCATTGCTGTCATCCATATTAAGATGACCGCAACGGACAATAACTGTGGCAGAGTACTGGACACAGACTCATTCCCATTGTCACTAATGTAAACAAACATGATGGAAGACAGCGTGCATCGTATTTACATTAGTATCAGTGGGAAAGGACAAAAATTCAGAATGTTTCTGGTTCTCTGTCACAGTTCATCTTTATTGCTGTCATCCTAGGATGGATGACAGCAACAGACCTTAACAACAGTAGTGTGAATCTTTACTAAGGCTGAGGCCCCACATTGCGGAAACACAGCTTTTTTTTGTTTCAGTTGTTGCTGCGGTTTTTTGAGCCAAAGCCAGGAGTGTAGAGAGAAGAAGGAAAAAGTATAACAACTCACTATATATTTCCCATTCTTTTTGTAGCCATTCTTGAATTTGGCTGAAAAAACTGCAGAAAAATCTGCAACAAAAACGGCTGCGTTTCAGCAACGTGGGGCCTTAATTCAACACAGAATTTCAGAAAAAGAACATCATACATACGGTCAAACATGGTGGTGGTAGTGTGAAGGTCTGGGGCTGCTTTGCTGTTGCAGGACCTGTATGATTTGCTGTAATTGACGTAACCATGAATTCTGATCTCTACCAGAAAATCCTGAATGAGAATGTCCGGCCATCAGTTTGTGACCTTAAGCTTAAGCAGGACAATGATCTCAAGCACACCAGCAAGTCTACCTCTGATTTGCTGAAAAAAAAAATGCAAAATGAATGTTTTGGAGTCGCCTAGCTAAATCCTATTATGATTCTGTGACATGACCTTAAAGAGGTCGTTCAAGCTCAAAAACCCTACAGAGTAGCTGCATTAAAACAATTCTGTTATGTGAAACGCTTTATTGCAGTTTTTTTCTGAAAAATGTATGACAAAAAAAACAAAAACAAAAGAAATCTGTAAGAAGTCAAATACTTTTTCACAGCACTGCAAATGATATTTTTCATAGCACTGAAAATGATAGTACAAGTGAATAATATAAACTAAATAATAATTGCATAAATGTTATTATAAAATGATTTTATCTCTATTTAGCAGATTTCCCTTCCCTTCACTCAGTTTATCACTAACAGGACCCATAGTCAGATAGGGCAGCGTGGTGGCTTAGTGGTTAGCACTATTGCCTTGTAGCACTTCAAATTGAGCCAAGGAAAACATCTGCAAGGAGGTGATCAAACATTAAAAAGCAGAGTTACTCACCACTCCTGGACGCCAGTGTGACTCTCTCTTCACTTCTAGTTTTTTGACTGACATTTTGGACTGCTGGGGCCTGTGGTTGGATCTCAGTGGTGATGTGGGTCACGCAGTGTTGCAACACTTGTGTCTATGCATCACAACATCACATGACAGCTAAGGCGCAATCACAGACCGCACCTGACGTCGATCAGAAGGTCAAAGAAAATAGGGAGTTGCACCAGAACCCATGAGAGGTGAGTTACACAGTATTTATTTTTATATATATTTTCAGGGTCTGGGGTTGCTAGGTGGGGTGGCATAGACACAAAAGTCCAGTTTCTTTAGTCCAAATCAAAGGTAGAGTTTATTTTCACTCAAAAAGGTAGTGCAGCAACAAAAGGAAACGATACAAAAATAAATACCTGCCCAGCTAGGCTCTAACTAAACATAGAATAGGTTACCTCATCTACAATAACAGAAATCCAAAAGCCAGTGGAATAATTCAGGACACAGCTCCAAAAATATGACCTCTCTGTTGGCTATCCAGCCAAGCTCTGCCCGGAGTCTGCTGCTGGAGCTGGCTTCTTAGCTCCCTTGATGAGCAGACTCCCTCTGCAGCTGAGTCACTGCCAGAACATCCCCAAAGTGAGGACTGGAGGGGGGGTGGAATGACAGGTCCCAGTAACAACCTACCTGCTATTCCTAAAAATCCAGCCCAATACTGAGCATTTACCAAAATGCTCAGCAGACGAAAGTTGTCTCCTGAGAACAAACATTTCTTCTGGAGTTTTCTCATCTCACCCACCTTAGTAGTCTGGGTGAGATGTACATCCCCTCCATTACATGACCAGCCATCTGCTTACTGTATATATATTTATTTCCAGGGTCTGGGGTTGCTAGGTGGGGTGGCATAGACACAAAAGTCCAGTTTCTTTAGTTCAAAACAAAGGTAGAGTTTATTTTCACTCAAAAAGGTAGTGCAGCAACAAAAGGAAACAATACAAAAATAAATACCTGCCCGGCTAGGCTCTAACTAAACATAGAATAGGTTACCTCACCTAGAATAACAGAAATCCAAAAGCCAGTAAAATCATTCAGCACACAGCTTAAAAATATGACCTCTCTGTTGGCTCTCGAGCCAAGCTCTGCCCCCAGTCTACTGCTGTAGCTGACTTCTTAAGCCTCCTTGACGAGGAGACTCTTCAGCTGAGATGCTGCAGGAACATCCCCAAAGTGTGGACTGGAGGGGGGTGGAATGACAGGTCCCACTACCAACCTACCTGCCATTCCTAAAAATCCAGCCCAGTAACCGGAACTCTGAAGGAACCCTCAGCAGACAATAGTTTTCTGCTGAGAAACATTATTTCTGGAGTTTTCTCATCTCACCTACCTTAGTAGTCTCGGTGAGATGTACACCCCCTCCATTACCTGACCAGCCAACGGCTTACAATATATATATTTTTTTTTTATAATTTCACCTCTCCTTGGGCCACTGGATTTGATACTCTTGGGTCTGAATTGACCCCGGAGTATAATGAGTAATATAATAGCAATTTCGATTCGGATGTGTTCGGTCTGAATAAAACCACTCGCAATCTTCACCCAACACATACTTCAAAACAGGCAACCTAAATAATTGCCGTGAATAGAAATTTTCGTAATATGCCCGATTAATCATGATTCAGGATATAATAGCCCCCCCCCCAACAGTACTGTCCATAGCTCTGTACAGTTGGGAGGGGGGTAGGTGCTTTCCTTACTGCCCAGCGATGACGCTAAGCTGTGAGGAACACCCCTCTGACTGTACTTGTCCATAGACTAGTACTGGGGGGCGTTCTTCACAGCTTAGCGTCATGGCTGGGTGGTAACAGTACAGGGCTATGAGCAGTACTGTCAGGAGGGGCGTTCCTCATAGCCCAGCTAAACTGTCAGAAATGCCCTTCTGACAGTGAATAGATATCGGTTACGGCACCAATATCTCTTGCCCATGGGCACATAATGGGAAAGCCAACAGTGTGCTGAATTCAGCGCACTATTGGATTTCTAGCAGTATATAAAACCGCATGTGCCCGAGGACATCAAAGGTCCTCTTTAAGGATTCAGGCACGTTGTCAAGTTTTCATTTTTGGAAATCGGTACAATTATTATTTGGATACAATTCCTTGTTACAATACAATATTTGAAAAAATACATTATTACTGAAGCAGGGCTGTGTAGTCAGTAAGCCAAACCTCCAGCTCTGACTCTTCTATATTTCCACAGCCCAACTCCTGCTCTAACTCCAACTCCTTCATAAATGGCAACCATAGTCAGGTAGAATTAGTAAAGCTCCTTTTTCTCACAAACAATGTTATCGATTGAAGTTAAATATGCAACGAAGTTTTCATTTAATGTACTTTATAATATTGATAATTGTATAATATAATTTCAAATAAAGATTTTACTTTGAAGCCAGAGTCAGTACCTTTTTCCAAGTGACCCTGAATCCACGACACCATAGCCTTGTTCTGAATGAACCCCTAATGTCCAAACAGCTTTATGAAGTGCTGCATATAGTTCCTGACTTGGTTGTAAATCTGTGGCAGAATAAGTCGGCCACATTACATGAGTTGATGTAGAAGAATACATTGTGTCTCTTAAAGTATAGGTTCAGCTTTGGTGAACCCGTACTAATATAATGGAGAATTCAATATATATCAGTTTTCTTTTATATTATTCTATAATTGGTATTGCTTCATTTACCTGTGAGTGTTTCAGTTCATATTCCCTGACTTTGCCCTGTATTTTATACTTTATTATCGGAATGTCCCCACTTAAAGTTAGTGATGCTGTGTATATATGCAGCTCATTCATGAACTATATTAGTCCTGTGACACATTGTTAAATCAGCTGGGCTCATAGAGATGTGGCTACAGTCTTTAGTAATAAGGCAATAATAGAAAATACTGACACGTTTCCAAGATAACTAAATGTTCTGCTGTCCCTGTAAGGGCCCTTTATAATGTAACTTTGTATTTATTCAGTAATGGAATAGTAAAGTATTTGACCATTTTTCATAAAGGTCTAGAGATCAACAGTGTGCTGACTGTGTGATAATTGATGTTTTTGGAATCTGGCAATATATTAGGGTGATTTAGTACAAAGCATGCTTTTAGCTTGTGTCTCAGCCTTTCTGAAGTGGCAGTATTGCCGGTGTAAGTGTATTTGGTAATTGATGGTATTGCGATAAGGCTGGTAGTGTATCATGGGATCTCACCAATGCTGATCATGCAGGTCTTTTTTATATATATAATGGTTTATTCCTTTTTTTCTCATATCATTCCAAAGACCTGATGGTGATTTCCTTATAATTATTTTTACATTTAGTACCCTGGTGATTAAATATAAAGCCTCTAGGATCAAAGACTTAAAAGTGCTGCAAGACTGCCAGTACGTTACACTATTTAAATGTTATATGATGCTATGATAAATGTTATATATTTTTAGGCGTCAAACCTCTGTTTTTCAGAGCTCTAGTGTTAGGACGGGCTGGGGCCTCGTCTGTGCTGCGTGGAGGTGCCTGGCCTGCTCTCTGCCCACTGCCGGGATGGCTGCTGGTTCTGGCGTGGGGTAGGCCGGAAGCCTCCGTCTGAGTATGTGGAGGTTCCGGTTTGCCACCTAGCGCCGGGACTGGCACTTCCGGGGTCAGGGGAATCAGCGACAGGCCTGAGGCTATTTAGGCCTCATTCTGGTCCTGGCCCGCCGCTGGTTATTCGTGTACTGCGGCATCAGCCTCCTAGTGACGAGCCCTCCTGTCTCCTGTACCCTGACTCCTGCCTTCTTACCCTGTACCTGGATTCTGTGGATGTGTATGACCCGGCTTGCTTTACAGACCTCTCCTCCTTGATCCTGATTTGGCACCTTCCTGACCTCCTGTGTATGACCTTTTGGCCTTCTCCTGACGTCCCTTTTTGGATTCTGATTTGGCTACTCCACTGACCTTCTGTGTATGACCCGGCTCTCCTGACTACGCTTCTGCCTCTGCCTTCTGCTATCCCATGACCCCCAGTTATCGATTCGGCTATCTTGACCACAAATTTGTTCCTTGGGTATCTGCTTGACTCCCCTGGATTATCTTCCTGTATACCTGCTTCTCCATACCGTCCTGCTCTCCTGGACTTCACCTTAAGGTCAGTGTCTGGGTCCTCCTACTTGGGGTTCGCTGGGTGTGCGTCGCTCTATGGGCGGTTACGGATCTAGGCCTCGGGCTTTTACCAAGTCCAACTCCACCATCAGGAGCTCTGGTGAAGAAACCCTGGGACCTGGTTCCGCTTTGGTTGGGAGAGCTTAGCACACCCAGGACTGTTTTTGCCTCAGCGCTTGTGGTTTCTGGTTACCAAGGGCTTACAGAGTTATTTGTGCATCAGGTTCCTAATATCCAGTTACTCGGCATTGTCAAGTTTAAATCTTAAATCTGTCTGCCTTTAGCCACCACTTACAAGATTTTGGGAACTTACTGCATGCTGGGCAATACTAGAATGACAATAGTAGGGAATGGGTGGAGTCCAGTATAATGCTTCATTTTTATCCATTTGCAGCCATCTGTATAAGTTGTAAGCTGTGAGATCCCAAACTCCGCCTAGCTATACCTGTAGGCATGCAATAGTTTATTATTGTAATTATAGTATAGTCACAGTTTAACAAGTTTTAATAAACAAGAACATAAAGGGAAAGAATGAGAAGTGGCAATAAAAGTTTTGTTAGTGAGACAAACAGGCGTGGAGGGCTGACCATAAGATAGAGGTAATACTACAAGTTGCTTGCAATGAACAAAACTTTATGGGAGGAACTTTCATATGAAACTGAGTATACAAACAAAACCATCAACAAAACATATGCTGGAATTTGGGGTGCTGGTAAGTTTTGTGGAATTGGGCTCGTAATGGATAATGGTTGCTAAAGTAAAAGAATATGTTTTTTTTTGTTTATTTTTATAAGTGAGAAAACCACTTTTAATGTTTGACAGAAAAATAGGGTCTGAGCTTCTACCCATATTAGTCTATAGAAGGAGGAGAAGGAAGGCACTTCTGCAGGGAGAGAGAGAAACATGCAAACAGATATTCCTTCAGCTACATAAAGTATTGTCTTTCTCTAGTCTTGGTTTCACAGTAACACTGCTCAGCACTGCTGTATAATATCCTTCATTCTGCTGCTTATAGCAGTGTGCTATGGGTAGAGAAGAAGCAGGGTCTCTTTTCTCTAAGTGTACAGTATATGAAAGACATCTTATCAGCACTGTGTAGAGCCTGCAAAGGGGAACAGTGGAGAAATGCGTCATATACGGTACCAGTCACCTATAGTCATATATAGTGCTACACCTCATGTATACATATCTACTAGCTTAATATATAACTGCTCCTGAAATTACAGGTACACTTTACATAGACATGTAAAATGTGGTTTGGTTCATAACATAGAAGTTCTGTGTAAGATCAGTATATTTCTTTAGATTTGCTATGTTTTTTCTTTTAACATCTTCCCATGTTGTCTGTGATCTGCCCCGGGTCACAAAGTAACGTGTGTCCTCATTCCAATTTTTAGAAGAGCAATGTCCCATTAGTTGGTCACATCCAGAGGACACTGTCTCCTTTGTTTACAGAGCATTATATATTCCATCATTAAATCTGAAAAGCAATGGAAGTTTATACAAGCGCTGTTAATGAGCTAATAGAAAGCAGAGGGGAGAGCTTGAGCTCTTTCTCACACTGCTTTGCCTCCATATCTTTTCGACAGTTTGTAAATTTATTATGTAGAATATAAGCAGTAAAACAAATAAAATATTTTTGCTATAAAAGTGGTAAATTGCGCAATGAACAGCATGCCAAGTAAAGCAGTGACAGCCATACCATGAGTGCTGTTTTTTTAATGAAACACAATTTCTATCTAAATGTTATATTCATGAATGTAAAATACTCCATTTTATTTTGATATAAAATAGTGCAGTTTGAGATTGAATAGAATTTTCACAATATGAACTCTTTTTGCGTGCATACATTGGCGGCATTGGATGGTAATGGGTTATAGACTGTGCTGCCTCTAATAGGCAAAGTGCCAAGCTATAAAATATGTCATTGTGGAATACTCAGAATATGCATTGGAAATATTTTAAGCAAATACCACGTACACCGTACTCTCCTCACCGTGCTGTAATATTTATGGCAGGCACATTAAAGCAGTAATCTGTCTCATTGTCAAAAGTATTTATTTGTCTGACAAAAACCCAGAAACCTTTTCAGAGACATTGAAACATTTTGTTTCATAACGCTATCTGCCATAAACATTTATCTCTGTTCAAAAGCATAGGCGGTATGTTGTTATTTACTTATAGATTTGTAGCACTACCAGATCTGTCGGTGTTAGACACAGTGTAGATAATGTAAATGGCTCTGGTGGGAATGTCATAATAGTAGGGCTTCCTCATATGTCATGGTAGTTGTTACTGGACATAAGGGTACTATAAGGCTCTGTACTATTCTTTTTGGTTACAAAAAATACTATTTGATTCAGTGTGTGTCAGAACAGATACTAGCGCTTCTCAATAAATTAGAATATCATCAAAAACTTCTGGACTGTTGCTCAGTGGTCAAAGGTGTTTTCAGATGAAAGTAAATTTTGCATTTGATTTGGAAGGTCCCAGTGTCTGGAGGAAGAGTGGAGAGGCTGCTGTACATAATACAAGCTGCTTGAGGTCTAGTGTGAGGTTTCCACAATCATTGATGGTTTGGGGAGCCATGTCATCTGCTGGTGTAGGTCCAAAGTCAGTGCAGCCGTCTACCAGGAACTTGTAGAGCACTTCATGCTTCCATCTGCCGACAAGCTTTCTGGAGTTGAATTTTCATTTTCCAACAGGACTTGGCACCTGTCCACACTGCCAAAAGTACCAAGACCTGGTTTAACAGGATCACTGTGCTTCATTGGCCAGCAAACCTGACCTGACCTTAACCCCATAGAGAATCCCCCAACCCGCTTGCTTTCACTGTGAACCAGTGTTGCTTCTGATAGTACTGTATCTATGGATGGATCCTTCCTAGTAACAGGAAATAAATAGCAAATTACTTAAATAATGACTTTAATTAATCTGACTCACAGTAGGGCTGTGGTTTCTGTCAATTGGGTCCACCACCAGAGACCCAAACAACGGAAAGCCAGACCATTAAAACAGCATGTACACAGGAACTTTGACGCAGAAATGAACCCAGGCTAAGTTGTCTGAAAAGGTAGTGACCATTTAAATTGTTACTGTTGTTTCAACTAATGTCATGAGATGACCAATATGTATTTATAAGATAATTAATGTCATCACCATCAAAAGTACAAATTACTTTATATACTTATAATGAGATTTTTGTGCTGAAAAGTTTCTTCAAGTGCTGGTCACTTGCTATCACTTTTTTTCTAACTTGCAGCTTATTGCTTGTTGTCAAGTGAAGTTCATCTCTCATAGCAGATATAGGGTACAGAGATGGGGCTTTGCTTTCCTAGTCATAAGCACTACAGTACTCTCCTTTTCTATATGAGCCCTCCTTCTTCAGAATGCGCAGTGTTGGCTTTAATTAACCCTTTCTACACCCTTTCTTTCACTCATTGAAAATCGGCTACAGTTTACTGGCTTCATCTGCAGCTAAAATTGTTCTGTGCCCCCTAGATGTGCAAGGCACATTGTATTGGCATTATTGTTACTACTGTCTAGTGCATAACATGTGTGCAGCCTCTGAGACAATGCTGCAAAGCTACACACATGGCTTTGCTGCATTTTTACTCAGTCTGCACAAGTCTTGCTATAGACAGCACTATAGTAAGGTCAGTACAATGTGCAGAGATTATGTGGCACATGTACTTCCCGTCTACATATGTGAGACACAAAAGCTACTCTCCACCCTAATCTCCAAATCCCACCTCACCTCCTGCATGCTCGACCCGATCCAGTCACATCTCATCCCCAAACTCGCTGAAGTCATTACTCCAGCCCTAACCCATCTCTTCAATCTATCCCTAACCAATGGATCCTTCCCCTCAGCCTTCAAACACGCCACTGTCACTCCTATACTTAAGAAACCGTCCCTCGACCCGTCCTCTCCTGCCAACTATCGTCCCATCTCTCTGCTCCCGTACGCTTCAAAACTTCTTGAGCAGCATGTCCACTCCGAACTCTCCTCCTATTTCCAATACAACCTGCTCTTTGACAGATTTCAGTCAGGCTTCAGACCCTGGCACTCCACTGAAACTGCCCTAACAAAAGTCACTAACGACCTGCTAACCCCCAAAGCCAAGCGCCATTATTCTGTCCTCCTCCTCCTCCTCGACCTCTCCTCTGCCTTTGACACAGTTGACCACTCCCTCCTGTTAGAAATTCTCTCATCCCTTGGTATCTCAGACCTGGCCCATTCCTGGATCTCCTCATACCTCACCGACCGCACATTCAGCGTCTCCCACTCGCACACCACCTCCTCACCATGCCCTCTCTCCGTAGGACTCCCCCAAGGCTCCGTCCTAGGACCCCTCCTGTTCTCCATCTACACCCTTGGCCTGGGCCAACTCATAGAATCTCATGGCTTTCAGTACCACTGCTATGCCGATGACACCCAAATCTACATCTCTGGACCAGACATTACCTCCCTGCTGGCCAGAATTCCAGATTGTTTAGCGGCCGTAGCCTCCTTCCTCTCCTCCCGCTTTCTCAAACTCAACATGGAGAAAACAGAGTTTATCATCTTCAGCCCATCCTGTATGGCCCCTCCACCTGACCCATCTATCAAAGTTAATGGAACCACAATTATCCCTGTCCTACAGGCCCGATGCCTTGGGGTAACCTTGGACTCTGACCTATCCTTCAAGCCACATATTCAAGCCCTCAACACCTCCTGCCGCCTCCAGCTCAAGAACATCCACCGAATTCGCCCCTTCCTCACCCAGGAAACTACCAAGATGCTTGTCCAGGCCCTCATAATCTCCCGCCTAGACTACTGCAACACCCTTCTCCATGGACTCCCAGCTAACACCCTCGCCCCCCTCCAGTCCACCTTAAACTGCGCCGCTCGCTTAATCCACCTCACCCCCCGATCTTCATCGGCTGCTCCCCTCTGTCAGTCCCTCCACTGGCTACCTATAGCCCAGTGAATTGAGTTCAAGCTAATAACGTTAACATACAAAGCAATCCACAACCTGTCCCCTCCATATATCTCTGAACTAATCTCCCGCTACCTGCCCACACGTAACCTCATATCCTCCAATGACCTCCTGCTCCGCTCTGCTCTCATCCGCTCCTCACACAACCGTCTCCAAGATTTCTCCCGTGCATCCCCCATACTCTGGAACTCCTTACCACGACACATAAGACTGACCCCCACAATCACAGGCTTCAAGAAGGCCCTGAAGACTCACCTATTCAGGAAGGCCTACAACCCCCAATAACACTATCACCGCACCTCCATCTGTACAGTCTCCCCCTCTCCTTCTGTCTCTACCCCCCTTCCCTCATAGATTGTAAGCCCTCGCGGGCAGGGCCCTCTACCCCACTGTGCTAGTCGGTCACTGTTAGTATTATATCTACCTGTATATTCTGTGTATTGTATGTAACCCCCAAATGTAAAGCACCATGGAATTAATGGTGCTATATAAATAAATAAATAATAATAATAATAATACTTGTGGCTGCAGATAGAGGCAACAAATTGTAGCTAGCTTTAAATGAGAAAATGATTATTTGAGGCAATGCTATGCTTCCCATTGGCCAGTGAATGTGCAGTGCATGAAGTGAAGTGTGGTACACGAATACTAGACTTCTCTCTTCAGATGGGAATAGAGAGGATGGTTAGAAGAAAGGCAGATAGATTGGGCTCTGTGAAGACAGAAAAGAGGTATAATTAAAGAAATGACTATGGCTTCAATCAGCATTGTATAAGTAATATGTCTGTGCATTTTCTCACATTAAACATCTCCATAGTGCTGCAGCATCCCAAATATCTTCCCTCACCCTACACTACTTGTGTTCAACGTTCTGAATCAGAATAAAATCCTAAGGAAACAAACATCCCACTTTATTCTCCAAAACGTCTCTCACGTTGCGTCACTTTTCTAGAATGCACTACCTTGGACAATCTGATTAATTCCCAACATGGACAGTTTTAGGAATGCCATAAAACAGATGTTTTCAGGATGATCTGTCAGGTTTCATAAATGATCTCCTCTGCTATTATTTACACTATTCCTGTGAACATCATCACTTCATTGAGCATTATCCACCATGTTCCTTGTACCCTATATCAATGCTTTATGTGTGCTACCCTGCTTTGTATAAAAGCTGTGTCTATCTTTGTTCAAAACACGCACTCTTACCAATCATTTCCTCATACATTATAAAATTGAAAGCAGGGTACTTAGTTCCTGATAGACTGTAAGCTCTTGATACTAGAGCTAGAGATGAGCGAACACTAAAATGTTCGAGGTTCGAAATTCGATTCGAACAGCCGCTCAATGTTCGTGTGTTCGAACGGGTTTCGAACCCCATTATAGTCTATGGGGAACAGATACTCGTTAAGGGGGAAACCCAAATCCGTGTCTGGAGGGTCACCAAGTCCACTATGACACCCCAGGAAATGATGCCAACACCTCTGGAATGACACTGGGACAGCAGGGGAAGCATGTCTGGGGGCATCTAACACACCAAAGACCCTCTATTACCCCAACATCACAGCCTAACAACTACACACTTTACACACTCAATACCACCTCTCTGACAGTAGGAAAACACCTTGAAACATGTGTATTTGGCACTTGCAGTGAGGAGAGCTTGTCACCAGCAGTGAATTTGGCCCTTGTAGTAAGTTGAGGTTGGCACCAACATTTGTTTTGAAAATCAGGGTGGATTGAGCCTCTAACCAGCAGAGTTTGGGCAAATTCATGGTGGAGGGAGCCTCTAAAAACCCCAGTTTGGACCAATTCATGGTGGAGGGAGACTCTAAAAACCCCAGTTTGGACCAATTCATGGTGGAGGGAGACTCTAAAAACCCCAGTTTGGACCAATTCATGGTGGAGGGAGCCTCTAAAAACCCCAGTTTGGACCAATTCATGGTGGAGGGAGCCTTTAACCAGCCCAGTTTGGACCAATTAATGGTGGAGGGAGCCTCTAAACAGCCAAGTTTTGGGAAATTCATGGTGGAGGGAGCCTCTAACCAGCCCAGTTTGGACCAATTCATGGTGGAGGGAGCCTCTAAACAGCCCAGTTTGGGCAAATTCATGGTGGAGGGAGCCTCTAACCAGCCCAGTTTGGACCAATTAATGGTGGAGGGAGCCTCTAAACAGCCCAGTTTGGACCAATTAATGGTGGAGGGAGCCTCTAACCAGCCCAGTTTGGACCAATTAATGGTGGAGGGAGCCTCTAACCAGCCCAGTTTGGACCAATTAATGGTGGAGGGAGCCTCTAACCAGCCCAGTTTGGACCAATTAATGGTGGAGGGAGCCTCTAAACAGCCAAGTTTTGGGAAATTCATGGTGGAGGGAGCCTCTAACCAGCCCAGTTTGGACCAATTCATGGTGGAGGGAGCCTCTAAACAGCCCAGTTTGGGCAAATTCATGGTGGAGGGAGCCTCTAAAAAACCCAGTTTGGACCAATTCATGGTGGAGGGAGCCTCTAATTAGCCCAGTTTGGACCAATTAATTGTGGAGGGAGCCTCTAACCAGCCCAGTTTGGACCAATTAATGGTGGAGGGAGCCTCTAACCACCCCAGTTTGGGCAAATTCATGGTGGAGGGAGCCTCTAACCAGCCCAGTTTGGACCAATTAATGGTGGAGGGAGCCTCTAACCAGCCCAGTTTGGACCAATTAATGGTGGAGGGAGCCTCTAATTAGCCCAGTTTGGACCAATTAATTGTGGAGGGAGCCTCTAACCAGCCCAGTTTGGACCAATTCATGGTGGAGGGAGCCTCTAATTAGCCCAGTTTGGACCAATTAATTGTGGAGGGAGCCTCTAACCAGCCCAGTTTGGACCAATTAATGGTGGAGGGAGCCTCTAAAAAACCCAGTTTGGACCAATTCATGGTGGAGGGAGCCTCTAATTAGCCCAGTTTGGACCAATTAATTGTGGAGGGAGCCTCTAACCAGCCCAGTTTGGACCAATTAATGGTGGAGGGAGCCTCTAAAAAACCCAGTTTGGACCAATTCATGGTGGAGGGAGCCTCTAATTAGCCCAGTTTGGACCAATTAATTGTGGAGGGAGCCTCTAACCAGCCCAGTTTGGACCAATTAATGGTGGAGGGAGCCTCTAACCACCCCAGTTTGGACCAATTCATGGTGGAGGGAGCCTCTAACCACCCCAGTTTGGACCAATTCATGGTGGAGGGAGCCTCTAAACAGCCCAGTTTGGGCAAATTCATGGTGGAGGGAGCCTCTAACCAGCAGAGTTGGGGGAAATCAGGGTGGAGGGAGCCTAGTATTAGCAGAATTGTGCAACGCTTATGGTGGATGAGTATGAGGATGCGGAGGAATTGGAGAGGTTGAGTACAGACATGGAGTTTCATGTTGGGGTGCTTTACACAGGTGGGCACAAAAATGACGGCTCTACCCAGTGGTGGTTCATTTTTATCAAAGTGAGCCGGTCGGCACTCTCAGCTGACAGACGGGTGCGCTTGTCAGTGATGATGCCACCGGCTGCACTGAACACCCTCTCAGATAGGACGCTGGCGGCAGGACAGGACAGCACCTCCAAGGCATATAGGGCAAGTTCAAGCCACAGGTCCAACTTCGACACCCAATACGTGTAGGGCGCAGAGGGGTCGGAGAGGACAGGGCTGTGGTCGGAAAGGTATTCCCGCAACATGCGCCTATACTTCTCACGCCTGGTGACACTAGGACCCTCCGTGGCGGCACTTTGGCGAGGGGGTGCCATCAAGGTGTCCCAGACCTTAGACAGTGTGCCCCTCGTTTGTGTGGACCGGTGAGAACTTGGTTGCCTACTGGAGGAACTGCCCTCCCTGCCGCCAACGTCACATGCTGGAAACATCTCCATCATATTCTGCACCAATTGCCTGTGGCAAGCATTGATGCGATTGGCCCTCCCCTCTACCGGAATAAAAGACGAGATGTTGTTTTTATACCGGGGGTCAAGGATAGCAAAGATCCAGTACTGGTTGTCCTCCATGATTTTGACAATACGCTTGTCGGTTGTAAAGCACCCCAACATGAACTCAGCCATGTCTGCCACAGTGTTAGTTGGCATGACTCCTCTGGCCCCACCGGAAAGTTCAATCTCCATTTCCTCCTCATCCTCCATGTCTACCCATCCGCGCTGCAACAATGGGACGATTCGAAGTTGCCCGGAAGCCTCCTGTATCACCATCACATCATCGGACAACTCTTCTTCCTCCTCCTCCTCCTCCTCCTCCTCCATTAAACGCAGTGAAGCGGACAGATGTGTGGACCTACTCTCCAGCTGTGACGGATCGGATGCTATCCCTAACTCCTCTGTGTGATCTGAGTTATCCCTGATGTCAATCAGGGATTCTCTCAGAACACACAAGAGCGGGATTGTAAGGCTCACCATCGCATCCTCAGAGCTCACCCTCCTTGTGGACTCCTCAAAGACCCGTAGGATGTCACAAAGGTCTCTCATCCATGGCCACTCATGGATGTGAAACTGAGGCAGCTGACTTTGTGGCACCCTAGGGTTTTGTAGCTGGTATTCCATCAAAGGTCTCTGCTGCTCAACCACTCTATTCAACATCTGAAACGTTGAGTTCCAGCGTGTGGGGACGTCGCACAAAAGCCGGTGTTGTGGCACATGCAGGCGTTGCTGGAGAGATTTTAAGCTAGCAGCGGCTACTGTCGACTTGCGAAAGTGGGCGCACATGCGCCGCACTTTCACCAGTAGCTCTGGAACATTGGGGTAGCTCTTTAGGAAACGTTGCACCACTAGGTTGAAGACGTGGGCCAGGCATGGAACATGTTGGAGTCCGGCAAGCTCCAGAGCTGCTACCAGGTTCCGGCCGTTATCACAAACGACCATGCCTGGGCCCAGGTGCAGCGGCTCAAACCATATTGCCGTCTCATCGAGGAGGGCATCCCTCACCTCGGAGGCAGTGTGCTGTCTGTCCCCCAAGCTGATCAGCTTCAGCACAGCCTGCTGACGTCTACCAACGCCAGTGCTGCAACGTTTCCAACTCGTAGCTGGGGTCAATCTAACAGCGGAGGAGGAGGCGGTGGCGGAGGAGGAGGCGGTGGCGGAGGAGGAGGCGGTAGAGGAGGAGGAGGAGGAGGGGGGTGTTCTTCTCGTGTCCCTGCCAGGAATGTTAGGCGGGGAGACGAGGTACACCGGGCCAGTTTGGGAAGCAGTCCCAGCCTCAACTACATTCACCCAGTGTGCCGTCAGTGAAATGTAGCGTCCCTGTCCGCATGCACTTGTCCACGCGTCGGTGGTCAAGTGGACCTTTGTGCAAAGCGCGGAACTAAGGGCCCGCCTGATGTTGAGTGACACGTGCTGGTGCAAGGCGGGGACGGCACACCGGGAGAAGTAGTGACGGCTAGGGACGGCATAGCGAGGTGCCGCAGTTGCCATCAGGTCCAGGAAGGCGGGAGTTTCAACAAGCCGGAACGCCAACATCTCCTGGGCCAGCAGTTTAGCGATGTTGGCGTTCAAGGCTTGCGCGTGTGGGTGGTTAGCAGTGTATTTCTGCCGCCGCTCCAATGTCTGAGAGATGGTGGGTTGTTGTAAAGAAACGCCTGATGGTGCCTTTGATGGTGCAGGAGAAGGAGATAAGACAGGACCAGGGGAGGATGAGGTAGAAGTCAACAAAGTGGCGGAGGCAGATGAAGTGGTGTCCTGGCTCGTCCTCTGGAGTGCATCGCCAGCACAGTCAGCAGTGGCAGTGGCAGAGGCAGAGGCAGAGGCAGTGGCAGTGGCGTGAACGGCAGTCGGCCTTTGTCCTGCCGTTGCTGCCTGCCACTGATTCCAGTGCTTGGATTCCAAATGACGGCGCATTGAAGTGGTGGACAGGTTGCTCTTCTCAGAGCCCCTAATCAATTTCGAGAGGCAAATTGTGCAGACAACACTATATCTGTCCTCGGCGCATTCCTTGAAAAAACTCCACACCTTCGAGAAACGTGCCCTCGAGGTGGGAGTTTTTCGGGGCTGGGTACGAACTGGAACATCTTGGGAGATTCCGGGTGTGGCCTGGCTTCGCCTAAGCTGCTGACCTCTGCCTCTGCCTCTAGCTACCCTTTTTGGTGCTGCACCTGCCTCAACATCCACACTACTTTCCCCGCTTGACATCCCCCCTGTCCAGGTCGGGTCAGTGTCCTCATCATCCACCACTTCCTCTTCCAACTCCTGTCTCATCTCCTCCTCCCGCACAATGCGCCGGTCAACTGGATGCCCTGACGGCAACTGCGTCACATCATCGTCGATGAGGGTGGGTTGCTGGTCATCCACCACCAAATCGAACGGAGATGGAGGAGACTCTAGTGTTTGAGCATCTGGATACAGATGCTCCTCTGTTAGGTTCGTGGAATCGTGACGTGGAGAGGCAGGTTGAGGGACAATGAAAGGAGCGGAGAACAGCTCTGGGGAGCAGGGACAGTTTGGGTTATTGTTCTGTAAAGCTTCGGAATTTTGGGAGGAAGGAAGACAAGACTGTTGGGTAATAGGAGGAGAGGAGGCAGAGTCTGACTGGCTGCTGGACAATGTGCTGTAAGCGTTCTCTGACAGCCATTGCAAGACCTGTTCCTGGTTCTCGGGCCTACTAAGGTTTGTACCCTGCAGTTTAGTTAATGTGGCAAGCAACCCTGGCACTGTGGAGTGGCGCAATGCTTGCTGCCCCACAGGAGTAGGCACGGGACGCCCTGTGGCTTCACTGCTACCTTGCTCCCCAGAACCATTCCCCCGACCTCGCCCACGGCCTCGTCCACGTCCCTTTCCGGGAGCCTTGCGCATTTTGAATTCCTAGTTAGAAATTGGCACTGTATACCAGTAGTAAAAATTGTGGGTGCACGTAACCCCAATATATTCTTTGAATTCCCAGTCAGAAACTGGCACTATATGGCAGTAGCAAGAAATGAGGGTATTTGTATTCCCAATATACTCTTTGAATTCCCAGTCAGACAATGGCACTGTATACCAGTAGTAAAAATTGTGGGTGCACGTAACCCCAATATATTCTTTGAATTCCCAGTCAGACACTGGCACTATATGGCAGTAGCAAGAAATGAGGGTATTTGTATTCCCAATATATTCTTTGAATTCCCAGTCAGACAATGGCACTGTATACCAGTAGTAAAAATTGTGGGTGCACGTAACCCCAATATATTCTTTGAATTACCAGTCAGAAACTGGCACTATATGGCAGTAGCAAGAAATGAGGGTATTTATAACCCCAATATATTCTTTGAATTCCCAGTCAGACAATGGCACTGTATACCAGTAGTAAAAATTGTGGGTGCACGTAACCCCAATATATTCTTTGAATTCCCAGTCAGAAACTGGCACTATATGGCAGTAGCAAGAAATGAGGGTATTTATAACCCCAATATATTCTTTGAATTCCCAGTCAGACAATGGCACTGTATACCAGTAGTAAAAATTGTGGGTGCACGTAACCCCAATATATTCTTTGAATTCCCAGTCAGAAACTGGCACTATATGGCAGTAGCAAGAAATGAGGGTATTTGTATTCCCAATATACTCTTTGAATTCCCAGTCAGACAATGGCACTGTATACCAGTAGTAAAAATTGTGGGTGCACGTAACCCCAATATATTCTTTGAATTCCCAGTCAGACACTGGCACTATATGGCAGTAGCAAGAAATGAGGGTATTTGTATTCCCAATATACTCTTTGAATTCCCAGTCAGACAATGGCACTGTATACCAGTAGTAAAAATTGTGGGTGCACGTAACCCCAATATATTCTTTGAATTCCCAGTCAGAAACTGGCACTATATGGCAGTAGCAAGAAATGAGGGTATTTGTATTCCCAATATACTCTTTGAATTCCCAGTCAGACAATGGCACTGTATACCAGTAGTAAAAATTGTGGGTGCACGTAACCCCAATATATTCTTTGAATTCCCAGTCAGACACTGGCACTATATGGCAGTAGCAAGAAATGAGGGTATTTGTATTCCCAATATACTCTTTGAATTCCCAGTCAGACAATGGCACTGTATACCAGTAGTAAAAATTGTGGGTGCACGTAACCCCAATATATTCTTTGAATTCCCAGTCAGACACTGGCACTATATGGCAGTAGCAAGAAATGAGGGTATTTGTATTCCCAATATACTCTTTGAATTCCCAGTCAGACAATGGCACTGTATACCAGTAGTAAAAATTGTGGGTGCACGTAACCCCAATATATTCTTTGAATTACCAGTCAGAAACTGGCACTATATGGCAGTAGCAAGAAATGAGGGTATTTATAACCCCAATATATTCTTTGAATTCCCAGTCAGACAATGGCACTGTATACCAGTAGTAAAAATTGTGGGTGCACGTAACCCCAATATATTCTTTGAATTCCCAGTCAGAAACTGGCACTATATGGCAGTAGCAAGAAATGAGGGTATTTGTATTCCCAATATACTCTTTGAATTCCCAGTCAGACAATGGCACTGTATACCAGTAGTAAAAATTGTGGGTGCACGTAACCCCAATATATTCTTTGAATTCCCAGTCAGAAACTGGCACTATATGGCAGTAGCAAGAAATGAGGGTATTTGTATTCCCAATATACTCTTTGAATTCCCAGTCAGACAATGGCACTGTATACCAGTAGTAAAAATTGTGGGTGCACGTAACCCCAATATATTCTTTGAATTCCCAGTCAGACACTGGCACTATATGGCAGTAGCAAGAAATGAGGGTATTTGTATTCCCAATATACTCTTTGAATTCCCAGTCAGACAATGGCACTGTATACCAGTAGTAAAAATTGTGGGTGCACGTAACCCCAATATATTCTTTGAATTACCAGTCAGAAACTGGCACTATATGGCAGTAGCAAGAAATGAGGGTATTTATAACCCCAATATATTCTTTGAATTCCCAGTCAGACAATGGCACTGTATACCAGTAGTAAAAATTGTGGGTGCACGTAACCCCAATATATTCTTTGAATTCCCAGTCAGAAACTGGCACTATATGGCAGTAGCAAGAAATGAGGGTATTTGTATTCCCAATATACTCTTTGAATTCCCAGTCAGACAATGGCACTGTATACCAGTAGTAAAAATTGTGGGTGCACGTAACCCCAATATATTCTTTGAATTCCCAGTCAGACACTGGCACTATATGGCAGTAGCAAGAAATGAGGGTATTTGTATTCCCAATATACTCTTTGAATTCCCAGTCAGACAATGGCACTGTATACCAGTAGTAAAAATTGTGGGTGCACGTAACCCCAATATATTCTTTAAATTACCAGTCAGAAACTGGCACTATATGGCAGTAGCAAGAAATGAGGGTATTTATAACCCCAATATATTCTTTGAATTCCCAGTCAGACAATGGCACTGTATACCAGTAGTAAAAATTGTGGGTGCACGTAACCCCAATATATTCTTTGAATTCCCAGTCAGAAACTGGCACTATATGGCAGTAGCAAGAAATGAGGGTATTTGTATTCCCAATATATTCTTTGAATTCCCAGTCAGACAATGGCACTGTATACCAGTAGTAAAAATTGTGGGTGCACGTAACCCCAATATATTCTTTGAATTCCCAGTCAGACACTGGCACTATATGGCAGTAGCAAGAAATGAGGGTATTTGTATTCCCAATATATTCTTTGAATTCCCAGTCAGACAATGGCACTGTATACCAGTAGTAAAAATTGTGGGTGCACGTAACCCCAATATATTCTTTGAATTACCAGTCAGAAACTGGCACTATATGGCAGTAGCAAGAAATGAGGGTATTTGTATTCCCAATATATTCTTTGAATTCCCAGTCAGACAATGGCACTGTATACCAGTAGTAAAAATTGTGGGTGTATATAGCCCCAATTCTATTGCTAGGGGACTTGCAGGGTATTTCTGGGGTGAAGGTGGGGGGGCACACCGTTGGAACGGGTATCGGGGTATATATCGGGTATACGGGAATACACTGACAGTGTATTCCATTCAGGATCCTGGGAAAGCTGGGTTGCGGCGATTGAGCCCGTCAGTGCCACGTTACACTGACAAGCTTCTCCCTGGAATTTAGCTCTTACAAGAGCTGTTGGTTGTCTTCTCCTTCCTATCCTAGCCTGTCCCTGCCTACCCAGAATCTAAGCCCTAGCTAGCTGGACGGAAACCTCCGTCCTCGGTGAATTGCAAGCTCAGAATGACGCGAAGCTGGGCGTCGCTGTTCTTTTAAATTAGAGGTCACATGTTTTCGGCAGCCAATGGGTTTTGCCTACTTTTTTCAACGTCACCGGTGTCGTAGTTCCTGTCCCACCTACCCAGCGCTGTTATTGGAGCAAAAAAGGCGCCAGGGAAGGTGGGAGGGGAATCGAGTAATGGCGCACTTTACCACGCGGTGTTCGATTCGATTCGAACATGCCGAACAGCCTAATATCCGATCGAACATGAGTTCGATAGAACACTGTTCGCTCATCTCTAACTAGAGCCCTTATTCATCTTGAATGAATAGTTAATGTAATATGATTCTATTTGTAAATGTATTTCCTGAAATGTAAAGCACTGGCATGTTGGTGCTACAGAAATAAAGATGATGCTAGTGATTAATTATTATTATTGTTGTGATGATTATTATTAGATCCTTTTTGATCCTTCTGAAAAAAACATGGCATGTATGGAAACACAGGTATGTTTCCTAGCTACGTATGTAATATTTTTATATCAAAACAGGGTTCTCCCTGCAGCGCCCCTAGTCATTCAGCTTATTTTTACATCATTATGTATATCACTTGGTAGTTATTTTATTTCCTGTTGCTTATATAGCACCTACATAAGTTGCTGTGCTGTACATAATATGCCTACATTGACCCTTAAAGGCTCAGATTATATTTCCTTATCCCAAACACACATATACTGTATACACTAGGGCAATTTTATAACAAGTCACGTAGCCCATCAGTGTTGTAGCGAGGGGGACCACTGCTAGGTAACTCTCTATTCCTGCTAAGTGAACTGCCCTACTTTATTCTTCCAAATAGCGATCGATTCATCTCTCCGAAAGACGTCCAGTGGTTTTGATATGAAGCAGGTATCAGCAGCATATTCACGTTTTATATCACCAGGACATACATTTCACGCTATGCATTTCATTCCATTTTACAGACATTTTACTAAGCAGCATTACATTTTTTCATCTTTGACGAAAACCATTTTCAGCCTTTTTGAAAGATTTTTAAAGCTTGACCACCAGGGAAAAATTGTCTAGTCCTGTAGTTAAAAATATCACTTTGATGGGCAGTTCTGTTTTTTTCCTACCAATAAAACCCTACGCCTTTACACCCAAGGGCATGGTAAACTGATTCCAAATGTCCTATTGATTGTGCCATATGTTAGCACTAATTATATTAGAAGCTAATGTAAAATACTACATTCTGAGCATAGAGCGCTAAAGGATACACTTCAAAGGCAGCTTCACAGTAATTGTCTGCTGGAAGAAATTGCTAACTGTATGCAATACAAACATATGTTCACATTTTTCTATCATCGCTTCTCTCTTTCTGTAACTGCATGTATCATATCTTATTGGTTTTACTTGATTGTTTTGGCTAGTATATGACTATGGTTACTGAAATGTTCTGTACTCTTCCTATAGTGAAAAAAAACCTCAACTGTTTCTATTTGGCTGGTGTAGTCGTTGAAAATATAATTTAAAGGGCAATTTCAATTTTAGTTATTTCATTATGCATTTCTGATATTTTACAGTACCCAATTTCATTATTGGTTGAAAATCTGATTCAGTCATTTTTCTGAAGCAAGAATGGCAAAGCGAAACGCCAATAGCTGCAGAACAGGAAGTGATATCACACAGAAGGGCAGTATTTTGACAGCTGGATTGGCGGGATTTTTTTTATTGTGTGATGCCAGGGACCTATAATGTAGAGAGCATTTGGAGGAACCGGAGTAAAAGAATTAACAACTCGTCTGGAGTTTCAACTCTGAGTGCAAGTAAATTTTTATTTGTTTTTCTTTTTTAATAAATCAGTAGTGCAGATGAATGGAACAAACTTTTCAATATGCTGTACTAAAGAAAAGCATCTGTGTCTTTCACTATTATTGCTGTCTTGACTTCTTATATGAGCAATTTTGGCCTTAGTCGTACACATGCAGTGTTAATAAAGACAATGAAGTCTACAGAGAGGGAGGAGAAGGTGAGAGATGGAGAAAAGAGACAGTCTACAGCATTAAATGAGTCACTTCCATTAGGAGAAAGCTGTGTATTAATTCCTGATAACCTAGCTGTGTTGTGTCTTTCGATACTGCAGATGCTTCTTTGCCATGAGGAGCATTCATCTCCCTCTCCTTTCCATAGACCTCTATGGCACGGATTTCTTTAATAAAGTATATTACAGAGCTTTTTTTTAATCTATACGTGTATGTCTGTATTTCTGAAAAAGTAAAGGTTTTTAGATTTTTTTTTTAATCACTTCTGGACCGGGCTAATTTCTGATCCAGGACCAGACACATTTTCGGGTTTTTTGTATGTATAGTTTGGAGGACTATAACATTTTTATCAGTTGGGTTATTCAACTAATTTCTGCGTCTTTTTTTCGGTGACTTAAAAGGCTTTGTTTTTATTTTTCATGTGTTTTCATTTTTTTATATCCGGGAAAATATAAACAAAACAGGAAGGAAAATGTGTCTGTTTTTCATGTTTCATTCTTTTTTGCTACTTAAAAACTTTTTAAAATAGTTTTTCCTCTCTGCTACAGTAAATTTTATTTTTATAGTATAGTAATAATATAATAAATTTTATTTATATAGCGCCAACATATTCTGCAGCGCTGTACAATTTGTAGAGTTCAAATACAGACAGAAAGATGCATTATAAAGAAAGTCATTTCACACAATGGGACTGAGGGCCCTGCTCACAAGAGCTTACAATCTATGAGGTAGAGGGGGTGACACAAGAGGTAGCAGGGGCGGCATCGGGGGTAGCATTGCTTATACAGTAGTCTGACCATTTTGTAGTAAGGTGACTGACATTACACAAACCTAAAACTTTATAAGCCGTCACGAGTCGTGACCTTTAACATGTGGATGGAGCTTAGACATATAAAGTTAGCCTGAAATGGCATCATATCATGTGGGGAAATGTGGGAGTGGGGACAGAGTAGGGTTAGATTTTGGGGATTCTAATGACGGTACGGAAGGGTTTACATTAGGAATTGGGATAGGCCTGTCTGAAAAGATGCGTCTTTAGGTTGCGCTTGAAGCTGTAGAAATTGGGAGTTAATCTGATTGTCTGGGACAGAGCATTCCAGAGAAGTGGTGCAACTCGGGAGAAATCTTGTATACGAGTGTGGGAAGTTCTGATAATAGAGGATGTAAGTGCGGGGGTGTGGCTAGAACCTGTAATAAGGGCATTTTAATGGAATATTATTTCTTTCTTTTTTTTAATTATTTCATTAACTTTTTTTTTTTTACATTGTGTCCCCATAAGGGCAGAATAGACCTTTGGGGACACCTAATCACTTTTTTGCGGGAAGACTGATTTCCCCTGTATCTGGCACTGATGCATTTAGCCCCAGTTTCAGGAGGAATACAGCCTGCCAGTTACTATAGAGCTGATACGGGTCCTGTAGGACCCAGCAGTTCTAACAGCCTCTGATCCCAGTGGATCACGTGACTGCCGGGTCAGAGGAGAGCCGCATCATGGCAGCTTTCATAGCGGTGTATACAGCACTAATATCTTGCACATGCGCTGTACATGACTAGGTGCTCTGGAAGCAGTGAAGAGGTGTAGAAGGAGGGATCATCTGTAAACAAGGGGGCAGTGAGAAACTAAGGTGCCTGATGCAGGGATGCTCGGGGCAGAAGGATAAGGCTTCTGGTGCTCCTTGAAGATTAGCTTCAGAAAACCGGGTTAATTCAAGAACAGCTGCGAGGATCAAGAAAAGAGAGGTATGCCTAGAATAGCCTTTCTAAAGGCTATGTAAAGATATGCTTACTTAATCACTGGTATAGGCGATGATAGACTCCCTTTAAGACTGGTGCACTATTCACCAGTCTTAATAAATTGTATATATCATAATAAATAAGGTCTTTTTGCCAGTGGTTTTCAACAGTTTTTTTTCAGTTTTTTTTTTTTTTTTAAATTAAACTATAGCTGTCATTTTTACAGGTGACAATGGAATTCAGTGACAGGTTGGTTGATGACTATTTACTATTACTTGCTTAGCATGTATTTAGAGACTCATGATCAAAGTGACAACCAACGATCTGATATTGTTGATCTATCATAAGGACTGGTCATCGATAGTTCAGTACCGTAAACTTTTGTAAAAGCTTTAGACAGGATTAATAATGTAATGTTGTGTCGTGTGAAAAGACAGGCCAGTTATGGTGGCTCTTCGCTATCATAGACTTATTTCGTGAAACTAATTCAGTAGTGACAACCAATTCAGAAAAGAGAAGCAGCACTCCCAGAGTACATTGTAGAATGACTTTAATAGTGACATCTGATATGGTAGACAATGTTACAAATGGCTATCTAGCAATAAAACTTTTGTTGTTGTGTTTACTTCTAGTTTACAGACACTTTTAAAGGGGTTGACCATGAATTTCAGGACCCAGGGAGGAGGCTGGAGAAGGGAAACCGGGTGCTGTGGAGTAACTGGCTCCTTTCCTGTGGCCACTGTGACTGCTGATTAACCTCAGCGGTGACGAGTACCAGGAATTCTAGCAGCGGCTCCACAGCATGTGCAGCACCCCAGAGTGCCAGTTAGATATATTTTTGTTTTTTTATATTTCCTCTTCCCCTACTTCTTCCCTGAGTCCTGAAATTCATGGACAAACCCTTTAAGTTTTGGGTGGATATTAAAAAATATAGTGATAATTTATAGTTGGATACATGCATAAAAAGATGTAATATGTCCTTATGTTTATGTTTAAGAATCTTTTTTAGATCTATTATATCTAATATACACTTATTACGTTTATTCTACAATAGTTCTGTAGTTTAGTCTCCGGCAATATTTTTCTTCGACAGAATCATCTTATTGGAAAATACTACTGTCTGCCGTTGAGCTATAGAAGTGGAGTATTCATCTGCGTATATTACTACCTCTTTCTTAAAGAAAAGTACAAAGTCTGCTGGAAGCATCAGCTGTTTATTAAAACACTATTGTATGGTTTATAAATGGCCTTATTAAAAATTAACACTATGCACAGGCTCAGATATGTTGCATTACTTCCCTTAGCAATTGTAGGAACGTTTTTGTGTGGATGCATGAGGGAGACATCTCTGGGAAGATTGATGGGGCTTACTTAAGATGTTAATTAGTTAACTTGTCTCTCTTGCTTCTGTACATAAAAGTAAGTAGAGTAGAACAACCTGAGATGAAGAGATTTTATTCTCTTATGCTCTTAAGGTTACGTGAGATAAGGTGGTTCTACTAAACCTGCTAATAATGAGGAATACGTTTTATCATAATGATATACAGTCTTAATTCACACTAGAATTAGATTTGTTACGCAGCCACACACATTTTATTTTATACTTTATAAGTAACAATTAGGTGTCGTTGCTTTATGTGTTTCAGGTGTAAAAATAGCAGATTGTTGTAAAGGCTTCAGATTACAACATAGAAAAAAGAATCATAGTGTTTTTTTATCTTTTTAACCACACTGCTTGCAGTTTTTGACATTATGTCTACCTTCCTCCAATAACTACGGTAGCTGCTTTCTGTTTTCTTCCACACTGAATCAATGTGTAGGCACAGTTCACACTTGGAACTTGATTTTGACATGCCAGAGCCATATCAGCAACATACAGTAAGTGGAGAAGCAGGACTGGGTCAGATGGAGGATCGCGGAGGCCTTAGATTTACTAAATGCCCACACCTAATGTAGTGTATTTGATATTGTGTACTAAGTGTCCTGTATGTAGGTGAGACAGGACAGTCACTTAGGACGAGGATGAACTCACACAGACATACGATTAGAGAATAGAGACTGGACCTCCCTCTGCCAATACACTTCTGCAATGAAAATCATAATATGACCCAGGATATGAAGATCCTGGTACTAAGAGGGAATTTTAGGAACAAAAACGATCGCCGCATATGGGAGATTAAACTTATGATGACCTTCAACACTCTCCAAAAGGGGTTAAATCAGGCACAAGATTTTATGACCTTTTATAACCACTAGACACCACGTCACTGATCAAAAGAAGCTATAAACCCAGAGAACTTTCCTGTGAACTGATATATATGTTTTTTTAAACTGTTTATTTACATGTTCTGTTTTCCGTCTATTTTGCATCTAACACTCCATCTCTCTGTGTATATATATGCCTAACTCCAGAAATTGTGTTATACCATCCTGATGAAGAGACCTCTATAGAGTCTCGAAAGCTCGATGTTTTTTTAAGTTAGCCATTAAAAAAGGTATCAACTACTGAGGACTTCCTCAAAAAATTTCTTTCATTTCATATCCACTGGCTAACACGGTACAAAGACATTTTTTCTTATACTAAATGCCCACATTCAGAGAGGACTCTAGCTTGGGCGTTACTGGGAGTCTTTGCTGTGTAAGGCCGGGGCCCCACGGGATGGAAATGCTGTGATTTGCCGCCGTGGGAAAGATTGCAGTGTTTTACAGTAAGGGCGGTTTTTCCCGCAGCGCTTTTTTGCTGCGGGACATCCCGTGGGGCCTTATCCTAAGACAGTGGAGGCCCAGTGGTTATGGTATCCACTGGCTTCTGAGCAAGCACCATATTTAAAGTGCCGACATCCACCTTATTATAATGACGGATGTCAGCAAATGGTTAAGGCACTGGAAACTCTTAATAACCTTTTGCAGCAATGCATTAAAATTGGCCCCGCTGAGGGTAATAATTGTGATGTCCAGTGGAGGGAAATGATAAATTTGTCATAGACAGACCAACCTATCCTTGTATCGTATTGAACAAAAGAGCAGTGCAGCAAAGTAGTAGATTGGAAGACAGCAAAGATGTCTACAGTCTATAGAATATAATCATTCTGCCCTTACTGTACAGGAGATCATCTGTCCATGTACAATGAGCCTGTGATGGACTTGTGGAGGGGGCAGAACTGCGCTAAGATTGGGAGCAGCAGCCTTAACCAATAATAAGACAGGAGGCGTGTCTCAGACTACCTAAGACACCTTGTTGATGCTGCAGCTGAGCTGTAATCATAGGACTAAGCCCTGTCCTTTAGAAGCTGAGAGCTACCTATTAGCAAGATATGAGGGCAATAAATATTCGGTATTCTTGCCCATAGGTATCTGTGCATAAGCATGTCCTGATGTTCGGTATTAGTTAGAGGAAGGGGTAGGGGCGGACATTGTTTTTCCTATCTATAGATAAGTACAGTATATCATCTCTATCTTACTTTCCATCTGTGAAAACTAACTCCCTCCTAAAATGCAAAGCTAAACAACTTGCTCTCTTTGCAATAACCTATCCATTACTCATTGGATGTTGAGAGGCGACATCCATTACTCACCCTGGCTCCTCAGTTGTGATTAATGGCAATTGTTTGGTAAAATGAGATAAAGCTGATAAATGACATCACTCAATTCACATATTTCTGGTGTACTTTTCTATGATTTATCCACCTTGGCCATCCCTGAGCAGCCTCTGCATTTTAAGTGTGCTTCATTCCATTAAATTATAATATGACAGTTTTGTATAAGTTTGCTGCTGCTCTGGAACGTACAAAAAAGGAACCGCAAGTAAAATGTAGGTCCATTTAATGATAATATTATGTTCCTCCCACTAAAAGGTTTTCTTCTTTTATGTGGTTCTGTTGTTATATGTGGCGCATTTTGTCATGTGGTTAAGTATGACGTACAGTTCTCTTTAACGTGCTATTTTATTTGGTAAAGAGGGGTTATATATAGTATATGCTATCATGTGTCCTCTTAGTTTCGGGTTATTTACTTGATGATGGTTTTATTCCACTATAAAACAAAATAACATCTTATCTAATAGTTTTGTATGTTCTGCTTTAGCTTTATTTTTTTGTGTTGCCTTATCTTACAAAATAGTTGGACATTTTTACTGCTTTTGTCAGCCGATCCGCCTTGTATGTTGTAAGTTCTTGTGAGCGGGACCCTAATGCCTATTGTGTGATTTAAATGGGATATTTAGGATTTTTCTTTAGGATTTTTCCCCACTCAGTACATGGTATGCTACCACAAAAACAAATTACTACTGGCACTTGGTTGTGTTTAACATCCAAGGCCAGGGACTAGCCTTCGTAGTCGGAAGATACTCCCGCGGGTTAACTCCCTGAATGCCATCATCAATAGCGATCACAGCACTCAAGGGTTCCAGGGAGGTCGAGTAGCTAACTCTACAAAGTTAATATAGTGAACCTATGTGTGGTGTACTGCAAAACTATGTGATCTGAGATTCTAAGTTCAAGTCCCTTTCTGGAGCAATAAAAACATTCTTAAAATAAAAAGTTAAAAAAACAACAACCCACCATTACATTTAAAAAAATATATAAACAAACATGTTAAGTATCCCCATGCGCGTATAAGTCCTCACTATCCAAAAATAGCGTTATTTATCCCATACGGTGAAAACTGTGAAAAAATTATACTGCAGTGCTCAAAATAATGAATTTTGGTCACTTTGCTTTCCGTAAAAAATAGCATGAAAAAAATTATCAAAGACTTATACGTAGCAAACATTGGTAATAGTAAAAACTACAACTTGTCCCTCAAACAAAACAGTAAAAAAGGTTATAGGGGTCAGAATATGGTGGCCTCAGGAAAATCATTCATTTTCAAAGTGACATTTGTAAAAGCGGTAAAATTTAATAGAACAATATAAATATGATATCACCGTGATTATAATGACCTATCTGACAAAGTCGTCATGTCATTTTTAATGCAGAGTGAATACTGCAAAAACTGTGCAAAAAATTAGATTTAATAAAAGCTAATCAAAATATTATGTGTACCCCTAAATGGTGCCAAATGAAAGAACAATTTGGCCCACAAACAATAAGCTCTCACGTAGCGATGTAGGGTTCTAATAAAATAGTAAAACAAAAAAAAAAATCACTCCATTTTACATATAAAAGTAGAATATTATTGTGAAACACATACACGTTAGGTATCCTTGTGTCCTAAAATGCCCAGTCTAGAAACGTATAAAAATATTTTCCCTGTAGTGTGAACGTCGTAGCAGAAAACAACCCCAAAATGCCGAACTGACCTTTTTTTTCTGTTTCGCCTCTGATTTGAATAAAAAATGATCAATGCAATAGACATTCCCTAAAATGGTATAACTAAAAAGGACACCTGACCCTGCAAAAAAAGTCACCCTATGCTTCCCCATACAGTTCCATGGACACCTGTCAATGTGGCTCTGCAGCTGTTGCAAAATGACAACTCCTGTATGTTATTAAATATTTTACATTTTTTGCTTCAATTTTTTTCCCCCTAGTTTTCTCTTCTAAAACCTAGGTGCGTCTTATGGTTAGGTGCGTCTTATAGTCCGAAAAATATGGTACCCTGCCTCCCTAAAGGGTTAAATGTATAACTATTTATTCATTTATACAGTACAGATGCCTCACTAAGATACAATGCAATGTAAAAATGACATGCCGTATTTTATAACAGTTTTCTGCCTGACTGCTTATCTCATTGAAATGAGCAGAAGCCCTCAGAGATGTTTGCCTTTCTAGCTCCCATGGTACTTTCTAGACTTAGCAGCTGTAATGGACAAAACTTAGAATTCATAGTTGTAATGAGCAAAGCGTAGAAAACCTTCATTTTTTGTTGTTAAATTGATGGATACTTCAGTCAAACCTACATAAAAGCTGAGCTCTGTGAGATATAGGTTTATATAATTTGGAGAAGGATTGCTGAGTCAAAAGAAGAGTAAATCCTGTTAGGACTCCTTAGGATAGACCGTGAGAGTCCAGCTCACCCTCCTCATGATTGGCAGCATTCCTTGTGGCAGCATTCCTTGTGTCAGTGTATGTACAATGACGATTGTCAGTCAGCTGGAGTGGGTGGGCAAATCAGGACTCAAGCTGTCTCATAGGAGTCTTAAGGATCTGAATCCTATAAATCCTATATATAATTCAGATCAGGTTCAGATCCATAAGACTCCTATGAGACAGCTTGATCTGAATCATATATATATATATATATATATATATATATATATATATATATATATATATATATATGATAAGATAATCCTTTAATAGTCCCACATTGGGGAAATTTCAGCGTGTTACAGCAGCATAGTAATACAGATACAGGATAATACAGAGTAATATATTACAGACGTAGACACAGATAAGCTGAGAAGAGAAGATATACTAGGAGTCCATGGCAGCTAAGGAAAAACAGAAGAGAAAGAGGAAGACTTCATGGTCATCCTCATAATCATTAGTTCTCTGTGCGGAGTGATCTTCGTTTGGTCTGATGTAGATTATACAGCCTGGTCGCGGTTGGAAGGAAGGACCTGCGATAGCGCTCCTTCTCACACTTGGGGTGAAGCAGACGGTCGCTTACAGTGCTGCCAAGTCCCATCAGGGTCCCATACATGGGGTGGGATTTGTTCTCCCGCATGGAGGTCACCACAGACAGTATCCTTCTGTCACCCACCACCTGTACTGGGTCCAAGGGGCTCCCCAGGACAGAGCTGGCCCTCCTGATCAGCCTGTCAAGTCTATTTCTATATATGATATGCTCTGTGGAAGCAGTGGTGCGGACCCAAACAGTCAAGAATGGGACACAACTAGCCACACGAACAAAACAGGTTCAATATAGTCTCACCGGACTCAGGTTACAGGACAGAACCATACACCTCCTTTCACCTCATGGAACTGCGCACAATGCAGGAGCTGCAGCCTTTTTCTGGCCCAGTAATAAGCCAGGGATCTACACCAGGGCTGAGGCCTACTCCAGATCTGCCCTGGACCACACATGTGTCAGATACCTGGGGCTGATATATCTGGACTCCAGCACTCTGCTTGTCACCTTCTCACAATATATATAAATATCACAGATTTCATCTTTTCTACCTCTGTTATAGGCCGCTTTTAAGGCAAATAAATATACATGTGAGTTTTTACTTTTTTTAAGATTCTGATGGTGGTCTGCCCCATCATTGTATTACTACTCATAGCAGGCACTGTCATCTGGGTACCTCTGATGTTCATTCGTCTATGTTCCACAATGCTGCTATGTGAAATTGCTTTGTGAAATGTTAGATATGGGAAATGAGGCCAGCAGATATTAGGTGTTCCCCCTCCATATAGTTTGGCTGATTGTCATGCGGTATCATTCAGCAGTGCCTTTTCATTCCTACCTCGGTGAATGTATACAGATCTGTAGATGACTGTACGTTGTGGTTAGAGTCCGGTTGATGGATGTGGTCGCCCAATGTAGCTCATACACAGAAAGAGCGGCTGTGTTTAAGTCTATAGTTTTCCTGTAAGCATTTTTAAGCAGGTTTGGCTAGATAATGAATTTGCGCACTTATCCTTGAGTGTAACATTAAAATGTCCCGAAGCGCATATGTAATCATATTATATGGAGTATATTGAATTCTAATTTTATTGGTAACTTTAGCAGGTGGACTGATGTCGACATTAAAGCTTTTTTGCCTATGAAGTTAACATCAAAGTGTCAGCTTTGAGATGTACATCAAAGTGTTGTCAACGTTTGTGTTAACATTGAGCATAATTTGAGAGTGCAGGATAAAACTTTGCTGTCAGCATATGTGAAATGTAAATAGGAGGCCATTGTAAAGGTCAATATACATGAGGTAAATGAATACTTAAATAGGAAATTCACTTAATCTGAAGTCTTAGGCTTTTAAACATCGCCTGTGAAGAGTCCTCTGTTTCCTATTTCATAGAATGAATCTTCTTTATCTTTAATACAAAGACTCTTTAAGGACAATATAACCAGGAAAACTTCTCACTATAAGTAACTGAGGTACAGCGCTATGCCTGGAACACCCTGCTGGTTGGTGCGGTCCTGAAAATCAGATCACGTATCTGTGGCCTACTTGACATATGGGATATCATAATACAAACTAGGCCAATATAACTTTAATTATCTTTTCTGGATTTATATGGGATATCATGTAAAAAGGTTAGAAAATCCCTTTATGTAGCAATTCATTTCATTTCTTCCTCCATTTTACTTTCAGAAATTGTTATTAAAAGAGAAACTGTCACCATGGAAATGCAGTCCAGAAAGTTATAGAGATGGAGTACCTGAGCAGAATGATATAGCTTCACGTAAAAGGATTCAGTATAACTTGTCCTTAAAGGGGTTGTCCCAGCTCAAGTATCCTATCTATACTGGTAGCTTATGTAAATTGAAGACTTTTCTTAAATACATTGCTTTATTATAATATATATATATATATATATATATATATATATATATATATATATATATATATATACTAGAGGGAGGACCCGGCTTCGCACGGGTATATTACATTTTATGTTTGTGCAGTGGCCCCATAAGAAATGTCCAATTTTGCACTGGTGTATTTTGTATGTGGTTTGTGTGTATGTCCATAAGCGTCATGTGATTGTGTGTATCTCATTTTGGATATCAGTGAAAAACCTATGATCAGTTGTTATGGATACCTGGAGTAAAGCTGTATCTAATCCTTCCCCGCGTAGTACTGTGTTTAGACTCAAGTATCTAATCCTTGTTGGTGTGGTACTGTTTGCACATGCACATATCTAATCCTCCGGCGTGTGGTACTGTGTGCAGATGTGTGTATCTAATCCTCCCCTGTGTGGCATTGTGTGAAAAGGCACGTATCTAATTCTCCGGTAAGTGAAACTGTGTGCAGACGTGCATATATAATCTTACGGCATGTGGTACTATGTGCTGATGCGCGTATCTAATCTTCTGGCGTTGTGGTACCGTGTGCAGACAGGTGTATCTAATCCTCTGGCGTGAGGTACTTTGTGCAGATGCGCGTATCTAATCCTCCCCAGTGTGGTACTGTGTGCTGAGACGCGTATCTAATTATCTGGCATGTGGTACTGTGTGCAGAGGCATGTATCTAATCCTCCAAAGTGTGGTACTGTGTGAAGAGGCGCGTATCTAATCCTACGGCGTGTGGTACTGTATGCAGACGCATGTATCTAATACTATAGCGTGTACAACTGTGTGAAGACGTGCGTATCTCATCGTCTGGCATGTGAAACTGTAAGCAGACGTGTATCTAATCCTACGGCATGTAGTACGGTGTGCAGACGTGCTTATCTAATCCTCTGGTGTGTTGAACTGTGTGCAGATGTGCGTATCTAATCCTCCCTTGTGTGGTATTGTGTGAAAAGGTGCATATCTAACCCTGCGGCGTGTGTAACTGTGTGTAGACGCGTGTATCTAATCCTACGGCATGTGGTACTGTGTGCAGATGCGCGTATCTAATCCTCTGGCGTGTGGTACTGAGTGCTGAGACGCGTATCTAATTCTCTGGCTTGTGGTACTGTGTGCAGAGGCATATATCTAATCCTCCAAAGTGTGGTACTGTGTGCAGACACACGTATCTAATCCTCCCCTGTGTGGTATTGTGTGAAGAGGCACATATCTAATCCTGAGGCATGTGGTACTTTGTGCAGACGCGCGTATCTAATCCTCCCCATGTTGTACTGTGTGCTTAGACACGTATCTAATTCTCTGGCTTGTGGTACTGTGTGCAGACACACGTATCTAATCCTCACCTGTGTGGTATTGTGTTAAGAGGCACGTATCTAATCCTGCAGCATGTGGAACTGTGTGTAGACGCACGTATCTAATCCTACGGCATGTGTTACTGTGTGCAGACGCATATATCTAATCCTCTGGCGTGGGGTACTGTGTGCAGACGCACGTATCTAATCCTCCCTGTGTGGTACTGTGTGCTGAGACGCGTATCTAATTCTCTGGCTTGTGGTACTGTGTGCAGAGGCATGTATCTAATCCTCCAAAGTGTGGTACTGTATTCAGGCACACATATCTAATCCTCCCCTGTGTGGTATTGTGTGAAGAGGCGTGTATCTAATCCTATTGCGTGTGGAACTGTGTGTAGACGCGCGTATCTAATCCTACGGCATGTGGTACTGTGTGCAGACGCGCGTATCTAATCCTATGGCGTGTGGTACTGTGTGCAGATGTGCGTATCTAATCCTCTCCTGTGTGGTATTGTGTTCAGATGTGCGTATCTAATCCTCTGGCATGTGGTACTATGTGCAGATGAGCGTATCTAATCCTCCCCCGTGTGGTACTGTGTGCTGAGACGCACATCTAATTCTCTGACTTGTGGTACTGTGTGCAGAGGCATGTATCTAATCCTCCAAAGTGTGGTACTGTGTGCAGACACACGTATCTAATCCTCCCCTGTGTGGTATTGTGTGAAGAGGCGCGTATCTAATCCTACGGCGTGGGGAACTGTGTGTAGACACACATATCTAATCCTACGGCATGTGGTACTGTGTGCAGATGTGCATATCTTATGCTCTGGTGTGTGGAACTGTGTGTAGACACGTGTATCTAATCCTATGGCGTGTACAACTGTCTGCAGACGCGCGTATCTAATCCTCTGGAGTGTGGAACTGTGTGTATACGCGCGTATCTAATCCGACGACATGTGGTACTGTGTGCAGACGTGCAAATCTTATGCTCTGGTGCGTGGAACTGTGTGCAGATGCGTGTATCCAATCCTTTGGCATGTGGTACTGTGTGCAGACGCATGTATCCAATCCCCCGGGGTGTGGTACTTTGTGCAGACGCGTGTATCTAATCCTTCGGCATGTGGAACTGTGTGCAGACGCACGTATCAAATCCTTCAGTGTGTGGAACTGTGTGCAGAAGCGCGTATGTAATCCTCTGGTTTGTGGGACTGTGTGCAGACGCATGTATCCAATCCCCCGGGGTGTGGTACTTTGTGCAGACGCGTGTATCTAATCCTTCGGCATGTGGAACTGTGTGCAGACGCACGTATCAAATCCTTCAGTGTGTGGAACTGTGTGCAGAAGTGCGTATTTAATCCTCTGGTTTGTGGGACTGTGTGCAGACGCGTGTATCTAATCTTCTGGAGTGTGATACTGTTTGCTGATCTGTGTATCTAATCCTCTGATGCGTGTATCTCAGCTTGGATATCAGTGTTGTATTGTGCATGTGGAGTGACCATGTGTATTGCAGTTGGAATATGAGTGAAAGTCTTGCAGATTTGTATTGGCTAAGGGGGGGGGGGGCACTGTGTTTGAAATGCTGTATCTCAGCAACGGTACGTCCGAGTGAGTTGGAGTCTCGTCTTAAACCTTCCCGGATACCTGAAGTATCTCTGTACCAAATTTGGTGAAGATCGGTCCAGTCGTTTGGTTCGCATTAGAGCACAGACAGACAGACAGACAGACAGACAGACAGACAGAAATTCATTTTTATAATATAGGGAGATATATATATATTTATTTATTTATATATTGCTTTATATAAATTTATGATATATTTTAACATTACCTTTATTATTCTGATCCGCACTGCCATTCCTTTGAAATATCTTCTTTCTTCCATATGTAAATGAGTTTTCAGATAGCACTGGGGCCGTCCCCTGTGCTGTTCGAAAACTCTCCAGCGACGCCTCCATCTTCTTCTCCGGGCCGCCTCTTCTACGTCACCTTCGTGTCTTCATCCAAAAGCACCGAATGCGCTTGTCCGTCCAATGGCCATTTTCCTGTGGCCGAATAGGAGAGTGCTGGTTCATGTATGCTTTTGCTAGTTGTTTGGCATCTCTTCCCTTTGTGTCCATACTTACCCTCACCATTTCAGCACCTTACTTCAGTTCTCCCTGCTGGTCTCTGTTTACCTGTGTGCATCTATGGTGTGACTGTATACCTATGTGACTAATGTATACAGTCACTGACCCTTGCTACACAAGTGATTGTCTACACTGGCCAGGTGTATATACGGCCATGTAGTACATCACTGCTATAATCAGGTAAACAGAAGCTGGAGCAGCAGAGGAATGCTTATTGTATTATTTTACCACATTTCCATTTGGCCTCTATACTAACACTATTCAGCAAGATTACATTCACATCTGCATCTAAGTCTGTCTGCTGCAGAGCCCATCTGAAATTGACCCCATTAAAGTCAATGAGGTCCCTTTGGATCTGTTGTTGTCCATCAATAGACAGACCAGAGAACAGATGAAACCATGCAGATGTGAATGCACCCTGAGCTCCATCGCGCTGACTTCGGATGGACAGTTTTTATGTTCATTTAACTCTGCGTGGGAGATTTGCAACAGAAAGACAGATCTCTAACAGCAATAAAGATACTTTATATTATGAAAACACTCAGTGTTGTAATGCTTAGAAAAACTGAGCATTCTCTTTATGGGAAACAGAGGCTTTACTTTGTGTGAGTTAAGGATCTAAAACCGTAACCGGTTGCTAAAATGAAGCGGCAGAAACTTTCTGCTATGTGCTGTGCCTCTTATGCCTGGCTATCCTTGGAGAGCTGAGCTGTATATAGACATATATCGTATATACACGAGTACAGGCTGACCTGAATATAAGCCAAGACCCCTAATTTTACCACAAAAAACTGGGAAAACTTATTGACTTGAGTATAAGCCAAGAGGGGGTGGGGAATGCAGCAGCTACTGGAAAATTTCAAAAATTTAAATTGGCGGAATTTTAGGTTGCAGTAGATGCTGGGGAAAGGGAGGGGTGTTTTGGATGTCTGTCTGCCTCTTCCCTGAGCTTGAGGACTGGGGTCCCCCCACACACACTTGGAACTCAGCCTGGCTGAATATAGCATATCTGCAGTGCTCCTATTAACCCCTCCCCGACGAGATAGGTTAATAGGAGCACTGCAGATCCCCTATATTCAGTAGACCGGGCACTTTCAGACACACGGATACCTATTGTGTATGTGTTTCACAGTAACTTTCTGCTTTGAGGGCAGGTTCACACCAGGTTTCCCTTTCCTGCCTGAGAAACTGGGCAAGAAACGGAAACCGGCAGGTAGTTTTCAAACCCATTTATGGGTTTGAAAAGTGTCCGCCGGTGAGCTTCTTCTGCTCTCCGCAGCAAAACCTTTTTTTTTTTTTTTTTTTTAACCGGACATGCAGGGCTTTGTGTCGGGTAAAAAAAATCTGCTTCGCCGCAGAGAGCAGAAAATGCTCACAGGCGCTCACTGGCGGACATTGAATGTCGGTTTCCGTCTTCTGCCAACAGAAAACAGAAACCTGCATAACGGAGATTGGGTGCTGTGAACCCGCCCTTATATGTATTCTAGGGAAAGGAGTGATTTAGAAGTTTTATTTATTTTTTATTACATTTTTTTTTAACTTTTTCCCCCCACTATTTTACTAGCCCTCCCCCCCAGGGGATTTGAACCTACAATCATTTGATTGCAAGTCCCATAGACGGCAATACAAATGTTTTGCCATCTATGGGAGATTCTATACATTCTATACATTACTATTGCGGATGGTCATAGAGTAGCTGCAATAGTAATATAGCGATGACAGGCCTGGGAGCCTTCATTTGGCTCCTGGCTGTCAAACAGAATACAATAGTAAACAATAGAGGCAAATATAACAAATTATGTGTGGGTAAATGACCATAGCAACAAAGTGAACCAACAAAATATATGAATAAAAATTAACTTTTATTAAGTGCTCCTAAAAAGGTGTAGCAACATATATACATACAAAATATATAAACAAACATAAAACAAAATCATATAGGGGTAGACAATGCTACAAATACCAACTTGTCAGCCATGGAATGTACATTGGATGGCAACACTAATATCATAGTACAAAGGGCTCAACCATAGCTAAAACTGAAAGTGTCCAATAATAAAGTGTTGTAAATGAAAACAACAAATAATCAGTGTAATAACCCACAGATAGCTATGAGACTGCCCACATAGGATGATCCAAGATTAGCCTCCATACATACCAACAGTAGAGGGACCTGGCTGTCATCGGAATAGGTCGGCTCCTGCGAGCTCGCCGCGCAGGAGCTGGCCTGCAACTTTAAAGGTAGGGGGCCGGTGGTGGCTAATTTTAAACTGGAAGGGGGGGGGGGGGACACACACATCTCCTGAGGCATCTCCGCTGTTACTCTTAGGGTGCATTCACACTACGTAACACCAGCGTGTATCACAGCCGTACACGCCGGCGTTACAGCAGGGCTGCCGAACACTTCCCATTCAGTTCTATGGGCTGCTTCTTTCACTGCGAGCAGTCCCACTGAAGTGAATGGGAAGTGCCGGCGTGTACGCTCCAACATGAGCAGAGCTTGCCGTATACGCCGGCACTTCCCATTCACTTCAATGGGACTGCTCGCAGTGAAAGAAGCAGCCCATTCATTTCTATGGGGAGCGCTCATATGCCGGCTCCCATAGAACTGAATGGGAAGTGTTCGGCAGCCCTGCTGTAACGCTGGCGTGTACGGCTGTGATACACGCTGGCGTTACGTAGTGTGACACACCCTTAGAGTGCGTTCACACGATGTAAAATGGAGCGCAAGCTGGCACGTATACGCGTGTCAGCATTTTGCGCGCTCAAAAAGATCCCATTGATTTCAATGAGAGTTACGAGGGTATATGCCACGTTATTTTGCGCCCGTAATTTTGCGGCCGCAAAATTACGCTGCATATACGCTCGTAACTCCCATTTAAATCAATGGGATCTTTTTTAGCGCGCAAACTCTGACATGCCGTATATGTGCCAGATTTGCCAGAGCGCGGCAATGCTGTACATTTCAAACTGCAGAAGTACTTACGGTACTTCTGCTAGCACGTCAGGAAGCATACACACGCCGGTGCGGGCCTGAGCTTTCGTGGCCACGTCACCCGGCATATGATGGAGCGGTGGGGGGGGGGGGGGTCTGCGTTCCTGGCCTGCTAGCAGAAAATTACCGTAATGACTCTAGTATAAGCCAAGAAGCACTTTTTCAGCACAAAAACTGTTCTGAAAAACTTGACTTATACTGGAGTATATACGGTATTCGTCTTGTCCTGCATACTCAGCTGTTTAAGGATCAAAGTCACTGGGCACAACACTGATCAAAGTCATTTGCGCACAACACTCATCTAAGGGGTTCTTCCCCATCCTTTTAGCATTGGTTTGGGTCTTAGCACTCAGATACCCACAGATCAAAACTTCAACAAGTCATTATGACATGTGAAAAGATTTCTAAGGCTCCAACTTCCAGAAATGCAGCGTTATTGGCTGTAGCAGAAAAAAATGCTGCCCTTTAGGTTACCAGCAAAGTGAATGAGATTTTGGTTAATTTCATCTTTTGGCTGAGCAATTCATCTAAAAATAATTGAAAGTCAGCTCAATTAATCGTTCTGAACTTACATCCATTGTTTATGTACTCACGCCATCCTATCCCACACCACCATGGGTTAAAGGATACCAACTGTATACTATCCAGTTAGGATAGCTGATTTGTGAATAAAAAAAAGCAAAATTCAGTGTCATGGCATGACATATAAATAAGGGGATGTGGGTGCTATGGACTCACGGCCCCTACATGGTCTGCCTCCTCTCGGCCGGCCGTTTCCAACCTGATGGCTGATCCTGCTAGCAGTGAACAGGATTTTTCTCTGACCCCAGCTGCCCTGCGCTCTCCTCCTTCATCTGACCTATCTGACATCTCGCTACCGGATGCTGCCTCGTCATCTCACCGTCCTAAACGTCCTAAGTTGTCGGACATTTGGAATCTTGTCTGTGCTATGCCTACTAAGCTGGATCTGGAGTTGATTGTCGGTAGAGTTGAGGAGAAACAGGAGAAACTCATGTCGGAGTTCAAATCGGACCTCTAGTCCGCTGTCACAACAAGCCGCTACTCAGCTACAGCAGATGGCATCCATTGATCAACATCTCACGGCCAAAGAATTTGTGCTTGCAATCATTTTCTGTAAGAAAATGAGTATTATCTGACAGAATTGCAGGGGTGCCAATACTTTTGGCCAACACTGTAATATAATAATTGTTTCATACTAAAAAGTATGCTTTTTTTTTTTTGTGTTCATTTCCTTTAATTGCGATGACATGATGAATAACCATGACCTGACGTGTTAGCCAATGGAGTGACAGAATGTCGTATTATCTTATTTTTTACTGGTATTTCCTTTCAATTAATACTAGATCTGTAGATAGCAAATAATCTAACCTGATCCTGTATAACTGCAGAGATGTGAAACGTGGCTACTAATAAAATGCAATGGAGCTCAATACCCAGCAAATGGCTAATCATTTGTCTACATTTCCATTTTCCTATTGCAGCATGAATCTTGCCTGATCTTGCAGCCATAACATTGTACTTGCCCGGCTTTTTCCACTATTGTTACTCTGACAGTGACGACCTCTCTACTTAATCTTTTCATAACAAATTCATTAATGCTAATATATGTTTATTGCTCCTCTGACATTTGCCATGTCGTGGTTTAAATACCGAGCTCTTTTATTATAAATATGATGGACACGTCTTCTTACAGAGACTAAATAAGCTGTCAGTTTATGTCAATTGTTATGGTGTTTTATGATGTACATGCTTGTCCACTTAAAACTGGACTCTGACAGCAAGTTACATTATACAGGTCAGTGATCAGCCATTAGGAGATAATGACTTCTGGTCACTAATGAACACGGCTAGATTTATGACATCTTTACTTCTCTGTCAATCCTATGCAGGCTAATAAGCAGGCAGCATTGTACATTGGGTGTCCATTTCCTCTGGCCATTCTAATAAGGACAAATGTATATCTGCACATTAGTTTTCCCCTGCAGATATTCAGTCATTACCTATATTGAATATAACAGTGACATCCTTCCCCCTACTTAGGCTTCACAGCTGTTTAGTGTTGGCTACAGCTGCTAGACTATGAATGGGAATATAATTGGATGTCCTGAGTTCTTCTACTGTAAGTACAGTACTATAAATATAGCCACAGATTGGATGGTAGAGCAAATATGTTTTCTATGTTTTACTATGCTGCATATTCATTTACATTTCTGTTCAGTGGTTTAAAGGGATGTCTAGCAGGGAAAAATGTTCTCAAAGTACTTACTGCTGTCCATACACTTTGTACTAGGTTCACACTACTGTTCAGGGATTCCGTTCCCCATTCCAATTATAATACACAGTCCAGTCACATTAATGTGACCACCTGTCAAAATCCAGAATAACCACCTTTGGCAGAGCGGACCGCTGCGAGACGTGCAGGAAGAGAGGGGATGTTGTGATGATGATCACTGGGATGTTGAGCCATGCCGACTCCAGTGCCGTGGCCAGCTGCACTAGGTTACGCGGTTGAGCATCCATGGTGCAAAAAACCCGATCAAGGTGGTCCCACAGATTCTCAATTGGGTTCAAGTCCGGGGAATTTGCTGGCCAAGGGAGTACGGTAAACTTATCCTGGTGCTCCTCGAACCACGCACGTACACTGCGAGCTTTATGACACGTCGCATTGTCCTGCTGGTAGATGCCATCATCCTGAGGAAAAACAATTCGCATGTAGGGGTGAACATGGTCCGCAAGGATAGATTCATACTTGTGTTGATCCATCATACCTTCCACAATGATGAGTGCACCCACATGGCTGATGACACGTGCCTTCTGCGATAGGTTTTTTAACATTGACGTCAAAAGTAGGCGGTGGTCACATTAATATGACTTGACTGTGTATGTAGAAAGCAGGACTTTTTTCTTTACCGATTTCAGGTGGAAACACAGCAAATACTATTATAGTCTATGAGTTTCGTGGGTTTCCGTGGGTATCCACTTTTTAAGTAGTTTGGATTTCTGTTTTTTGCGTCCCCAATCAGACCCGAAGAACACAAACTTGAAAGCGTGCACACGTGACTAGTGGTTCATGTGTCCGCACCTCTGCCCAATACCTCTGTTTCTCTTAACCAAAAGGATTGGGCCGTTGAGATCAAAATGCCAAATCCTTCTCTTGACAAAGTTCAGAGAAGTCCTTAACCTATAACAAAGCATTGAGGTCACCTATATCACACAGTACATTGTCTGCACAAGGAGTTGTTAAAGAGGTTTTCTGGGATCAGAATATTGGATGGAACATCATTGGCATAGGTCGCCAGATTGGTAGGTTGCAGATTGTTAGGACTCTAACTCTTGGCACACCCAGTCATCAGTTTACATAAAGGGTTAATTCACGCATGATATGGGAATATAGTCTTGGCTCAATCTCTCTGGGGTGGCCATGAGTTACAGAAACAACTGAACGCAGCTGTTCTACGCGGTTTCAGTAATCTCCACAGTCATAAGTGTAGCACCTATTAAGCTAAAGAGAGCAGAAAAGCCCTGTTTGGCTGTTTTCATCATTTCAGATCTGGTAGAAGGAAGGACGAGCCCTGCATGTCAGCCATGTTTGGCCAAGGCGGGAATCCCTATTTTATTGTGGACGCATCTGTAAATGGCTGGGCGGAGGAAGAAACCCCTGAAATATAATCACTAGTTTGATCAAGAAATAGCACCTGTATATTTATATATATATATATATATATATATATATATATATATATATATATATATATATATATATATATTCAGTTAGACACAGTATAATTGTAGAAAAGAACCCTGAGTGCATTGTTATCATATCCTTCTTTCAGTCTTTTTCAGTCAAAGTAAACAATGAGTGAATGTTTTGTGTTCCTTCAGCTAGTGCTTAGTCGTAGCCTCTTCTCCGTGTTCCGTCTTTCATCACTCATTTGTGTCTGCTTTTGCTAACAGCTTTGTCTCATCCATCCATGATCTAGTGCTGCTTTGGGACTTGGAGTCTACAGTCAATCAGCCTTTGATTGAGTCTTTTTAAGAGTGTCTTTATTGATTTATTTTTCTTATAAGAACACCAAAGAAAGCTGGCACACAAAACAGTATTTACATTTCAGACCAGAGGCTGTGTATCCCCAGATGCTGTAACCTGTGGGATCCCACGCGTTTGAAGGGTAGCCATAAATATGCCAGTTATTCTAGCCAATCCTATCCAATGGCAGGCTGCTTTGACATGCTCTTTGTAAGACCCTTTTGGCTTAATTTAAGTTTCCTTGGAGATTTGGTAAAGGAGCAGTTTATATGGCTAGGATGCTTGTTGTTTAGATAAGGGTTGACTGTATGATTCTTCTTGTAATAGACCTCCGCTCATATTTATGTTACTCAAACTGACCCCTTTAGGTTGCTGAATGACATTTACTTATGTTAGTGTATTCACATTGTCCAGAATGTCATTACATTTCATTCCAAGTTACATCCGTATAAGACATGATCCTTAACAGGAGTTTGGATACAATGATGCATAAGGGCATGTAGGGTCATGTACACTTTTTCTGTTGTGGGAAAAAGATGGGTCAACATTAAGGAAATCAGCTTTTTCTTAATATGCAAATGAGGCTGCAACTGCCACATCTCACAGCACTACATCACCACCTGTTCCTTCCTAGGAACACTCGTGTGAGGGCGAGTTCACATCTGTGCCCTCGCGTCTCTGTTTTCAGGTTTCCGCCTTCTGCCTGAGAAACTGGACTGGAGACGGAAACCAGCAGTAACTCTTCAAACCCATTCATTTGAATGGGTTTGCAAAGTGTCCCGCCTGTGAGTGCCCGTGAGCGTCTTCTGCGCTCCGTGGCGAAACAGTTTTTTTTTTTTTTTTTGAACGGACACAAAGTCGGGCATGCAGGACTTTGTGTCCAATTAAAAAAAAACGGTTTCGCCGCGGAGACCACAAAATGCTCACAGGCGGACACTGTTGGCAGAAGACAGAAACCTGAAAACGAAGACCGGAGCACCCTAACTGTGATTGATGTCACGTACGTCCTCCATGCCAATGTACTCACTCATGCATTTCTTTGCATACACACTGCTTCTCTGTACAGTCAAAAGTCTCTCCTCACATCTCTAGAAACTCGTCTGTGCATGTGCTCCAAAAGAGACACTGATGGTTTCAGGAGCAAGATGTAGAGGGGACATTCATTAAAGTTCAGTTCACACGTGTGTTTGGGGATTCTGTTCCCCTCTTCGCATTTTTTGTGCGAAAACTGAGCGGAAACCACATGGATCCCATTATAGTCTATGGAGTCCGCGGGTTTCCTAAGGTGACCGTTTTTTTAAGCAGATTAGGTTTCCGTTCAGGGGATCCCCTAGTGTTAATTGACCACCCTGATGTAGGTACTCTTAGGCAGTGATTTAATTCATAATTTTCTTGATGTTGGACAAGTACCGTTTTGATTCATTTAAATGACCTACTTGACCTTTTGTGTCATTTTATGTTGCGTTCAGAACCAAACACACACCCTCCTTTATGATTGACAGCTGTTCTCACTGCCTATTTGTGCCACAGATCCTGCACATGTGTAGGGGGGCAGTGATGCTGTCAGTCAGCACACTACAGGCAGGTGGTCAGTATATTTAAGGAATTTGTACTGATGTTTTGTGTTGCAGATAATGTCCTTTTGCACTAGTCACAGCAAAGTTAGCTGATGTTGTAAAATCTAATAGTTACGCTTCTAGGATGTCTTTGACAATAGTCTTGTCGACTGTTTACGTTATGTCCAGAAAAGGCAGATATACTAGAGTAGAAAGCATGATATCAGGCGCAGCAAGAAAGCCCCAAATTGTCCATAATTGCTGCACTGCAGAGGCTGAAAGTTGCTGTGAAAAACTGCAGCATTAGTTGACAAGCTGCAGGTATAAATTTTTCTCTGCAGACGCGTTTACTATGAATGTACTGTAATTTATACCGTATATTGCTCATTTACAGTACATGAGCAGGGTAAACCGTGCAGGTTCTTGAAGCCAGTTAGAACACTCCAAACAATGTACCATTTTGGTGCATAGACCAAAGCTACATTTATATAATCAATGAAAACTTTTCAAAAAGGTAGTTGTTGGTAGCATGTTGACTATCCGACTCCGAGGAATTTTTCAGCCCTGATCATTGAAACATATTTCCAAGTTTTTTTCAGCTAGTCTCTTTCGACCAATGATACAGGGCCGATTGATTTAATCAAAATGGGAGTCTATCAGCAGAAAAATCGTAATCCAGTACTACAATACCTTGTAGTGCTCTTTACTCACTTTCCAAATACACCTTATTATACTTAGCGGTGTTCACACTGCTGCTGCTGTCCGCCCTGGGGTGTCCACGGTAAACCCTGGGGAAACCAGACAGCAGACAGCTTGCGAGAGATCGGCTTTAAAACTCATTCATTTGAATGGGTTTTCAAAGGTGACCGCCCGTGTGCGTTTTCAGCCTCTCCACCTGGTGTACGTGTTTTTACGTGGACATAAAATCCTACATGGAGGACTTTGTATCTGCAGAAAAAAAAGGCTGAAAAACGTGCACAGTTTTATTCATATGGACATTGCCAATAAAATGGCCTTTTGGAGCGTTTTCTTAAAGGGGTTGTCCCATCACAAGGATCCTATCTATACTGCTTGTTAATGTGGACGTAAGACTTTTCTTAAATACACTGCTTCAGCAAAACTGCTTTGTTTGTCCACTATCTTACTTTATTCAATTCATTGCTGACACAGCCCTTGATTTATCTGCTCAAAAGTCAAGTGATGTATCTGCTGCTCTCAGGGGGGAGGGAGCAGGGGCTAAGTGCACGGGAGCGAGTCTGTGTCTGTAGCTATTCCTGTGTCTGTACCACGTGCCATAGGTCCTGCTCTCAGATAGGGGAGAGGAGCTGCTTTCATTTCTGAACGTCTTCTGTTCTCCCAGTTATCAGGCTAGCTAATTCAATTGTGTTCATTATGGCAGAGACAGGCAGTCTCTGTATGTAACACAGAATGGAGTTGCTCCTGCTTGTACTTCATAGTCCAATATTGTGCATATAGTGTTGTTTGAGGACCTTTGATGACATCACAGGCCCTTCAGTCGCCCCATAGGATCACGCTATGCGGTGGACGGAGCTACACGGTAATTTGGGGACAGAGCTAAATGGCAGGTTGCATATGAATCCCCGCCCACCAAATGATGCAAGAAACCAGGAAGAAAGAAGATTTTACAGCAGTGAAGACTGGTGAGTATGCGACATGGGAATACCCCTTTAACTCCCTGGGCTTGGCTCTGTGCTGTGGATAACCTACCATAATTACCGCCCAGATACACCCACCATTCTTTGATTGACAGTTCTCTCTCTGGGAGATATGGGCATCAGTTAGGGCAGGTAGTCTACAGTGCAGAGCCCAGGAAGAATAAGAAATACTCTGAAGGAAACAGCAGTTTTCTTGGTACTGGAGATGCAATTCTGAATAAAAAAAAACATATTTTTAAACAGTGTAAGGATCACTACAAGGTACTGCGATTACTTTGATTATGATTTTCCTTCTGACGGACTCCCTTTATATCACCATAAACTGAACTAAAGTAGTTTTCCCCACAAACATAACCATATTTACATTTGTAGATAACTAAAAGTTAAACATTTTAGCAAAAACTCAATGCTTACAAATTTGTAGAGATTTCAAGATTTTCTCTAACCATCTTAGCGGTGACAGTCTGTTGTCTTGGTCGATTGCAAATGGATACAACTGTGTATAGAGGAACTTTCTGTGGTCTGGGACTTGTCAGAGCCCCAACCATGATTTCATTATTGTGGGCATGTTATCAGGCAGGGACACTACATGTATGAGAAGATAACCCGGCCACAATAAGGACATCATAGCTAGGTTTCTGTTAAGTCCCAGACCATAGAAATTTCCTGCAGCCATGGCCGTATTTATTGGCAACCTATCAAGCCAAAAGACTGACACACCTAAGATGGTTAGAGAAAAACTTTACTTTTAATTGTCCATAAATTTCAATATGTCCATGGGAAAACCCTTACAATAAGAGAACCGTGCACCACTTGGTGCCCAGGGTGCTGTGGACTATGTTAGCTCTATAATAGCTAATAACAGAAATATTACTATGTAATATACTAATATTTTTAACCAGATTTATATACAATATTTCGGTGTTATTTAATGAACGTAGGCTGTCAAGCGATATGGTTGCTCAAAATAGACAAGATTTTCCGGTGTGTCATCGCCTGCTGAAATTTTCGTAATATATTATATACAGTATTAAAAAGAAATGCCATGGTTTATCGTTAGATAAGATCCCTGTTTTACAAAATCCCACATGACTGACTCAACACCTCCAAAAATTCAACAAGACTGACATTTAAAGCTATATTATAAGGAAGACAAAGCATCCAGGCTGGGATTGTTTGGATTGTATCATGTCAGTATAAATAGCTGTGATTGACTGTTTTCGGGGAGCACATGTGGAAGTCATTTGTGGCATTCCAGCTAGATTAAAGCATGGTTACAAAGAATTTCACTGGGGTTTTTTTTTTTCAGGCAGTGTGAATAAAGTTTCAAAGGGGATTTTGCTATTTCTTTTAATGGGTACCACAGTGGAGTCAAATGCAGGGCAAATAGATGAAGTGGCCTAAGCTTGCCAGCAAAAGTTTAAGGAAGGTAAAAAAAAAACCCCACACAATTGAAGTGCATCCTGATATACTCTACTTACTTAAGCAAGTCTCTAGACCTGGAAAGTGTTACACCTGGTTCTTCAGACAAAAGCGCTCGCTAAACCCGATTATCATATGAAAACCAGATGTTCTATTTTAATGTGAATAAATTACTCTGCAGTCATACAGGGTCAGGCCCTGACAGGGCAGTACTTACACTTATTAAAGATTAGCTAATTTCAGTGCATGTCCCGGTGATTTGTGTCACAATGGCAATGTGATACTACAGGCAGCTACACAGAAAAAGACTCTGCAACTTTTAATTACAGAGCACTACATTGCTCTGAGTGTATCGTTTCTTTGTTTGCGATGAATGTTAGCTTTAGACATTGGCATTGTCCACTTACACTATAGCTAAGTTATTAAAGCGCTGTTCACCAATACATGGAGTGGCCAAGTAAGAACATTTTTAGGATATTTATCATCTATTTTTTTTTTTTTTTAACCAATTAAAACCAGATAGCAAAGCATAGACAAGGAGTCTGTCAGCAGTAGAGATGAGCGAACAGTGTTCTATCGAACACATGTTCGATCGGATATCAGGGTGTTCGCCATGTTCGAATCGAATCACTGATGTAGCAGAGCCGAGGGTGCACTTGAACCCTTGTGCAGCCTCGGCTCTGCTACATCAGAGCCGAGGGTGCGCTTGAACCCTTGTGCACACTCTGCTTCATCAAGCTAATAGAATGCATTGGCCAGCGCTGATTGAAGCAGAGCTGAATCTGTGTGCCTAGCTCAACTACTCCACCAGTGTAGTTGAGCTAAACACACACATTCAGCACTGCTTCATCACGCCAATAGAATGCATTGGCCAGCACTGATTGGCCAGAGTACGGAATTCGGCCAATCAGCGCTGGCTCTGCTGGAGGAGGCGGAGTCTATGGTCGGACCAGAATGGAGACTGGTGTGGAGCGATCTTAGACTCCGCCTCCTCCAGCAGAGCCAGCGCTGATTGGTCGAGTTCCGTACTCTGGCCAATCAGCGCTGGCCAATGCATTCTATTAGCCCGATGAAGTAGAGCTGAATGTGTGTGCTTAGCACACACATTCAGCTCTACTTCATCGGGCTAATAGAATGCATTGGCCAATCAGCGCTGGCCAATGCATTCTATTAGCGTGAACTGAGTTTGCACAGGGGTTCTAGTGCACCCTCGGCTCTGCTACATCAGATTGCTACATCTGATGTAGCAGTGCCGAGTGTGCATCAGATGGGTAGTTGAGCAGAACTGGCTCAGCACTGCTAAGTCTCTGCATTCGCATAGGAATGCATTGGCCAGCCTTCGGCCAATCAGCGCTGGCTCTGCCGTAGGAGGCGGAGTCTAAGGTCGGACCTGAATGGAGACTGGTGTGGAGCGATCTTAGACTCCGCCTCCTCCAGCAGAGCCAGCGCTGATTGGTCGAGTTCCGTACTCTGGCCAATCAGCACTGGCCAATGCATTTCTATGGGGAAAAGTTAGCTTGCGAAAATCGCAAACTGACAGGGATTTCCATGAAATAAAGTGACTTTTATGCCCCCAGACATGCTTCCCCTGCTGTCCCAGTGTCATTCCAGGGTGTTGGTATCATTTCCTGGGGTGTCATAGTGGACTTGGTGACCCTCCAGACACGGATTTGGGTTTCCCCCTTAACGAGTATATGTTCCCCATAGACTATAATGGGGTTCGAAACCCATTCGAACACTCGAACAGTGAGCGGCTGTTCGAATCGAATTTCGAACCTCGAACATTTTAGTGTTCGCTCATCTCTAGTCAGCAGGTATATTAAACCAGTAAAACAGTTAGATAGGTCAGACTTCCCTGAATATAAGGCTTTTCATCCCATTGGAAATGAGTGCTTCTGCTGCCGAGATATGCAAATGAGCAATCTGGAGCACCGAGGGCAGTTCTGTTGCTCCAAAGTGCTGTGTTCAACCTCTAATAACTCTCCCTTTTTTGAGTGACAGGGCCACATGAGAGTTTAGGTGTAATCGAGTTTTATTAAAGTTTTATATGGAACAAAACAAATGCAAAACGTGAAGCACGAGAGAAAGTGTAAAGAACGTCATTAATAGAGATGAGCGAGTACTGTTCGGATCAGCCGATCCGAACAGCACGCTCGCATAGAAATGAATGGACGTAGCGGCACGCGGGGGGTTAAGCGGCAAATTTTCATGGGGAAAAAAGTGTTACATTCAGGTGAACCTGACCTATTAACTGTGTTGCTGGTTTAATATGCTTCACTGTTTCAGTTATAACTAGACTTGCAATATTCGTGGCGTATAAAAGCTGATACTCTTGACTTCCTAAAGACACCAGAAGTACTTTTTCGCTCCATGCATCGGCACACTGACTCTACAACAACTTGTATCTTTCATGGATTTCAGGGATCATTTACAACAGTGCACCCCCACGCCACAGCCCCATCAATGAAAGAAACCCGGGTGGCACAGAACAAAAAAGTTGCAATTATTTTGCATAAAACCAAATTTGTGCAAAAAATGTGTGACCTCTTAATGCTTTGTATGCCAGCTATCTGGAGTATAAGACATTAAGGCAGGTTCATTAAACAGAAAAAGTATTGTCTTTGCCTCTAGCAACCATTCATTTTTGAAGAACAGACTTCGAAATGAAAGTGACTAAAAATGTCATTCACTTTTTAAATTTTTTTTTGGTATTTTGTATGGGTTGTTTGGTGAATATTTTGTGAATATACCTATTTTAATTTCTTTTAGTAGAAAACATACGTAGAAAACAACTCATACGTTATGGGGCAGATTTATTGAAATGGTCTAAAACCAAACTTGTCTTGGTATATCAAAATAATGTTCACCAAACAACTCCCCACACACTCAATAGCAAATTTGTTGAATATTTATGAAGACTTACATATTGAATGCCTTGAATCTACACCAGTTTGTAGCTTGCGTAAAATGGCGTAAACAAAATGAAAACCCGTAAGCCAAAGATAGCAATAATACATACATGGCCTGAAGGCCAAATATGGTAGACAGAAGGACATTCATCCAAACATGAATACAGGCAGAATGACAAATGTGTCACACAGATAGGGATACAAGGCTGAAGTCCTAATGGATCCACGTGAGTCAGGCATTAGACAGTAACATAACCTATACATACAGATATACAGAAAGAAAGACAACTTAAAAGTGCATCTCAATAAATTAGAATAAATTCATTTGAAAAAATGAACCACATATATTATATTGAGTCATTACAGAGAGAACTTTTCCAAGTGTTTCTTTCTGTTAATATTGATGATTATGGCTTACAGAATATTATATAAGACCGTAAAAAAATTATTTAACACAGAAATGTTGGCCAAATGAAAAGTTCTGTCCAGTAAATGCCCTCAATCGTTGGTGGAGGCTCCTTTTGCATGAATGATGGCATCAATGTGGCAATGTGACATGGAGGGATCAGCCTGTGGCACTGCAGAGTTGTTATGGAAGCCCAGGTTATATGATAGCAGCCTTCAGCTTGTCTGCATTGTTGGGTTTGGAGTCTCTCATCTTCCTCTTGACAATACCACATAGATTCTCTATGGCAGGGGTCTCAAACTCAACTCAGCATGTGGGCCGCAGAGCAAGATCCCAGCCAGTCGGCGGGCCACACTGCGGCAAATTTAGCTCCACCCACTTTTATGTTGACTCCGCCCATTCATTTTCCATGTGCCCCCACACTGTATAATCCTCCTACAGTCACCTGTAAACTATATGTCCCCCCTCCATCTTTCCCCAGTTACATATACACCCTTCATCTGCCCCCAGATTCATGTCCCCCCATCTCTGCCCCCAGATTCATGTCCCTCCATCTCTGCCCCCAGATTCATGTCCCCCCATCTCTGCCCCCAGATTCATGTCCCCCCATCTCTTCCCCCAGATTCATGTCCCTCCATTTCTGCCCCAGTGTCATGCCGTTCTCCCCCCTCCCTTCGTCTGCCCCCAGTGTCATGAGCCCCTTCATTCCACCTCAATGTTTAAAGAGGACCTTTCACCATTTTGCCCACAGGCAGTTCTATATACTGCCGAAAAGCTGACAGTGCGCTGAGTTCAGCACACTGTCGGCTTTCCCGATGTGGGCCCAGTGTGAAGAGCTTACGGTCCGGTACCGTAGCTCTTCCATGGTCAGAAGAGCGTTTCTGACACTCAGTCAGAGACGTCCTTCTTCACAGCACAGCCAATCGCGCTGTGCTGTGATAGCCGGGAGGAACTCCCCCCTCCATCTGCTCGCAGTACTCGTCCATAGACGAGCATTATCAGGGAGGGAGGGGGCGTTCCTCCCGGCTCTCACAACACAGCACAATTGGCTGTGCTGTGAAGAAGGACGTCTCTGACTGAGTGGCAGAAACTCCCTTCTGACCATAGAAGATCTACAGTACCGGACCGTAAGCTCTTCACACTGGGCCCACATCGGGAAAGCCGAACTCAGCGCACTGTCAGCTTTCCGGCAGTATATAGAACTGCCTGTGGGCAAAATGGTGAAAGGTCCGGATTCAACTCGGATCCAGCGTCCCTAGGCTTGTGCGGGCCGCACAAAATTGTTCGGGGGGCCGCATGCGGCCCGCGGGCCGCGAGTTTGAGACCCCTGCTCTATGGGGTTAAGGTCAGGCGAGTTTGCTGGCACAGTGATACTATGGTTATTAAATCAGGTAGTGATACTTTTGGCAGTGTGGACAGGTGCCAAGAAATGTTGGAAAATTAAATTTCCATCTCTATAAAGCTTTCCTGGTAGACAGCTGCGTTGACTTTGGTCTTGATAAAACCCAGTAGACCTACACCAGCAGATGACATGGCTCCCCAAACCATCAGTGATTGTGGAAACTTCACACTAAACCTCAAGCAGCTTGGATTGTGTACTGTGGCCTCTCCACTCTTCCTCCAGACTCTGGGACCTTCCAAATGAAATACAAAGTTTACTTCCATCTGTAAACACCTTTGACTACTGAGCAATAGTCCAGTTCTTTCTCTCCTTGGCCCAGGTAAGATGCCTCTGGCGTTGTCTATTGGTCATAAGTGTCTTGACACACGGAATGGGACACTTGTAGCCCATGTCCTGGATACGTCTTTGTGTGGTGGCTCTTGAACCACCGACTCCAGCAGCAGCAATCTCCCCCAAATTTTAAATAGCCTTTTCTTAACAATCCTATCAAGGCTACGGGTTTCCCAGTTACTTGTGTACCTTTTTCTACCACACTTTGGTGTCCTTCCTCTCAACTTTCCATTAATATGCTGTAATACAGGACTCTGTGAACAGCCAGCTTCTTTAGCAATGACCTTTTATGGTTTACCCTCCTTGTGGAGTGTGTCAATGACTGCCTTCTGTACATCTGTCAAGTCATCAGTCTTCCCCATGATTGTGTCGCCTATGGAACCTTAGGACTATGGGATCTTTTTATACTCTTAGGAAGTCTTTGCAGCTGTTTTGGGTTAATTATTCTAATTTTATGAGATAATGACTTTTGGGTTTTCCTTGGCTGTAAGCCATAATCATCAACATTAACAGAAAGAAACACTTGAAAAAGTTCACTCTGTAATGACTCAATATAATATTTATGTTTCACTTTTTCAATTGATAAAAGGAAAATGTTTGTTTTGGTACCGTGTTAGCCAGTGGTTATGAAATATGAAAAAAAAACAAAAAAACTTTTTAAGTCTTCAGTAGGTGATACCTTTTTTAATGGCTAACTCATAATGATGACAGAATATGACGTTTCAAAGCTTCCTCTGAGCTTCTTCTTCAGATATAACAGTTATATCTGAAGAAGAAGCTCAGAGGAAGCTTCGAAACGTCATATTCTGTCATAATTTTTCAATTGAATTACTAAACAAAAATCAAAAAACTTTTTGATGATATTTAGAGATGAGCGAACTGTAAAATGTTCGAGGTTCGATATTCGTTTCGCGTAGCCCCTCAATATTCGACTACTCGAATCGAATATCGAACCCTATTATAGTCTATGGGGGGAAAATGCTCGTTTCAGGGGTAGGCAACATTCGATCAAATTATACTTACCAAGTCCACGAGTGAGGGTCGGGCTGCCTGCACTACAAGCGGTCATGAGCAGTCGGCTCTGCCCAGGCCCAATGCCTGGCAGAGTGAATTCAGAGCCGGAAGAAGCTGCATGGAGAAGACTTCTAAAGGTAGGAGAAGAACCAGCGTTGATTGGCCGACTGTATAGCATTCGGCCAATCAATGCTGGTTCTGCATCGAACTTTTACATTCGAATAGCGAGTGGTACTCGAGTACGAGTATTTCGAATACTGTAGTATTCGATCGAATACCTACTCGATTGAGTACTACTCGCTCATCTCTAATGATATTCTAACTTATTGAGATGCACTTGTATGGCCAATAGCAGATCATGAAACAGACAACTGAATTTTTCAACTTTGTTTTTGATGCCCCGCCTTTCAAAACCCATGACTTTTTCATTTTTCAATTCACAGAGCTATATGAGGGCTTAATGTATGCGGGACAAATTGTTCTTCATAATGGTACTTTGGTACTTTGTATTATTCTGTACAATGTAATGGGAATCTGGATAAACACTACATAGGAACTTGGTTTTGAAGGGATACTAAGTCATTTTAGGGATAAGAATATTTTTCATACATTACATGATTATAACCTTCACATGATCACTAATGCAATGTGTTACAATGCTAATCTATTGCAATGCAAAATATCAGCATTTGTATGACAGTCTGCATAAAGGAGCCTGCAATACAAATGTATAGGAGACAAGCCTGAGAACCTTCCCGGCTGTCATAGCAATGGGATGCTGGCCACGGATCTCATTTCGGGGCTATTGATCCTAGGCAAATGCTTGCGCCCAGGTGCATGACATTACTCTCCACAGTCTCTGGTGGAATCTGGACGGAAACTCTGCAGGCTCATTATAGTTTTTAGTTATATTGTTTTTTTAGCCCAACGCTAGTGTGAACCTAGCATAAGTAATATGCAGTGTTCCCCTTTAAATTCTTTATTGCATCTTACGTTCATGTTATTTTCTGATATAATAAATAAATACACAATGCACATCCTTAAAATTATCGTAGTATACCCGCACATTTTGGAAATATCTGAAAGATACCTAGTTGCAATCTCCTCCCCGTAAGAGTCGATAACATTTTACATCATGCCATCTTTTAGAACGCCAATATATACTTTTATTATCAGTTTATAATTAACAGAATATTGTTCTCCATTTTGCTGGTAATTTCCAGGAATTAAACGGCACATGTTAGATTTGTAATTTTTAATTCCGATTGTAATTTTATTTTATTTCAAAAATTCAATTTTAAAACTAGACGAGTCTATGAGTATTGTTTATCTGAGGGGTGGGGAGAGTCATTATTTCTAGCTTTATGGTTCTTTTGAGTGTATGTGTTAGTGATATTCTTCAGGATTGTTTTTAGATGAGAAACAGATGTGAGAAGAATAGGTAACCTGCTGAATGTAAGGGGTTAGGGGCAGGTTTGTGAGGGAAATTTTCTTTGAGTCTTTTATTAATTTCCAGTATGCACTGAACATGGAGATGTGACATGTGCACACAGAGTAATAACACACGCCGGGGTCAGCAGTATATTAGCTATTCTGTGTATTGCTTGGCTATTAATTACTTGTAAGTGTGAAACTTGGAAGAACTCACCTAAAATAAATGTAGAAGTGTTTAATACATGGGATTATAGATTACTGTCATAGTAACATCATGCAGGGCAAGAAAATTCATTAACCTACATCGGACTACAGACTGCTGTCAGTGCAATCCTGACTATAAACTGTCATAAAATAATGTAGGAATGCTGAAAATTCCCTGAATCCATCTGTTCATTTTCTGAACGCTACATAGAAATTTGGTTTTGAAGGGATACTAAATCTAAAAAATCTGTAAGAAACCATTCACCCTTCTACAGGATCATGTAAATATCTTGTGGTAACTACTTCCTCCCAGATCCATTCCCCCCAACATCCAAGTAACCACTTTGTATTCATGATACATCTGACAATAATTCTAACCCATGCAGCCATTACCCACAGCCTTGCTTGGGACTGAGCTGTAGCTTGGCCATGTAACCCACAGACGTGCTGTCTATGCCTGAGAAGAAAAAAGTAGAATAAAAGCACCGAGCGCTTAGCACCGAGTGCTTAGTGCATTATCATTTTTAGATGAATTGTGGAAGTGAAACAAAATGTCTTCTCGCGTCTTGTGTAAGAGCCACAACCAAACAAATAGGCAAAGCAGAAAACCCAGAGTACCATAGAAGATCGCTGCTGTCACTGTGTGACCCCGAATAAGACGGTGTAAGGATAGTACAAATAATCGGACCAGGTGCACAAGGACTGCACAGATCCACGGGAGTTTTGTCGCAAACTCTTTATTCCAAGAAAACCCCAATATTACACACAACGCGTTTTGTGGACTTGAAATGCCCCTTTATCAAGTGTGCATCATATTCCAACAATAGAACTTTGCAGAGTTTAGAAAGATGCTTACAAAAACCACACTTGATAAAGGGGCATTTCAAGTCCCTAAAACGCATAGTGTGTAATATTGGTGTTTTTCTTGGAGAGTTTGTGACAAAACTCCTGTGGATATACGCAGTTCTTGTCCACCTCAGTGGCGTACCTACCGCCATAGCAGCAGAGGCAGCTGCCACAGGGCCCAGGACATTAGGGGCCCGGTGACAGCCGCTACCGCTGCTATCATTATACTTGGGGGTCTTTTTGGACCCCCGAGTATAATGATTGGCGGACCGGGAGAGGTAAGAAACATTACCTCTCCATGATCCTGGCCAGGCCTCCTTCCTAGTTGTCTGACGTCTCTGACGTCACATGAACCTGGCCTGCGTCCCGGGTCATGTGACGTCCGATGTCATTGAAGAAGGATGGCAGCGAAGGCCGACAGCGTAGGAGCCAGGGGACAGGTAAGAAACAGTAGTTTTTATGTTTTTATTCCCTCGGGTATCCGATTATTATACTCTGGGGTCTGAAAAGACCCTAGAGTATAATAATTGTTTATGGGTGTCCACAGTGGGGCATAATACTGTGTGCAGGAGCCACTATGGGGGATAATACTGTGTGCAGGGGCCACTATGGGGGGATAATACTGTGTGCAGGGGCCACTATTGGGGATAATACTGTTTGCAGGGGCTACTCTGGGGGATAATACTGTGTGCAGGGGCCACTAAGGGACATAATATTGTGTGCAGGGGCCACTAAGGGACATAATACTGTGTGCAGGGGCCACTAAGGGAATAATACTATGTAAAGGTGCCACTATGGGTGATAATACTGTGTGAAGGGGCCACTATGGGGCATAATAGAACGCGCAGGAATGCGTAGGAGGGGGTCGGTCGAGGTCTTCAGCGTCGGTGTCGGTCGGGGGGGGGGGGGGGCATGTCAAAAGTTCACCACGGGGGCCCCACCATTCCTAGTTACGCCACTGGTCTACCTAGTCTGATTTGTACTGCCTGAGAAGAGGAAGTGTAGCTCTTTCTAAAGTAAAAGAAAGCAGCCATGGTTTCTAACCCTCGAGGACAAAATTGCAGAAATTCCCACTGGAAATTCCTCTTTAAAAACCTGGTGTTTCGCAGCTACTCTCAACTGCCAAATTTGAAAGGTTTTTTTTTGGGACTCTGGTATTAGTAAACCAGTGTGTCCTTAGGATAGGTCACCAGTATCAGATGGGCATACCACTGATCAGTTTTTAGCAAGAGATTGTAGCATTCCGACAAGTGCTTTGTCCTTGATTTGCTTACCTTGCACAAGGCTGTACACTGTATTCCTGTCCTTGGTTTTGCAGCTCGAGCTTCAAATAAGCCATGAGACAGATGAACATTACGGCCTGTAAAGCTGAAGTGGCACATGCCTGAGTATCATGGCCATTCCAAACAGCTGCTTGGCAGGATTCAGGATGTCTGCCCACTGCCGATATCATGGCAATGAGCTATCCTACGGATATGATCATCAATATCACAGTCCTTGAAAATCTCTTTAACAGAATGTACAGCATGAACACTTTATATGTTAGAACTACAAGGACCATGGAGGCAGTAGGCCAAACTACCGACTCTGACTCCTGGACTGACTCCGACTCCTTCATTAATGGCCAAATAGACATTGTAAGGGTCAGTTCACACAGCGGAAATGAAGAGGAAATTCCTCTTCATTTTCCGCCCCCGGCTTTTTCGTGCAGCAAGCTGCGATGGGATGCCAATGCAGTGCATAAGTATTCCATCACGACACCCCGCTCCTGATTATGCCCAGATAAATGGACCTAATAAGGAAGGAGACTTGAGCCTCAGACCCTGCTGGCGGAATCCGCGGCAAGATCGAGCAGAATGCTTCTTTTTTTCCTGCATCTTAGTACGGTCATTGCATCCCATTGAAAACAATGGGAGGTGGATTTGTGAGGAATCTCCACTGGATTCCGGGGTGGAATCCATCCCCAAATCCATAGCAAAGTCCCGTGTGTGAACTGACCCTTACGCTCCTCTAAATCATGAAAAAAGCTAGAGATTGCATCCCTATGAAAGTAAATACTCAAAAAATTAAACGTCTAGCTAACTATACAATATCAATAGCTATATGATATAATTTAAAAGAATTTTATTTTTCAGTTGGAGTTGATAATTTTTTGTCTGATTCCATCAAAAACTCCACAGTCCTGAGAACTTCTGCCGTAGATTTGCATCAGACCCCTTTGAGTGATGTAGTGATTCTGTAGAGATATTACAAGGGGTTAACGTTTTATTTTATGGAGAATTGCAGGTTAGGCATGTATCTATATTTATTTAAAGTACAGCAAACAGGTTTTAGATTTAATATGTTTGTCACTTTGACAGCTGCACAGGGGGAATTGTTACAATCCAGTTGCTTTTCAATTTGATGCTGTATATATTGTGTCAAGGAAAAACATGCTGTCACCTTCAAACAACAGGCTGGCTTGGTCACAGGAGATTTCGGTCACAGAACTTTAAAAGCCTTTACAGAATGTGACAAATAAATAGTATTATCCGCACGCAGTCCGGTTTCTGTTAGTGCATGATAAGTAAGTTCAAAGACAGTGCAGCAGAATGCTACGTGAAGTGTATAGGTACAAATAAGACGCCTCTCTTCTTTCAATGAACTTTACAGAAGTGTTATTTCCATGATGGTTCTCTTGCATCAACATTCTTTCATCTCAATGTGGCTATTGTAAGAATTGACATAGAGACTTATCTTACTATGTATAAATTTAGCAAATGTCTCATATTAGTGTATGGAATTTATTTTAACAGACATCTTGGTTTTATGTAGCCATATAACAGTTACAAACCCTTCTGAGGGTCCATTCACACGGAGTAAACGCGCGCTCATTTTGGCAAAATACACATGTAAAAAAAAAACACGGCAAAATACACATGTAAAATGTCATTGAAGTCAATGGGAGCCTTATTTTTAAGTGTAACACAATTTTCCAATACTCTGTCACAAGATGTCTACCTATATGTTTATAGGAACCGCTATCCAGCGGTTGTTTTATGAATTGCAACTTGTTTTAGCTTGTTGCAATATTGTATTGAATGTATATTATGAGACATTGATATCCTTGGTGTCGGCAACAATTCACATATCAAACCAGTATTTTATAAAGCATTTGCAGCATTTTACAACAGTCCCTTTTTTATGGCGAACTTGTCTTTATTTCTTGAATCTCCGCCTCTCTGACTTTATAAAACAAATTTGCATATTAAATAAAAATAGTTTTTCTCACAGTCAGCTATAAGAGGGGATATTTTTAATACACCTTAGATGCTTTAGATACTGGTTCTGGTTTGGTGCGTGAATTCCTGCCAACAGCTTCCCTTCTACCAAATTTAAGCTATGGTAAGGGTGGACATATCTGTAAATCTGAATGACATTGCAATGTGTGCAGAGACACCTACATGAGAGGTGGGTCTTGTTTTATATAAAATGAGTTTCTGTCTGTCTTTCCTTTATGCGCAACCAAACGACTGGACAGATCGATCTTCACCAAATTTGGCACACAGATACATCAGGAGTCTGGGATTAGATACACAGCTCAGCGCACAGTATCAGAAATCAGATGATTAGATACACAGTTCAGTATACGGTATCACACATAAGAGGATTAGATACACATCTCAACACACACCATCACACGTCAGAGCTTTACTCCAGGTTTCCATTACAACCCAACCATTTTTCTTCACTGTAGGTGTAAAGGGGCAGGGCGCTGTGGATGACACTATTACACATGTTCACATACACACAGCTTTACTCCAGGGATCCATAACAACCGATCACAGATTTTTCACTGATATCCAAACTGAGATACACATGATCATATGACGCTTATGGACACACACAAACGACATATAAAATATACCAGTGCAAAACTGGGCAATTCTTATTGGGCCACTACACAAACAATAAATAAAATATACCCGTGTGAAGCCGGGTCCTCCTGCTAGTATGTTATATAGTGTTACCTGAAAACGAGAAACTCATTGAAAATGTAAATATAATTTTTCTTCTTTTGTGACAGAAATTTTCATCCATCCAGGACGAGAAGTGGATTACGGTAGTTATTAGGCTACAAATGTGAAAATCTGATGTGGAGCATCAAATACAGAATAACAAGTTGGCTCAGGTAGGAAAAACTGACTAAGGTATATTAATGATCCATACTCCCTATACTAATACCTGGCTGGTAGCTCTAAGTTAGGCTTTGTTCACACGGTATACGTCTGCTGGGAGGATTTCCCAGTGTATACCTCCCATGTAACCCTGGTGAAATGAAACCGTTATAACGTGACATACATCGCCAATGGAAGGCCATGTTTTTTGAATGACGCCTTTGCGTAGAAAAGTGTAGCTGACTAGACCTGTAAGTACAGTACAGTTAAAATAAAATTATACACAGACATATACCATCCTGACAGATGCCAAACGTATACCCCTTTGCTATTAATGTGTTCTGGTAGCTTTATTAGCACATATGACAAACATAGGACATTAGTCCAATGTGAACAGAGCCTTATAGTTCTTACAGGTTGCTTTTTCTTTGCTGCTACAATGCTGTAGCTCCCTATGGCACAGCAACATAGCGGAGAATTCCCAATATATATTCAAGTTTTTAAAAGAATTCTGCCATGATGACTTCTTTTTACTGTACTCTAGTAAATCTAGATATCAGAGATTACACTGGTATAAAAAATGATTTAACAAAAGGAATAATACTCTCCTCACCAAACCCTGCTGTCTCCTTCCATGCACTAAGGCTCACACTTCTGCTCTGCTCTCCGTCGTTTGTATCCACCTTGGGAACCAAAAGATGGAGAATCCGCCTGGTAAAACAGTGGTTACCCACCGACACGCAGAACCCGCAGACTATAATGTGGTCCGGTGGTTTTATAGTGAAACTGGTGGAGAGAAAAGTCCATCTCTCTGCCGATTCTGACGCAGATGTGAATGAAGCCTTACCAGGCTTCCCACAAGCTTTCATTGACTCAGCTCTAGCAACGGCGTCTCCATACAGCATATGATCGCTGCGAGCAGTCACTGTCCACAACTGTGACCCTATTGTTGACATGGACTCAGTAGGTTGGTTGCAGAAGCCATGTGTTACAATGCCATATTATCACTGCAATCCCATAATTACAGCCCTGCAGTGGATTAGGAAAACATTGGCAGGGGTTTGGTAAGGTGGCTAAAAGCTTTCATGGGGCTGGACAAACCTCCACATAGCAAGCCACAGCCAAAAAGCGCTGCTGAAAAGACTGCGGTGGAAATGCAACACATTTTTTTCTGCAGCATTATTTACAGAAAGCCTGCAGAGTCTTCCTATGTGGACTCTCTGCCTCTATTATCGCTATACAGAAAATGCCAGCGATGTTGCAGGTATAATTGACATGCTGCTATTTGCAAAAAAAATGCTCTCGTTTTTGAAATCTCAGCGTTTTTGCGTTGGACTTTTTTCTTCTGCAGTGTGTGGATGGGATTAACCAGAATCTCATCCTGTGTGCAGGTAATGGAAAATGCTGTATTTTTTTTGCCACCACGTTTCAGTTGTGGTCAAAATGCTATATTTTCGCAGTATGAGGCCCGGCCTTAGGGTAAGGACATACATTGCAGAAATGCAGCAGATTTGGCTGTTGCAGGGACGCAGCACAATAAAAAGCAGAGTTTTACAGCACAAGCAAATTGAATGAGATTTTGTTTTTTGAGTTTTTTCTTCCAAAATCATTTATGTTTTTCTGCATGTTAATTTTACCTGCAGAAATGTAGTTTTTTTTTTTTTTTTTTTTTTTTTTTTTTTTTTACCCACCAATAGACTTCAAATATTTGGGGAAGGCAAAACACAGTAGAAAATCAGTGGTTTTTGCAGATTTTTCTTATTTTATTTCCCTGCAGCTTTTTTTTTTTTTTTTTTTTTTTTTTTAATATAGCTGTGTATTGCTATGTGTGGCCTTAGCCTAAAATAGCTGGACAACATCACATATGTTTTAAATACGTGCTACATAAATGCACCCATGTGAATCTGGCCACATAAAACGTTGCTGTAATGTTCCCATTATTATTTCATCTGTTTTTAGACATGATTTTATTTTTTTCCTTTCTACTTTAAGAATACCGTTCCACACATCATTTCACTTGAGAAAGTGATGCAAATATACCGTTACAGCTTGGTATAATGGGGTCATATTTGCTGTGCATTCTAGTGGTTCGATACTCAGCTGAAAGATGGCAAATAATCCATCTCATTGTTACCACGCAACTTTCCCTTTATAGTTCAATCGGTTTTCGGTCTGAGTTTGTCATGCCTGACAGGGTTTTTTCTTGAGTGTTAAGAATTCTCTTTCTTTCATCTTACTTCTTCCAATATCTAAATTTCTGAGCTGATAATTACATTTTGTGGTATTTGAGGGTTGATATATTGATTGAAACCATAGCTGATATTATTATTATTATTATTATTATTATTATTATTATTATTATTATTATTATTGTTATTTTACTATCTAACAGGGTGTGCTCGTCGTACGAAGGACTGGCTATACTGGTCTATAACGCAATATTTTTATTGTATGGATTTGCTATGCTTGTGTGGAAATTTATTAGAAAAATATTCTACTGTTTGATACAGATGAACAGTAACCAGTAGTCTACGCATTTCAGGGGTAACACCACTTTATCAAGTGTACAAGAAATAGCAGTGCTCAGTAACCAGTAGTCTGTATTGTATCCAAAACACTACGCGTTTCATCTGGGTCAAGCACAGTTTCTTAGGGAGTGTTCACAATACCGTCGGTGTCTGACAGCTAGTGTCCGCTGCTAATATCCCTTCAAAATCTTGTGCGGACATTAGCAGCGGACACTAGCTGTGTCCGTGACATTTTGCATTGATTTAAATGGCGAACGGGTGCGTTCTTTTTTTAGTCCATGTCTGTCCTTAAGTGTCCGTTCCCAAAGATGTCCGACTTTTCAAGCGGACAGAAAATCCCGACATGTAGGGTTTTGCTGTCCGCTTGAAAAGTCGGACATCTTTGGGAATGAACAGTTAAGGACAGGCACGGACTGTAAAAGAATGCATCCGATCTCCATTTAAATCAATACAAAATGTTATAGCAGCTAGCAGCGGACACTAGCTGTCGGACACCGACGGTAGTGTGAGCGCTCCCTTACCTACGACCTAGCCTTGGTTGGAATTCAGTCCTTCTGTATATCCTCTCTGGCACCCTAGGGTGGTCCCTGGTTCCTGCTGCTCTTGATCACCCAAAGAGGAGCCCTCTGTGAATCGATTCCAATGCGCAGTATGGTAGTTGTAACCTAACTCCCAACTATCTAAGGTGAGAGTCTTATCTTCACAAGACCTATTCTATAGCCTCATTGTTTACTAGTACTACACTATGCACTGCTCGGTGCTCTTCTTTTTGTTTTATTCTATATAAGCTACTGTTTGATGTCTTTCATGCATTTCTTTTTTTGTTCACTTTGGCCCAGATTTACTAAACATAAGCGCAAACCTTCTCAGGCAATCTTAAAATATGCCAGATTTACGAAAATTGGCTGATGCTGGATGATCAATCTGGCATATCTTCTTAAATCACCTTTTAGTTGGCTTAATTTTTGTCCACACCCACAAATCTACCATGTCGAAGAATTCTAGCCCAAACTAGATGCACCATGTGTACACCAGTGTCTAGTCTGATCCACAGTAGTAAATCTGGGCCTTTGTGTTTTTATGAATCGGTTGTCTAAAGGGGTTATGCAGGATTAGAAAAACGTGGCTACGTTCTTATCTAAAACAGTGCCACACCCGCCCACAGGTTGTGTGTGGCATTGCAGCTGAACTTGCATGGAACCGTGCTTCAAAAAACACATACAACCCATGGGCAGGTGTGGTTCTGTGTATGAAAGAAAGCAGCCATGTTTTTCTTATCCTTTGCAATCCCTTTAACTTGTATAAAAATCTGATAAATAATGGCATTGTGTGCATTAAGAGTACTGCAAAGCCTCCTTGCCCTTTCTCTGCCCTCATGTAAAAGCCAATTGAGCACTGAGATGAAGGCTGGTTGATAGTGACGAAGTGCCTGACAATCCCACTAAAAAGACTGGTTCATCAGTGATTCCTAGCCAAAGAGTCTGAAATGTTTGTTGCAAAGCTGAACTGACAGAGTAGGGGAACAGCAACGTGGTAGAGGTCACGCTATTCTATTCTTATTAAACAGATATATATTTTTATTAATAAATACAGGTGAGAATTTTCAACTTGTGCTAATAGAGTCTGTGATAATATTATGACTTCAGGTTTATTCATCAGTTGCTAGAATTTGACCCTCATATTAAAGTGAATGTGTTGTTGTAAACATATTTTTTATAAGAATTTTTGGTGGCAATTTAATTTTCCAAATCCAATTTTTCCAATATGTTATCCATATTTAAAAAAAATACAAAAAATCTAACAATTCCAACTCTTCCCACTAAACCTAAAATAAGCAGAAACTTTCTGTTTCCCGGAGATGAACCTTGGGCCACAGACATGATGGTCTGGAGCAGACCCTATCCTATTAATATTATAAATGTGAAAGTTTGTGGGTTTGTGAGTTTGGATGTTCGGATGTTTGTTCCTCAATCACGGAAAAACCGCTCCACCGATTTGGCTGAAAGTGTCCACAAACATAGTTAATACACCCGATTGCGCAATAGGCTACTTTTTGTCACAATAGCACACATACGTTTGTGCCAGGACCCCCACAAAACCCAAACTCACATCACCATCTCTGCAATCTCACACACTTTGGACCATAGCAAGCCACAAAATTCCTATTGCCCTCTTCAGCCTCGCCCCTAACCCCACACAATCACATATACATATACTTTACCACTTTGCCCCTCACCTTACCGATACTCCAGGAGGCTCTCTTTAACGCTCCGGAGCAGCCATGTTTGCCGACCCCCACCACTCTGACAATCCGCGACACCGCCCACCCATGTCAATACCCCTAGGAGGTCTAATAATTGCAAAAAAAAAAAGTTTACAAAAAGTAAAAAAATATAAAAAAAATAAACAAAAAGGATTAAAAATTCAAATCACCCCCCTTTCCCTAGAACACATATAAAAGTAGTGAAATACTGTGAAACACATACACGTTAGGTATCCCCACGTCCGAAATCGCCCGCTCTACAAAGATATACAAATATTTTTCCTGCTCGGTAAACGCCGTAGTGGGAAAAATGGTCAAAAGTGCCAAACCGCCATTTTTTTCACTGTTTTGATTCTGATAAAAAATTGAATAAAAAGTGATCAAAGCAATAACATTTCCCGAAAATGGTAGAACTACAAAGTACACCCGGTCCCGCAAAAAAAGACGCCCTATACATCGCCGTACACGCACGTATAAAAAAGTTACGGCTGTCAGAATATGGCGCCTTTTCAAAAAATAATTTTTTAACACAGTTTGGGATTTTTTTAAGGGGTCAAAATGTAAATAAAACCATATAAATTTGGTATCCCCAGCATCGTAACGAAACACAGAATACAGGGGACATGTCATTTTGGTTGCACAGTGAACGCCGTAAAACCAAAGCCCGTAAGAAAGTCGCAGAACTGCATTTTTTCTTCAAATCCACCCCATTCAGAATTTTTTCCCTGCTTCCCAGTACATGATATAGAATAAATAATGGTGGCATCATGAAGACAAATTTGACCCAGGAAAAATTAAGACCTCATATGGCTCTGGGAGCGGAGAAATAAAAAAGTTATGGGGTTTAGAAGGAGGGGAGTCAAAAACGAAAATCAAAAAAATGCCATCGGCGGGAAAGGGTTAACTTCAAATACTTCTGTCCCAAAATCACTATGTAAAGTTTCTCACAACACCGTATATATAGCAGCTCAAATACAAAGTAACTTCAACACAAAAGTCTCACGTATTCTCGCAATTACAGCAACAACAAGATACAAAGTTACATTTCATATCCCATCCCTTATACACAGTACGAAAACCTTACCCGCGCCTGTATATACCCACTTCTACAATCACCGCAGACGAAGTCGCGGGTAACAGCTAGTTGACTTATATGGGAGAGTTTTCTAGGCGTGTTCAGAAAACTACGCAAAAAGAAGGGTAGACAACCTAGTATGACTGGTGGATTCATCGGTATACTGCTAAGTAAGATGGCTACTCAAAAAAAAAAAAAGTCTTACAAAACAGCAAATGTCGGGGGGCCACACGGTGGCTCAGTGGTTAGCACTGCAGCCTTGCAGCGCTGGGTCCTGGTGTTCAAATCCCGCCAAGGGCAAAAAAACATCTGCAAGAAGTTTGTATGTTCTCCCCGTGTTTGCATGGATTTCCATCCCATATTCCAAAAAGACATGCTGATAGGGGAAAAAAATGTACATTGTGAGCCTTATGTGGGGCTCACAATCTACAAAAAAAACAAAACCCCAAAAACCCCCCAAAAGAACAGCAAATGTCAGTATAATTTTTGGTCTAGTGGCCAGAGTCAGAACTGCAGGATTTTAAGGATATTTTTTATGTTTGGAAAGATGATAATATGACATAAAAAAAAATAAAAAAATAAATTAAGAAATATGTTTAAAGAGGACCTTTCACCATATCTGGGCACATGCAGTGTTATATACTGCCAGAAAGCTGACAGTGCGCTGAATTCAGCGCACTGTCGGCTTTCCCGATCCGTGCCCGGTGTAAAGCGCTATCGGTCCCAGTACCGTAGCGCTTTACAGTCAGAAGGGCGTTTCTGACCATTAGCCAGAGACGTCCTTCTGCCTCGCGGCGCCAATCGCGCTGTGCTGTGGAGCCGGGAGGAACGCCCCCTCCCTCTGCTGATAATGCTTGTCTACGGACGAGCTGTGTGAGCAGAGGGAGGGGGGAGTTCCTCCCCGCTCCACAGCACAGCGCGATTGGCGCCGCGAGGCAGAAGGACGTCTCTGGCTAATGGTCAGAAACGCCCTTCTGACCATAGAAGAGCTACGGTACCGGGCCGTAAGCTCTTCACACCGGGCACAGATCGGGAAAGCCGACAGTGCGCTGAATTCAGCGCACTGTCAGCTTTCTGGCAGTATATAGAACTGCCTGTGCCCGGATATGGTGAAAGGTCCTCTTTAACATAAAAATTTAAAAATCAGGTTATTTCTGGTGTCACTTTAAATTGAAATGCAAATGACCTCAAATGAACAAAAGCGAGTGTTCTACATTAGCGGATTTGCAAAGGTGTACAGTATGGGTGGCAAATTTACATAATTGACTCTAACACATAATGTAAGGGGTTTATTAACAGCAGTCCTTGTTATTACTGACTGTATGTGAAGACAACTTGAGTTGCGATGTAAGTAACACCATGTATTATTGAAGATTTAACTACTGCAACTTTTATTTTTTAGCATAAAAGAAAGAATTATAGTAATGTGCCGGCACTGACAGCGTCGAAGGCCTAATTGGGGATCTCTGTGACCACTTAAATTAGACTCCCAATTACAGAGCTGGCAGTCAGCATATACATCACCAAATTACTGCTCCTACTTATAAAATGCTCAAATATGACAAATCTAGCACAAAGAAAATATGCATGTGCATGTGTATGTGTATAGAAATCAGTTTCTGTAGTATTCAGTATGCACTATAATAAATGAAAGACTTAGAGTCATATGCACATGTAATATGCATAATGATAATATATTGTCTAAAAGGGTCTTCCTATGATAGTCTTTACTCCCAACCTTTACAGAATTACTGGTAATACTCACAGGAAGGGATAACAGTGACTAATGTGCAGAGATACCTTTTCATATATACTCTTACCTTCATCTGCTTCCACTGTACAAAGCAGGTGGAAGGGACATGTGTTGGCACTAGAGGGACTGTTTCCTACAAGCCCCAAAATACCTACTTCATCTATTACAGCCACCTTATTGCTGTCCTTAAACCACCCTGGAATCCTTACACCCACTTCTAGGCAGGTTTTCTAGAAATTCCAGGTTTCTATGATGCAATGGACGCGTAAAGTCGTATTGGGCAGGAACAATAAGGGTGCCAGCAGGTGTTTCCAGTCATAAGATATAAGTTCAGTGTCTCTTGACAGCAATGTTTTATTTTAAAGGCTTCCACTGGGGAACATTATCAGCATCATAAAAGGAATCATTATGTAAGTGCAACTGCTAGGTTTGCCTACAGATACTGTAATGCAGGCAGGGATTAAAAATGGAAATCACAGCTATGGCGTCATCCTTGGGCAACAATTTCCGAGGGAAGCTGAACACATTCAGCTGTCTGTAGGCAAATCTGTCTCATTGCCAGTGCACTTGCAAGCTAATTTGCATTTCCTTAAAAGGATGACTATCTGCATTGCTTTTTGTTCTTTTCACCACCCTCCACAAGTCCATTTCTTTATATCAATAAATAAATGCTTCACCACTGATTCTGGTGCACTTGGAACTTTTTCTGTATCTCTCACCATTCCCAAGCAATCAATGCTGTTAGTACAAAGCCAAAATAGCATAGCCGACATCAAAAGTGTCAGGAGGGCAGTGTCAGGCAGGAGCAGACAAGGGGTGTGACCCTGAGCTCCGACACTGGCTGCCTCTGATTGGAGCTCTGAATCACACCCCCTGCCTGACACCGCCCTTCAGACATTACAGAGATTAAATAGCAGGTCAGGCACCAAAACTACCTACACTTGTTGTTCAGGAATGGAATTCCAACTGCCCTGGAATAGTGGAGCAGCGCCTATTAACAGATACCCCCCTCCCCAAATTGTTGGAGATAATGAAAGCTCCTCTTTAAGTTCCCTACATGGCACTATTATTGGTTTGGGAGACATTCTAGACCTTGTAGACTACCTTTAATGACCTCTTCAGGGTGTAAACCCTCCCTCCCCGCCCTAATAGTTTTGATCAAATAAATCGCTATCATTGGAGATTTATTAAGACCAGCTAAGTGTGGCTGAATTTTCCAGAAGCTCCAGTCTGCCGATGCTTACATTTCCTATATAACTCATGCCACTTTTCTGACGTGACATATAGTAAATTTGTTAGGCTGAAGCATTTCCACCCCAGTTTGCCAACTATTCTAAAAAGTGGAGATTCTCCACAACTTTTCCTATATATGCCAGATTTGGATTTGAGGGAATAGTGAATTCTTTCCATTGTACTGTATTTACTGATACGTCCATCTAATGATATACAGTTCCGATGGTTCTAGACTATAGAACGGAGATGGGTTATGGGGTCTGTAATGTTTATGGGTTATGGACGTATCACTCAATATGAAGCATCATCTGTTGCTAGCATATATGGGAAATATGAACATTAGGTGTTTCTAATTCTGCTTGTGAACATCTGTAGATATGCGATGCCGTTGCTTTTCCAGTGCAGTAAGTATATCGCATACAAGTCAAGGCCATTAAGACTCAGTTGGATAGTCAAGGAGTTAGTGAGCACAGTGGGGAAAAAAGAGATGCTAGTAAAATATGCATCCTCTATAACTCTTTTCATAACCCAAATTGCTGCGGCAAAAACAAGGTGGTGATGTGATGCACTTGAATGGTTTTATTGTCTCTGAAATAGACACTATTTTCATATGAGCCTTGGGGGGTTCTCCTAGATTATATGCACTGTGTTTTCTAATGCAAAGCATTTTGTAAATCTGTAAGCATAGCTTCTTTGACATTACATGCAGAAATGATAGGCGCTGCTTCACTGAATTATAAGTTCAGGAATTCGTGTTTAGAAACATCAGTATTACTTTTGTCAATTGCGTCCTTGGGCCATTGTATTTAGGGCAGGTTTCCTATTATCTAGCTTGTAATTTTGCTATGTCTGTGCTAATGAAAACAGTAAAAGTGGAGTTTTATTTTTTCGAATGTTGAAATTGGTTTAGCACTTAAACTAACAGGATATAACCTCTAAAGGAGGACGTTTCTCCTCCAGCTCTGTAGGTCTAAGCACTCTTCCATCCCCTTGTATGATAGAAAAGACTGCTCTACACAAGTTTTCTGGCCAGCCTGGCATGAAATTAATTGGATATATACAATAGTTTGTCATATTTGTTTTATGTTCAATTTTAAATGAAAATTCAGGTAAAAAAAACCTGTTAACATCTGCATTATAGCTTACATTGACAATAGAAGTCCTGCCACTGTGCTGGTTCTGTTATACAATGGTTCTAGGTGTCATCTAACTTACCCTATTAATGGGATCTGTATGACGTTCCATTGCAGTGTCTGTCCTTTTGATGGCAGGAATACCAGTACATGCTATACCATTCTTCCCATTAAAAGTGATGGGATTATTGCCAGATGGCAGTGTTAACTTAGTCGTATTACTTCTTGTATTAAATGGTACAGGGGGCCCAAATAAAGTGCCCACATTGGAGCTTCTTAACCTTTTTGTGAAGGGCCTTACTAGCCAGGACATGGTGACACTGGGTGCTACAAGTTGTCAAAGTCCATGCACCAATGTAAAAAATAGCTTTATAAATCACTGAATACGGCTGATAATGACTCCAATTAAATCTGCTGCATACCCAGTATGTACCGCAATTCCCTTCAGCTCGCCTACAGGTCAGAAGAAGTATTACACAATTTCCATTAAAATCAACGTGCTGCTAATTCTTCCAGAGAAAGAGAATATACCTTATTAATGAGGGTCCTAAGAAGGGGTCCCCATTACTGACTTAGAATTTTTTGTGTTTGATATGTATGGCTATGTCCTGATAGCAATGTATGATAAATGTAATTATACTTGGCAGGAAGATGCAAATTCTAGTCTTTTAAAGGGATTGTCCAGGAGTTAGAGCAAACTCAGGGTCAGCATGGGTGGGTGTGAAACAAAAAAGATATACTTAGGCTAGGTTCACATTTGGGCCTTCCATCGTTGGATCCCGAATGATAGAGTGCCTGTCTGCTAAAACAGCCGTTACCTGCAGACCCCATAGACTAAGATGCAGTCTGGCGGGTATCTATCAGTTTTTTGACGTTTTTATACTGGAACCAGCGAAGAAAAAAAGTCCTATGTGCTGGATATTTCTCTCCGTTTTTCGGCAGATTCTGCGTGGGACTTTGACGCAGATGTGAACTTAGCCTCACCTATCGCGGGCACTGTGTTCCCCAGTGACTGCTGAGATCATTGCTTGGTCTCATTACTCATGTAAGCCACTGTGCTTTCTGTGTGGCAAATCCCAACACGGCAGAGAAGAGGGACAAGGACTTCACAACAGAGCACCGGCCAGAGGTGAGTATGTCTTTTAATTTTGTGTTATACCCAACCATCTGTGAGTTTCCTCTAAATCCTGGACAACCCCTTTAATATGCCAGCACATCTGTATCTCAGATTACTTCTCTGATACAATGATGTCCATTTTCTCCATCACATGACACGACAGCCAACATTTTACCACTGTCGTGATGGACTAGAACAGCTGATGTAACCTATGTAGTAAGAAACTGAAGTATACAATACACAGCAGGAGAGTGATAATATCCAGTGTAGCATAGGGAGTATTTTTGTATATTCACACAAAGTTTTTTTCCATGAGGGTCTGGAGAGTTTTAACACTAAAATCCAAATGGATAACTTAAATCTTTTGCAAGAAATCTCCCATACACTTCAATGGGAAACGACGCCATCAGTTCAGTAGGTGAATTTGTTTCCTTACAGGGCTTTCAAAACAACATGTGGGGGAAAAAAGGAAATGTGTGATCACCCAGGGTTTTTTTTCCACAAGGATTGGAGAGTTTCCACACTAAAATCCTCATTGACAAACTCTTGGGGCTCGTACAGACGGCGGAAAAGTTTTCCGCCGTGTGGTTTTTTGGGCGACTAACTGTGACGGGATGGCGATGTAGTGCATCAGCATTCCGTCGCAGCATCCCGCTCTTGATTAGGCCTGAATGAATGGGCCTTATACAGGAGGTTTTTGAATACCACATGAAAAAAAGAAGTGACATGTCAGTATGAGGCTGAGGCCCCACGTTGTGGAAATGCAGCTTTTTTTTGTTGCAGATTTAGTTGTGGTTTTTTGAGCCAAAGCCAAGACTGGCTACAAATGGAATTGGAAATATATAGAAAGCTCTTATACTTCTAACTTCTGCTCAGTCTACTCCTGGCTTTGGCTCAAAAACCACAACAAAATCAGCAATAAAAAAGCTCATAGAGCCTCAGAGAGAAATAAGCAGAGAATCTATGCCGTTGTTTCAGTAGAATTCAATGGGAGACTAAAAAAGCTGTCCAAAAACCTTTACAAAACTGCATCAAAATACTGATGACCATTACAAAACCTCAAGAAAAAAACGTGTTTTTTGTGGATTTACCGATGACCATCAGAACAAGGACCAACCTGAAGAACAGGTAAATGACAGCACTCACCAAAGCAATTGAAGGAAATCTTCTTTATTCGAAACGGTAGGTACAATGTGTTTCGGACATAAACATGTCCTTTTTCAAGTGCACAATCACTTGTTCGAGCCAATTAGGCCAGTGATTGTGCACTTGAAAAAGGACATGTTTATGTCCGAAACGCATTGTACCTACCGTTTCTAATAAAGAAGATTTCCTTCAATTGCTTTGGTGAGTGCTGTCATTTGCCTGTTCTTCGGGTTGGTCCTTGTTCTGCTGGTGTACTACACGTCCTCAAGACGTACCTGCAGCTGCTGCCTCAGCATCTCTACCTAGGATCCACAGGTGTTCAAGGCTTTTTGGGTTGTTGTGACTCCTCACAACCCACCAAGGTGAGCAGACATCTGTTGGTTCCTATATGATAACACACGAGGATCGGCTTGGTATTTGTTCTTGTTTTACCTATGACCATGTCATGGGAGTTCATACTCTTTCCTATATCAATGCTTTTCTGCTGGAAGTATGTTATATACAGCATATAGAAGTGTGAGGACTAGAGTAGGGAGCATCCATAGATTTACAATACTGTCTACAGGCCCTTTCTTTCTTCTGCCTCCTGTTTTGCTACATTTATTTGACAATATGTGTTTTCTATGTATGTGTGCAGGCAGTATAACTATTGTTATGCTTTTTATAGATAGTAAAACATGCTCTATGGCCACACGGTAGTCACCTCAACAACTGAGAGCTTTGCTATGCAGCTTAGAGGAGCTACATTAATGTTTCATTGCTTCTGTATTGGAATTTTTCCTGAATTATCCTCTGAACTCAGCACAATAAAACAATTCCCAACAAAAGCTGTAATAAAGTAGAATTATTGCTTGCTCGGTGGAGTAAATCTACCTGATTACTGCAAGTGAAGAGTTTATAATATTATAAAATCAAAATAATAAAGGAGTTATGTTAGAGTGAAGCGGGAGACCGAGAGCAAATGTAAGCTCCTGTGAACCGTAACGGAGGGCCATAAATCATTCCCAACGACTTCATTACATCATCACATCAGAGGTAACGCTCCCATTCATCCCAGTGCCTCCATTCCCCTGCTTAGTGGTGTTCTACATGGCGCAGGCAGGTACGTGAGATGCTTTGAATTTTGATAGGATGGAACGATTCCTGCTGCTTTATAAGCCCATAAATCTACATGGGAATATACATATTTTTATTACTTCTCAGATAATATTACAATAGGAATATTATAAGCTCATATGTTATGAAAGATGAAGTGCTTTGAATTACTGCTCTTTAGACTATGGCTGACATTTATAGCCAGACCTGTCACATGCTGCTTTAGAAACACTTTATTGGGAATTTGGTATATGGACAACCATTTGGGAGCCGTAGTAAATATGTTTTAGAGGAGGTAAAATTTTAAATCTGCTTAACACCTGTACTTGCTTAGCATTTTTATGCATAACCATTAAAAATTCAGTGCTCCGGATTTCTGTGCGTTTCTCCCGCCAGATTTATGCCTGTACTCTGGATCCTGATGAAGACAGAAAGTTATTGTTGGAGTTACGCCAAATAGTGTACCAAGGTGTCGGCTCTAAATAGCATTATTTATTGCGTTTCATATTATTTATGTCATTGCAGTAAGTGGAAAAGTAAAATCTAATGCTCGGTGGCATTAGCAGATGCTAAGAGGGCCTGCTTGCTATTACAGTCACGTGTGTTTGGTTTTGCACATTCGGACATCATGTGTGAACTGTGTCACTTTCCGTGACTCTAGGAAATGAATGCAACCATAAATCAAGTGCACTTTATTGGCAGTGCCATCCCTATTGTTGCTTTCGAGAGTTTTGTCCTGCTTTGCTACAATACCCTGTGTATCCTCTTGTTTATTTGCTGCGCTCGTCTTTGTTCTGTCTGATACTTTGATTTATAACTCAATATTATTAATGACTCTGGGTTATAGCAGAGTCACCTCTCCTCCTCTTTTAATCTAGTTTTGCCTAAAAATCCATGCACTCCTGCTTTACTAGAAATGTGATTTTTTTTTTTCATCTCCCGCACCCAACAGGAGGCTCTTAATCATCAAGTGAACCTTTTCTACAGGCCGCACACTGGATTGTGAAAGTTACACCAACAAAAGGAACCACCTTAAAATGATTTATGAAGATCCCTTATAACAAAGCTAATTTATTCCCAGCTCTTTCTGGTTTTTCACTCTTCTGACTTTTTTTCTCGATTTTTTTTTTCACAAGCAGTCAAACAAGTGTTTGGACATTTAGTGTCTTATCAACCTTTATTTTCATAACTATATGTTTATAAGATTTGTATTGTTCTCAGTTTACTTCAAATGAGAATAGTTTTTGCGTCATGCTACAATTTAGCCATGTTCTAGTGATATTTTCACACTGTGCAGCCCAGTCTATACAGAAGTACTGTACTTGCACATAAGAAGCCACTTTTCCTTTCTTTAGACTACATAATATAGATCATAAAAAGTACTGATTCTAAGCTGAGATCCGGCTGGTAATGCTGGGTTCACACCAGCGTTCGGTCTCCGTTCTGATGTTTCTGTCTTCTTCATGCAGAAGACGGAAACCTGTCAGACCGAATCCGACCGTGAGCGTTTTATGCTCTCCGCGGCTAAACCGTTTTTTTTTTTAAACCGGACACAGAGTACTGTATGTCCGATTCTGTGTCCGGTTAAAAAAAAAACGGTTTCACCGCGGAGAGCACAAAAGGCTCACGGGCGCTCACGGCCGGACACTTTTCAAACCCATTCAAATGAATGGGTTTGAAAAATGCCTGCAGGTTTCCGTCTCCTGCCCAGTTTCGGGCAGGAAACGGAAACCTGCAGAACGGACTCCCAGTGCAACTGTGAACAAGCCCTAAGACGTCTTTATGACAGTGATCCATGTAAGCTACTGCACCAATAGTTGGATAGCCTAAACCTATAAATTGGGTTACAGTCTGAAGATCTATAAAGGGTTGAACATTGACTTGCAGGGAAGTCACCAATAGACAGCACTAAGGAGTCTATGTGCCTTTAAGAACTTTGGATGAAACTAGGCAGGCAGCCCACAGTTGCAGATTTCTCTCTTTTTATGACCAGGCCAATTTTTTTTTTCAATTCCAATTTTTCTTTCTCACTTTCCAAAGACCATAACTTTTTGCTGACATTATGGTTAGCCTATTCATTTTATAATGGCTAGCATTTGACCTTTTGATCACTTTTTTTGTTATTTTCTAAGGGTGTATGGTGAGTGAAAATAGTGTTCCAGTTGTTTTGCTTTTTTCTATTACAATATTTACCTATATATTTTAAGGTAAGATAAGGTAACCATTTAATAGTCCCACCATGGGGAAATTCAGTATGTTACAGCAGCATGGATAATACAGTAATGTATTCATGAAATAACACATACAAGCTCATAGCAGATAGAAAATATACTAGGGGTCATAGCAACTAGGAAGAAAAAAGACTCAGGATCATTTAGTTCTCTGTGGGGAGTGATCTCCGCTTAGCGTGATGTAGATTATGTAGTCTGACCGCGCTTGAGAGATAGGATAACGCTCCTTCTCACACTTGGGGTGCAGCAGTCGGTCACTGTCAGTACTGCTCAGTGCTGTCACAGTCTCATACATGGGATGGGAGTTGTTTTCCAGCATGGAGCTCACCACGGACAGTATCCTACTGTCACCCACCACCTGTACTGGGTCCAGGGGACTCCCCAGGACAGAGCTGGCCCTTCTAATCAACCTGTCAAGTCTTTTTCTGTCCCTGGCTGATATATGCTCCCCCAGCAGTCCACTCTGAAGAAGATGGTTGATGCTACCACAGAGTTGAAAAAGGCCCTAAGAAGTGGCCCATAGACTCCAAAGGCCCTCAGCCTTCTAAGCAGATAGAGCCTGCTGTGACCCTTTCCGTGCAGCGTACCTAGGTGATCAGCCCAGTCCAGCTTATTATTGAGGAGTACACCCAGGTACTTATAGGTCTTGACTATCTCAATGCCTGTCCCCTGGATGTCTACTGGATTATGGGCACCCCCACACTTACTAAATTCCACCACCATCTCCTTGGTCTTCCCAATATCAATCCTGAGGTGGTTCCGCTGACACGATTCCATAAAGTCCCGTTTTAAGTTTTGCTTACTCGTATAGTGCCATCATATTCCGCAGCACTTTTACAAACATTGTCAGTCATTGTACCAGATAGGGCTCACAATCTACAATCTTTTCCTATTAGTATATCTTTGGAGTGTCGGAGGAAACCCACACAATCACGGGAAGAACTCCTTGCAGATGTTGTCCTTAGCAGGATTCGAACCCAGGATTCCAGACTACAGTGTTAACCACTGACCCACTGTGGCGCCCTATAATATATATAATTCTATATATTATATAAAAAATAACAGGCCTTGGAGCCTTCAGTAGGTTACCAGCTTTTATGACAACTGACCGACACCTCATGATGTCACAATGGTTGCTGATCAGACAACTGGCCAGATGGCTAGTATAGAATCCTTTTGGTGCCGTAGGTGAAGTTAAAGGTTAAATAGCCCCAGTACTATCACTATATTGGCTGTATTGTGGGGATAATGTCTATCCTTAGGGAGAGACCACCTTCTCAGGTGTGTGGAGACTTATACAGCCATAGTTGCTCCACTGCAAGGGAACATGGGAAGAATATGCAAATCTGTCTCCCAAGATGTAAATAGGGAGACAGTGCCTCTGTTATGCTGCCCTCTATAGCAAGCACCCTGAACAACATGCCCGACTTCCCAGAAGTCTTTACTGCATGATGCTAGGTTATAACCAAATCAATTTCTCAGCTACGGATGGCACCGTTTCTGTCTCTTTGGACTTCAGGGTGCTTGCTATAGAGGGCAGCATAACAGAGGCACTGTCTCCCTATTTACATCTTGGGAGACAGATTTGCATATTCTTCCCATGTTCCCTTGCAGTGGAGCAACTATGGCTGTATAAGTCTTCACACACCTGTGAAGGTGGTCTCTCCCTAAGGAGTGACATTATCCCCACAATCTGGTCTCTCGGCCTCTCACTTAAACCAAATTAATTCTCTCTAGGCTGCGCTGATGAAGTCCAAAGAGACAGAAACGGTGCCGTCCGTAGCTGAGAAATTGATTTGGTTATAACCTTGCATCATGCAGTAAAGACTTCTGGGAAGGCAGGCATGTTGTTCAGGGTGCTTGCTATAGAGGGCAGCATAACAGAGGCACTGTCTCCCTATTTACATCTTGGGAGACAGATTTGCATATTCTTCCCATATATTGGCTATACAATAAAGCCAGCCCCCATGCATTATGGCTGAGCCTGCGCCATATCCACTCCCGACCGTCATATATTTACATTGGGTAGTCACAATGGGGTTAATCTATAAAATGTTGTAACATAAAATCTGGGATCTAAAACTGAGAACCCCATAAATATTGATTACAATTTCCTCCATACAATGTTTATGACTTTAAATTCTCTTTAAAAAGAAATCTGGCAAGGTTTAACAAATGTACATAAAAGATAAATGGTAAATCAAATAATGCCATGTAAAAGAAATATGGTAATGACTTTGTGTAATGGCACACCGGACAAGATCTCTTAAAATTCACTTATCTGTTTAAAGCATGCCCTATTGTAAATATAATAAAGAGGCAGCATGTGTTCCTAACTTCTGTACAACAAGGTATTTAGGATACTGTAAATGCAAAATTCTGGTTATTTTATTTATTCCTGCAATTTAATAATGAAAAACAGTTATGACTTTCAGGAAAGAAAGGTGGTTGTATGGGGAACTTGTGTCATGTTCATGGCATATACATAACCTTGTACTGTTTGTTTTGTATTCACATATACATTTTTTTTTTTTTTTGTAAACACCGTTCTATATAGTGCTTGGAAAGTCAAATGGTTGCTTAATATAGCCAGCAGGTACATAGCAAGTCACAGCCAATAAAGCATTGTGGAAAAGACTGTGGTGGAAATGCATTGCATTTTCACAGTGCTTTTCGCAGATAGTCCAGAGTCTTTCTCTGCGGACTTTGTGCCTCTATTACACGAACACAGAAAAAGCCAGCATTTCCATATAGTGTAAGGAAAATGTTGTTTTTGTACCTTGTTAGGGGGCGTTCACACTACCGTCAGTGTCCGACAGGTAGTGTCCGCTCCTAGTGTCTGCTCAAAATCTGGCACGGACATTAGGAGCGGACACTAGCTGTGTCCGTGACACCTGTCATTCACTTAAATGGGCATCGGGTGCGTTCTTTTGCACCGACATGCAGGGTTCTTCTGTCCGCTTGAGAAGTTGGACATCTTCACTTGCGGACAGGGAAGGACAGGCACGGAGTGCAAAAGAACGCACCCGATGCCCATTTAAGTGAATGACAGGCGTCCCCTGTGCTGCCTGAAGACTCTCCAGCGACGCCCTCCATCTTCTTCTCTTCGCTGTGTCTTCATCTGAAATCACTGACTGCGCATGTCCGTCGGCCATTTTCCTGTGGCAGAACGGACAGTCGTGTAAGAAGCCACAGGAGAATGGCTGACGGACATGCACAGTCGGTGCTTTTGGATGAAGACACAGTGAAGAGGCAGTCTTGAGAAGAAGATGGAGGGTGTTGCTGGAGAGTCTTCAGGCAGCACAGTAGACGCCCCCTGTGCTGTTTGAGCGCAGGGGGACCACCCCCTGTGCTGTCTGGAGACTTAATTGCAAACGTCAAAAACTGGGAATATCAACAGAACGGCGACGTGGAGAATAATTCTAAAGATAGGGGAAGAATGGCCTTTCTTAACGTTATTACGAAGTCAAAAATGGATTCTAATGATAGAATCCCTTAAAACTGGTGGCTCATGAAGGGGACATTAAACTAGTAGACCTATACACTGATGCACAATAAAACTTAACGTTTAATATTATTATGGATTAAAAGACTAATTGTAAAAACATTATGTATTAAATGTTAAGTTTTATTGTGCATCAGTGTATGGGTCTATTGTTTAAATATCAGTTACAAGTCACACGCATCTGGACAACTCTGTGAGAACGTGATAGCTCTCAAGTAAACTGGGGGCAGATGTGGGGTGACATTAAACTGCGGGCAACAGGAAGAGGACATTAAACCTTGGGGGGTAGCTGGAGGGGGACATGTGTGCTTCTAGTTGCCCCCCGTTTAATGTCTTCCTCCAACTATCCCCAATGTTTAATGTTCTCCTCCAGCTGCCCCAGATTAATGTCTAGTTTCCTTCTAGTTTCCCCCCAATTTAAACTGGGGCACGAGGAGAAGGACTTAGTACTGTGGTGCAATTGGAAGGGATTATTATAATTAGTGGCATATAATGCACAGGTGACTGTAGGAGTATTATACTGTGTGGAGGCACATGGAAAAATGGAAGTGAATGGACGAAGGCAATGTAGAAGTGGGTGGAGCTAAATTTGCCACAGTGCGCATTGCGACGCACATTTTGTCCCTCTTTCTGTCCTTTGGAAGTTGTAAGGTATGGATTTAGGAGAATATAAAGAGAAGGGCAATAGCCAGTTAGATATAGTACAGTCTTTAGCTGCCAATGTGAGGCTGTACTGATGCATCATGAGATTGATGGCAGAGCAAACAGAAATATAAAAGCCAAGATGGTATCTGATCAGGAGCTGAGGAGAATCTGGATTACTGGGATATGGGTGTGGGATACATGAAAGAAGCCTGGAGAGGACAGTCAATGGTGGGTGCGGGGATAGAAAAAGGATTTTTGCGGCAATGCTTCTTTGAATGGTTAAAAACAGAATGGTACATTCAGAGCGTGAGATGGTATTTTCTCCTTGCACATAGAAATGTGATGCCTTGTTATCAATGAATAAAACTATACAAGGCTGTAAGCCCCTGGATGCAGGATATTGTGAATTGTTGTTTGATTGAATATTTATGGAAAGTATAAACCTGTCCCTGTAAAGTTGATGTCCCTGCTGTTTAGTATTGTTTGTGCACTAGAGATAATAATTACTGTCCATATGGCAGTTTGCATGTGTGCTAGGTAATAGTTCTATATCTGGTTTGTATTAACTAAACAGTTTATTTTTATGACTATAGTGCTGAGCTAAATTGGTACTTGCAGGAAACTTAATGTCTTCAAATTAGCTGGAAATTTCCTGCACTATTTGCAAGTTTTACATAATGGATTGTAATGCAGTTCAGGTTTTAATAACACTATTTCTAATAAGAGTAAGACATTTTAGTCTTACTGGCATTGAAAAAAAAAAAAAAAAAAAAAAAGGGAAACCATCATTGTCTTATTACATCACGGTAAGTGTTTTTTTTTCTTGTTCTATATAATGAATATAATAAAAGTTTGAGAACTCCAAATAGCGCCATAAAGTTCAAACCAAGTCTATTATAAGATTTTTTTTTTTAAAAAAGGCAGCTTTGTCCTATCCTTATATATATCTTTATAAGGGCTCGTTCACATCTGCGCCCGGGATCCGTTCTGCAGGTTTCCGTTTCCTGCACAAAACAAAGGCAGGAGACGGAAACCTGCAGGACTCTTTCATACCCATTCATTTGAATGGGTGAGAAAGCTGTCCGGCCGTGAGCGGCGGTGAGCGTTTTATGCTCTCCGCCATGAAACCGGGATTTTTAATCCGGACACAGAGTCGGACATGCAGTACTCTGTGTCCGGATGAAAAAAAAAAACGGTTTAGCGGCGGAGAGCATAAAAAGCTCACCGCCGGACCCGGTTTGTGGTTTCCGTCTTCTTGCATGCAGAAGACGGAAAGCGCAGAACGGAGAGTAGAACGCAGGTGTGAACCTAGCGTCAGGGTTGTCCATTTCATCTTTTGATTATTTAAAGAAGTTTACCAGTACTCTTCTCTACATACCAAAAGATGCAGAATTGTAGAATACTATGTAGTGGCTGTACTTAGTTTTGCAGCTTGGGCCTCCATTTCCAATGCTGGTAGCTTCATTCCACTTGATACAGGTCTCCTGGCTGTTATCACCAGTGACGTCCCATTTGTGCAAGAGGACCTCTGCAGCCAATCTTCACAAACGGCATGACTGCTGTGGCGTTCCATTTGTGAAGTGGAGGCCACAGCAGCAACCTAGTATAAAAGGCACAGGGACCTAGAGGCCACACGGTGGCTCAGTGGTTAGCACTGCAGCCTTGCAGCACTGGAGTCCTGGTGTTCAAATCCCACCAAGGGCATAAAACCATATGCAAGGAGTTTGTATGTTCTCCCTGTGTTTGCATGGATTTCCATCCCATATTCCAAAGACATACTGATAGGGAAAAATGTACATTGTGAGCTCTATGCGGGGCTCGCAATCTACATTAAAAACAAAAAAAAAGGTACGGGGACCTGTATACAGATGAATGGAGCTGCTGCCATTTGTTTTGTTGTAAGGCCTCACTAGCAGTAGTATTAAATAGTAGAGATGAGCGAGTAGTGAAGTATTCGACATTCAATATTCGTTTCGAGTAGAGCCTCAATATTTGACTACTCGATCGAATATCGAATCCCATTACAGTCTATGGGAAAAAATGCTAGTTTCAGAGGAAACCACTATTCGATTAAGGGAGAGTCACCAAGTCCATGAGCAGCAGGAGGAGAGTGTTTAGGAGGAGCGCTGTGCAGTTAAAGCGCACAGACCCCATAGACTATAACGGGTCTGTGCGCTTTAACTGCACAGCTCTGGCAGTTGCGCTGATATTCCATTTGTGGAGGGTCCTCCTACGGACTCTTTCCGGACGGGAGGCAAACATGGCTCCCTTGGAACCACTTTTACTACTCTGTAGAGTTCCAGGCTGCCTTCCCCTGTGTTCTCTTTATTCTCCCTCTTCCGACAATTTTTCTTCTTTCTTATTTACATGATGTATATTTGCCTTTGTTTTTGTTTAGTATGTGATTTTGCCGTGACAGAGCTATTGTTACCCTCCCCCCTCCCTTTTTGATTGCCCCTATTGCCTGTTTGATGTTCCTTCTTCTCCCCAACACTCCACTTCACTTCCATGTCCCCCTTTGATGTTAGCCTTCTGCAAGTATTTTGTTTGATTTGTTTTCTGTTCCTAAATAAAACCTTAAAATTCTTAGTGTTAAAAAAAAATTGAGAATCGCCCTTAAGCTTGTAAATTTTTTTTAGTTTTAAGTAAAAATTGTCCTGCCCTAAAGGTAAATTAACTTTTTTTTTCACACTGTAAGTCCTCGTAACATTTACTATTAATTCAGACAACCCCTTTAAAATAATGGATCCCTTTATGTTAGTGGAATACTTTATTCTGATCCCTCAAGCATAACCAGTTCTTACTGGACAACATCTCTAAGACTGATCTGTCTTTCCATTCCTCATATTGTATGTTAGATCTCTTTTTGCAGAGTAGTTATGCTTGAGCATTGGTCACTGTGGCTCTTTCCTATCTCTTTTATATCAATGGCCTTCAGCATATTTCTGTAAATTGCTGCCTAGTTGGTTTGTACTGTTCTTGCAAAGCACTTTTTACAAAAGAAAATAAATTGAAGCTGGTAATAGATAAGAACCACTGGCTGCACCTGGTAAAAATAGGTTCTCATTGACCTTACATACTATAGGACACTGCTGTGCAATGCTAGTCACTAAATAATTACATACTTATCCATATCTCTATTTTTATATTCAAAGGGGTTGTGTGGGGATATAAGACCTTATACAGTGCACTCACTGATCTGTATACACAAGCTTACTCTGTTGATGGTCATCCGCCTGTGCCCCAGGTCTTAGCATTGCTCAGGGCAGCCGTGGTCAGAAGTCTCTGTGCTTAGCCTCCCTTGCTGCTGCTTTGGTTCTCTATGACATTACTAGCTCTGCTCTACTCCAGTTGCATATCCTTAAGTGTATGGCAGAGTTTGTCATGTGACCAAGAGTCAAAACTTCAGCAAAGAATGCTGAGGAATAATACTGTACTTCTGGCCTTCCATGCTGCTCTTTGCAAAGCTAATAATGTGGGCTCCCGGGGACCCTCATCTATACAAATCTTGTTTATTTCCCAGATTTGTTTGGTTGGGATTGTCAGCATATTGTGAGACTGGACTTGTAGATAGTAGTCCCCACTTACCTGGTAAAAATAAAATATAAAGTAAATAAAATAAATAAATAAATAAAACATTGATACCAGCCCATGCCAAAACCACAGCTGTTGTTGGTCCCTAAAAAATACATGTCCATGATGGAAGGAGGGGAGTATAAATAAAAACTGTATTTTTGTGGAACTTTGTGCAATTAATATAAACATAGAAAAAAAACAAAAAACTTTCTTTTCTCTCTTTTTTTTTTTCCACTGCCAGCGCACAAATAATTGTTCATGTTCATTAACAGAGAAAGGAATGACCAACAACACTTTGGGACTCTTGGACAACCGGATGGTGAACCAGGATGGCCTGATGCACAAACACTGCGCTCATCAAAGCATCTTCAAACTTGGAACTTTACTGGTACCAAAAAACAATCAACAAAACCTAAATAGCTAAATAGCACCTGTGCATTACCACTGTGCTGCTCAGTTTACATTGGAACTGTTTGTGGGAGTCTGGGTTCTGATATACAGTATACACAGTTGAAAAAGGGGTTGACCCCAAAACGCCTTTGTCGGTGTTATGTGTTTTTTTTGGTACCAATAAAGTTCCAAGTTTGACTACGTTTTGGTGAGCGTAGTGTTTGTGCATCAGGCCGTCCTGTTTCACCGTCTGATTGTCCAAAGATCCCAAAGTGCTGTTGGCCATTCCTTTCTCAGTTTTATACGCCATTGTGGAGACGTCACGTATTTGACACCAGCTGCCCCAAAGCCCTGTACCTGGAAATAGGGTAGTTACAATATGTTCTTCACACAACCATATAACGTGAGAGTCTCTTTTATTTTTCTTGTTGTGCCACCTCAGTTTGGTCGGTATCACACTACACATAGCTCAGTGTTCTCTTTTTTATTTCTTTAGTCTTCCTTAACAGAAATGCTCTGTCTGTTACTTCCTAAATACTAAGGATGGGTCATATAGAGATGAGCAATCACTGTTCGGATCAGCTGATCCGAACAGCACGCACCCATAGAAATGAATGGAAGCACCTGTGACGCTGACTTTGTCGGCGGCCGGCCGGCGTCACAGGTGCCTCCATTCATTTCTATAGGTGCGTGCTGTTCGGATCGGCTGATCCAAACAGTGTTCGCTCATCTCTAGTCATAGACACAATGGTTTGGTGCAACCCTATTGACTTCTATGGGAGAGCTTTTAGGCATGATCCATTCAGAGGTCATTATACAAAGAAGGGGATAAGATGTCAAATAATCTCCTGTGATCAGGTGTCTTATCTACATTTAAGTGTAGGTAAGACACAAATGGAACTGATTCTTTCCCAGTTCCTTTCTTAGCTTGCACCTTTCCTAACCAAGGTATTTTGCATCCGCTGTTCTAAATTTTTTTGGTCTGGATCCCTATACTTACAAGCTATGTACACAAGAAATTTGGTCCCAATTTTTTGTTTTTTCTTTTTATACTCTCTACTAAAATAGTCGACTAGAAGTTCCAGAGAGAAGGTAGATATGACTTAATGTACAGTAACTAGGTATACAGCCAGTGATATTGTAATTGGAACCAAGACAGCTGCCAACTCTTATCACAATTTTCTCTTGTAATTGTAAAAATTAACAAGAATGTAATTTTATATACATAAATCTGATTAAGAATCTTCTTAAAAATATGTAAAAAACAATATTCTTTTACCTCTTATACTTGCTTAAAGTGTTTAAAAAACTTTGACTATTCTATATTGGATACCATTTACTTCTTGTTCATTGTTATAATATGGTTGCTTCTACTTTACTGTATTCAAAACCTTCCTAAAAAGAGATTTGAAAAGGAAAACTGTGACTGAATATAACGGTGTTTTTTTACCATAATAAGCCTTTTTTCATCTATTTTTTTTGTTGCTAATTTTCTTTATTTTTACAGAAACCGATATTTAACCCCTTTTGTTTGTCCTTTTCTTGAGGTTGTATCTTTACTGCCAAACATTAACTGATAACACTCTTAAACTGTAGCAATTTCTTTGTCGTGATGAGAAATTAAAATGGCCTCCAGTAACACACTGGTGTCAATGGAACAAATAGTCTTTGGCGTGATGCATAACATTGTTATTATAAAATGGTTCTGGCATCCAGTGGTCATTCATTTGAGCCGTCATGTCGGGATGACTGATCACAGTGGTAGCCTCTGCTCTGAGATGACCTTGTTCATGTGCAGCATAGCAGCCTACATTTACAGTACTATGTGTGTGCAGGGAATTACACAAGTTATTAGTGGTTGTTTTATTAGATACAGCTATACAACAGCTCAGTGCAAACAATTCTTCAATCCGTCATTTTGCTATAATTCAATATATAGAAGTTGGTATGCATGACCATGATGCTCAGTTGGTTTTATTATACCAGTACAAGAAAGAAAGATGAGCAATATGGCATTGGCCATTCAATAGTTGTTGATGCTGAGAATGTTACAAGCTCTCTTGAAAGTCTTTTGAATTCCAGGGATAGAGGGTTCAGTTACTACACAAAGCAGGGAATATCCCCTACATCGGTCAGAGAACCCACTGTTACTAAGGGAGGAGAATGGAAATAACTACTGTTAGCTTGTTGTAAAAGTTATGTGTAGTATTGACCTGTCACATAAAGATTCTGAGATCTGTAGTATCTTGGATAAGGATGAAGTTAAAGGTTATTATCATAAAGTCTCTTTTTCTGTCCAGGGGTGCTTGAAATTGGCAGTATATTCCCAACTAATATATATATATAGTGGGGCAAAAAAGTATTTAGTCAGTCACCAATAGTGCAAGTTCCACCACTTAAAAAGATGAGAGGCGTCTGTAATTTACATCATAGGTAGACCTCAACTATGAGAGACAAAATGAGAAAAAAAATCCAGAAAATCACATTGTCTGATTTTGTAAGAATTTATTTGCAAATTATGGTGGAAAATAAGTATTTGGTCACCTACAAACAATCAAGATTTCTGGCTCTCACAGACCTGTAACTTCTTCTTTAACCCCTTCCCGACATGCGCCGTAATAGTACGGCGCATGTCGGGTCTGTAACTATGGCGACCGCCCGGGAGCCGGGCGGCCGCCATAGCCGCCGGGTGTCTACTGCTTTAAGCAGTAGATAAGCGGCACTAATGCCTCCGATCGGTCCCTCCGGCGGCGCGGTGAAAGGCGCCATTTTCCCGGCGGCGCATGGGCGCCACCATTTTGCCTGGGATCGCCGACTCCTGGAGCATGCTCCAGGGCCAACGTCATGTTGCCATGACAGCCGGGAGCCTGTACAAGACTGAATCTGCAATAGGCAACCAGCTTGGATTGAAGAAATCAACTGTGGGAGCAATAATTAGAAAATGGAAGACATACAAGACCACTGATAATCTCCCTCGATCTGGGGCTCCACGCAAAATCTCACCCCATGGGATCAAAATGATCACAAGAATGGTGAGAAAAAATCCCAGAACCACGCAGGGGGACCTAGTGAATGAACTGCAGAGAGCTGGGACCAATGTAAGAAAGCCTACCATCAGTAGTGCCAGACGTGTCCCACTGCTTAAGCCAGTACATGTCCGGGCCCGTCTGAAGTTTGCTAGAGAGCATTTGGATGATCCAGAAGAGTATTGGGAGAATGTCCTATGGTCTGATGAAACCAAACTGGAACTGTTTGGTAGAAACACAACTTTTCGTGTTTGGAGGAAAAAGAATACTGAGTTGCATCCATCAAACACCATACCTCCTGTAAAGCATGGGGGTGGAAACATCATGCTTTGGGGCTGTTTCTCTGCAAAGGGGCCAGGACGACTGATCCGGGTACATGAAAGAATGAATGGGGCCATGTATCGTGAGATTTTGAGTGCAAACCTCCTTCCATCAGCAAGGGCATTGAAGATGAAACGTGGCTGGGTCTTTCAACATGACAATGATCCAAAGCACACCGCCAGGGCAACGAAGGAGTGGCTTTGTAAGAAGCATTTCAAGGTCCTGGAGTGGCCTAGCCAGTCTCCAGATCTCAACCCTATAGAAAACCTTTGGAGGGAGTTGAAAGTCCGTGTTGCCAAGCGACAGCCTCAAAACATCACTGCTCTAGAGGAGATCTGCATGGAGGAATGGGCCAACATACCAACAACAGTGTGTGCCAACCTTATGAAGACTTACAGAAAACGTTTGACCTCTGTCATTACCAACAAAGGATATATAACAAAGTATTGAGATGAAATTTTGTTACTGACCAAATACTTATTTTCCACCATAATTTGCAAATAAATTCTTACAAAATCAGACAATGTGATTTTCTGGATTTGTTTTCTCATTTTGTCTCTCATAGTTGAGGTCTACCTATGATGTAAATTACAGACGCCTCTCATCTTTTTAAGTGGTGGAACTTGCACTATTGGTGACTGACTAAATACTTTTTTACCCCACTGTATATATACACACACACACACTGCTCAAAGAAATAAATGAAACACTCAAACAACACATCCTAGATATGAATGAATGAAATATTCTCATTTAATACTTTGTTCTGTGCAAAGTCGAATGTGGTGACAACAAAGTCACACAAAAATCATCAAAGGAAATCAAATTTATTAACCAATGGAGGCCTGGATTTGGAGTCACCACCAAAATTAAAGTGGAAAAACACACTACAGGCTGATCCAACTTTGACGTAATGTCCTTAAAACATGTCACAATGAGGCTGAGTAGTGTGTGTGGCCTCCACGTGCCTGTATGACCTCCCTACAAAGCCTCGGCATGCTCCTGATGAGGTTACGGATGGTCTCCTGAGGGATCTCCTCCAAGACCTGGACTACAGCATCTGCCAACATACATACTCTTTCTTCTTATAGTCATATACAGATCACTATATATACTTTAACCTTTCATACCTCAGCAATAACCAGCAGCACACATGCTTGTTTGTGCCCCATTCTTCAAATAGTCCAAGCCCAGTATAATACATTCTGTATATACCTGCCCATTTCTGTATATACCCCCACCAGTCTTCTATCAAGACCTAAAACGGAAACCTTGGGTTGGCAACTTTTTAAATGCAAATTGAGAATTTTTAAATGCCAGTTGCCAACACTGTTTTTCCTATAAGGAAGCATGGTCAGAGTACGCTTTGATAGGGCCATCGGCCTTGCCAGAGAATTGGCATAAATGGATGCAGGATTTTTCTCTAGACCCATGGCCCAGTGAAGGGTGTCCCTCATTTATCATAAATAAGGCGCACCCTCTGCCAGCACCGCCGATATAAAGCCTGGCTTTGTATACATCAGTCTTCATAAATCTTCCCCATTGTATTTATATGAATGAACTATTATCACAATTTTGATACATTTCAGTCAAGTCATATGTGAAGTCTTACACTTCATAGCTTCATCTAACACCTTCCCTTGATCTATGAGCTCACTTCAAATAAGATCTGACTAATCCTTTTTGGGACCCCAAGGCCTGTAATACATTAGATATGTCCATTCACCATGGCAGAATGTTTTTCTCCTCCAGACTATGTATACTTAAAATACCAAGACTGTGAAAAGATCTGGGAATGCTTAGTGCTAAAGCACAGTTTTAACATGTTTGATCATCAGCTCTTGAAGAAACCAAATCTCTTTAAACGTTTATAAATGGAGAAATAAATGAGAAATGCACTGAATGCACAACCTGCAACTAAACTGCTTTGGAATGCATAATAAACAGTCAAACATAGACATAAATATAATTAATTAATTGTCAAACTGATTTTTTCCATTACGATCACGGGCAGAAGCGGCAATTTGATACTAGTGCTGGGATTAAATGTTTCATCAGAAGTGCCTATTTAAGGATCTTTATGGAACAGCAAGTTAGTCCCCAGGGCAAGCCCATGTCAACTGCAATAAAGAAATCCATAAAAGTGAACTACTGTAGATGGATTTTTGCAAGATGCTCAGAGAGAGCAGGATACATTTTACTACATGAATGCTATGGAGCTGCTCACATCTGTGAGGACACTGTATGTGTGTGTATGTATGTATTACTTGGAAGGGAATACTGAATAATGGGATGCGTTTGTAGATTGCTGTGCTGCTTGGATGACACCAACGTGGCTCAGCAATGTGCAGCAAAATTATACAAATTACTCTTTTTCATGTATTGTCTTTCACGAGCATAATATATCAACAGGTTGCAAGTCCGCATGGCGAATGTAGAGAAAGGCACATGTGAATCCAGAGTGGTATATCTACCCTAAATTATAATTACTCCGTCTATCCCAGTACCCCTCCAGTCCTCCCAAATGGGATTCAATTATGTGTTATGAGTTTTGACTATGTTAAAGACAAATGACACTCAGTACCTTAAAGTGAATCTAAACTATCAATTTAATGTATTTTTAGAAATTGATTGTACTTGTTGGTAAAGAAACTTTGTAATATATTCTATTAGAAAAATGTCTCCTTTCCAACTTACTTGACTCCGTCTGTCCCTTCACTGCTCCTGGAAGAATTGACATGTATGGCTAATACCCCCTTAGTGCCCTCAAACAGTGTAATGCCCTCTTATTGCCCCATGAAGTTCTCTATACACAGTATACTGTTCTCTAGTAGTCTAGAACAGTATACTGTCTTTTTATTGCCTTCACAATCTATAATGTCTCCTCATGCTCCCTAAGTGCCCCCACACAGTGTAATTCCTCCTAATTGTCACTGCACAGTATATTGCCCCCTTATTACCCCACTCAGGATAATTTTCCTCTAGTGCTCTACACACAGTTTAATACCCCCGTCATGCCCCTACACGTATAATGCCCACTATGTACACCCACACAGTATAATGTCTTCCCAGTTCCTTAAACACTGTATGATAGCTCTATTAATAACCCACAAAGTATAACAACTACCTTTTGGCCCTGAGTTTGGAAAATAGCAGCAGCTCTGAGTGTTCCCCCCTCATCCTGATGCTACTGCTGGGTGACAGGTAGGCGATATGGCCAACAGTGAGGACAGAGCTCAAACAGAATCCCTGAAATAGTGGTTCAAAACCAGAACTGTCCCGCTGATTCTACAGGGCTCTGGGCTACTAAGCTTTATAGATGGGGGGCAGTGCCAGAGAGTAGTGTTCTCCTTTGTACCCCCAAGGGCTATGGGAGGTAATTCATGGAGTATGTGTACTGCCGGTTGAGAACCACTCACTAGATAGTTGACCAGTCCCACTGAAACCAGTGGCTTTGGCTGCCTTCTATATTGCATTTGCCCCCTTTACAGCTTTATTCTCCATATATTTTATGTACATTGAATATAATTTGCCAAGTGAATGTCCAAACACTCAGTGTGTTCTTCTAAGCCTATTAATGCCTTCAGATTAGGAAGTCTGTCCTCCTCCTCCTCCTCATTAGATTATTATTATCATTGTCATCATTACGTTTATTAGGGTCTGTTGTTGCTCTACCGCATTATGCGCTTTCATTAGTGAGTTTATTAGTTTTACATAAGAGCACTAGAGTCACTGACACAATGGTAACCAGGATACAACGCATTGTCCTGACTCCAGGCTTTGTTTTCTTACCATCATTGATTTATTATCTGTATTTCCGTAGTTTAAATGTTAGTTGTCAGCACAAACTAGATGTCTTTTACAGTCGATTCAATGAGCCTGGGAACGTCTCCTTTGTTAAGCTGGAAAATAATAATTGAGAGTATAGACTGTACTGCATGCTTTGTTAGGGGAAGAACATGTTGTCATTTTCTTAAATAATGACACCACTTTTGTATTGAAGAGAAGTCTGAGAGAATTTTAAGCGATTTTTATAACCGTTCGGTAAGCAAATTAGCCGAGCCCTCTCTTTGATTTATTAAGGGCATATGTGCCTGCAGCATATGATACAATACCTTTTGATTCATAATCCATTAATAGAATCAAAGAATGTGGTTCTACGTTTAGACCATACTTTAGAAATTATTTATACGTATCTTCAATTTTTAACTTGAGCTTTAACATTTTCTGTAAAGTGGACCAGGCAGCCCCAAAACGTAGTCACTACAGCCATCTATGTCCTCCTGATGGGTTCATGGAAAGCAAAAGCTATCAGTTGTCTATATTGAAAAGAAGCTATCTTTACATGGCCATTTACAAGTTTGTATTTTGATATAAACTATTTAAGGTGAAGTTCACATCTGCGTTCGGTATTCTGTTCGGGGAGTCTGCTTGAACGGAATACCGAACGCATTAAAAAGCAATAAGCAATGAAAGCACACGGACCCCATAGACTATAATGGGGTCCATGTGGTGTCTGCACGAATCATGCGGAGAGAAAAGTAATTCTTGCAGTACTTTTCTCTCCACATGACTCGTGCGGACACCGCACGGAAAACACAAGGACACCATTATAGTCTATGGGGTCTATGTGCTTTCAGTGCTCACCGCTTGTCAATGTGTTCGATATTCCGTTCAGGGAGTCCGCTTAGGGAAATACCGAACGCAGATGTGAACCAGGCCTTAAGAGCAATTCTAATTTGCTCAATATACTTGATGGAACATTGTACACACTGACACTGTTTTTAACCTGTTGTTTTATTTTATGGCGGCTGAAGTCACAATTGTATTCCCAGAAGAGGATCATCATCATGTAGCTGGAAATTAGCCAAAAGAGCATGTTCACACGTGGGAATTTGGCCCACCCCCGAATCAGCTGCAAATTCGACCCTGAGTTTGACTCCCATTATTTTAAATAAGAGGCAGAGATCGAAGCAGGACACTGAGGGTCCATTCACACTGAGTTTTTTTACGCTGATTTTGAGGCTGAATCCGAGTTAGAATCCACGTGGAAAAAAAGCCTCCCATTGATTTCAGTGGGTTCCTTTTTTCTGCTACTAAAAACAACAAAATAAGCTTCCTGCTTGATCTTGCCGTGGATTCCCAGCTGCATAGTGATAGAGGAGTCTGCCTCAATAACTCTTATCATTCTGTGCCACAATTGTTGTTAATATTTTGAAGTCTTGTTAACCTTTGCCACATCTGTATCTCCCAACCAGATGTTTGTGGGATTGTGCTGTGAAATGGACAAGTTTATGCTGATGTAACATTAAAGTTTTCTGGCCCCAAATGTATTTTTCATACTGATGACCTCTCCACAGGGTATATAATCAGTATACAATCTGTAGGGGACCAACACCCCGCATTGATCAGCTTTTCCAACAGCTCCAAAAACTGGGGTAGTGGACAAGAAGCAAGTGCAGTGGTTCCTTGGAAATGCAGCCATGCTCCTATTGACTATAATAAGATAAGATAAAATAATCCCACAAATTCAGTGTGTTACAGCAGCATGGATAATACTGTAATATATTACAGAAAAGAACACATACAAGCTCATAGCAGATAGAGAAGATACTAGGAGTCATAGCAACTAAAAAGATTTGAAGACTTCAGGAACATTTCCTTGAGTAGGGATTATTGTAGACAAAGAGTTAAAAAGGAAAGATAAAGATTGTTCTTAGCTTGAAGCTGCAACAGGCTGCAACTCAAGCGGCGCCATCTTGGAAAAAACAGTAGCAGCTTGCATGCATTTCCCACTGTTTCCAGGAGACAGGTGTGGGAAATGCATGCAAGCAGCCGTAACAACTGGTCTGTTCGGGTCCCCGCAGATCATTGTGGATAGGTCAGTATGAAAAATCTATTTGGGGCTGGAAAACCCCTTTAAAAATGTCCTCTGAAAGGCTTCTGATTTTATAAGATAACTAGCAGTACCCGCGACTTCGTCCACGGAACCCTGACCCCCTGCGCAACCCACCTGTAGCGCAGGCTTCTTCCTTTGCCTTGTGTCCACAGCGGCTCCCTTTTCCTCATCTCCCCCCGGCGCCCTCCAACTCCCTTTTTTCCTACCCACTCCCTCATTCAATCCGGGACCCAAGGTATGTAAGTGCGCAATTTCAGCCAAATCTGTTTGCCCGTCTAGGTGTCATTGCATCCCCTTTCCAACCCCCCCTCCACCCCACCCCCCGCGACCCCTTTGCACTCACCCCCGCATCCCCGGCCTCCTCCCCTGCCTGGGGTTAGGAGCTAGGCCCGAGAGGGCAATAGGGAGTATGTGGCTTGCTATGCTAAAAAGTGTGTGGGATTGCAGAGCTGGTGGTATGAGTTGTGGTTTTGTGGGGGTCCTGGCAAAAACGTATGTCTGCGATTGTGACGAAAAGTAGCCTATCGTTCAATCCTGCCTAGGAACTATGTTTGTTGAAAATTTGAGCCAAATCGGTTGAGCGTTTTTTGCGTGATTGAGGAACAAACATCCAAACATCTTATCATTCAAACATCCAAACACACAAACATCCAAACACACATATTAGTAGGATATATAAAATGGTGGGTATGGTTTTTTATCTCTTGGAGTTTCCTTGAACGGAGGTCATCTGTAGTCACTGCCCTCCATGCACGTGGACTATTCATTGTTACAGTGGAAGATTTTTGGTACGACTGTTTATATCTGATGTGACATTGGAACGCCTTTGTATTTGATAGAGATGATGGGATATTGTGAAGTCATTTATTAAATGAATCAAGGTTATAGTTATTAATTCTACTGGAAACAGACTGTTCTGTTTTCTTCTGCTTAGAAACTATTTATTTTTTCACTTTCCTGCAGCCACTTTCAATATGTTGTTCCATATGCTTGTTACTTTGGGATTTTAAGATGTTACCATAATGTGGCGATTGCAGGCATTAAAAGCTGTTTTCATTATATAAAAATGCATACTCAAACATGCAAATGTTTACACGCATATTGTTGGTACAATGTGTTCTGGCTTGTATATGGAACACTTAACATATTTTATGTTGCTAGGACAGCATTAGAGCCATCCTGGTCATCTTCCTTTGTGTCTTCAGTTCTTTTTGTTTGCTTTACAGCTTTTTGTTCCTGTACTTTAGTTGCTTATGTCATCTCATTAGCTTAAACCAATAAACATCAAGTCAAACTGGTGGTTTCTTCATGAGCATTCAATGTCTTTTTGTATGGTGTCTGTAGTCTTCATTGTCACATGCTGGGTATAATAATTTACTGCCAGTATACAGAATAAGAAGTTCATTTCCCCATTTCAGGCCCTGTTTACATCAACGAGCAAAAGGGTAACAGTGTTTAGAACTTTTGACTTTCAGGCTCCATATCTCACCATCTACTGCAGCTTACAACAGACTTGGGCAATGTATGGCCCGCGGGCCACATCCGGCCCTCTGACTGGTTTTGTCCTGCCCACGTAGTTTGTGGAATAAAAGTAGATGCCGAATGGTAACTGCACTAAAGGACCTTGATGACGTCATCACAGGCCCTTTACCTCAACTAGGATAGGCTAAGACTTGTTAGTGGGTGGAGCCACACAGGACAGTGTGGTTGCTGTTACACAGAAAGAGCAAGCTGCCAGGAATGGAGACTGAAGGAAGATAAGGAGAGAAGAGACAGTATGTGTGAGTAAGAGGAGGGAACTGGGGGCAAATGTAGGGGCAGTTACACTGAAGGCAGATGGAGGGGGGAAATTAAACTGGGGGGACAGATAGAGGGGGACATTAAACTGGGGCAGCTGGAGGAGCATATTAAACTGTGGGTATAGCTGGAAGGGCACATGTCTGCCTCTATTTGCCCCCCAGTTTAATGTCCCCCTCCAACTACCCCCACTGTTTAATGTCCCCTCCAGCTGCCCCAGTTTAATTTCCCTCTCCAGCTGCCCCAGCCAAATAAAGTTATCAAATTTTTATTTACATTTTTATTTTAGGTTTAATACAATAATTCATTTTTTGGCTATGATCATAGCAAGCTAGTTACTGCCTGAGGACTTTGGTTAGTTTCAGTTACAAAGTGATATTTATTATATTAGATAGGAGATGGCATAAGTATTGTGTATTAGCATAGACATTTTGACTTTTCTTTTTTGTAACAGTAACATTTTATCCCATTTCTAATCGTGTGTGTCCACATCAGGTTTCATATGAAACATGGGGAAAATATATCAATCCCTCTACGCCTGATTTCTAGCATGAAGAGCTGAAGTTGTGTCGTACATTTGGCTCAAGGACTTTTCTTGTACCAAATGTGTGCAGAAATACCCATTCTGTGCCTGATTTGCGTTATAGTGAAAATGTTTGCAAGTCTCTAACTTGTGCAGATCTCCATTCTGGCGCATGGGCGTGCGTCTGATTTATGTCAGTCTTTCCCTGTACCTGTCAAGGCCGTTATTACGAATGCCGTGCAAAACGCTAGTCCTAATAAATCTGCCCCAATCTTTTTCCACTTGAACCAAAACTGCAGTATGTATGGCTTTGTTTTCCTGTGTATTAATACATTTTCTCTTTAGTTTTTCTCATAAAATACTCTCTGTATACAATCATTTTTCTCTCGTTAAACCGTATTAAACAATCATTTAGCACTGTTTAGTTAATTCTATGGTGATTGATTTCACAGTTTATTTTATGGCTGTCAAATAGAGCAGCAAATGACCTGTCCTCGTCCTCATGAGTATAAAATGATGATATTCCTGCAGTCACCACTAGGGGATAGTTTAGAAGCTTACCAAAGATGGAATCCATAGGATATAAAGGAACGTTCCCCTAGTGATATTACGGTCATCCAGAATTGTGTAATTCAGCACAAGTCATGAACCTGAAAATTATGTAATGTTTAAGCTTGGACTTAATATGACATATGTGAAGTTGTATTTACCCCTATTTTCACTTCATGACATGTAACCATGGAATGGAAAGTGCAAATGATTTTCTTCTTTTCCACCATTAGTTCTTTGCCTGATGTTTCAGCATCAGTTTTATACAGCATAAACATATATATCGATTGCCGCTCTCCGTATTTCCATTTTCTATTGTATTGAAAAGCACAAAGAGAATAATTATACAAATGTATAAAACTCCAGATATTCAGCACCTGTATTTGTCCTTGAGAAATGTAAATTTGTGTTCAGTTATGAGAACATTCAGGGTTCACAATATGATCAATTATTCAACAAAAACACTTGCCCTAAAGCCAGAACAATGCAACATTTTATTTGGTATCATCACTTACAATACCTCCATCTATAGCACTGCTTGTACGCTAAATATCAGAGAATTAGATCTCGGAAACAAGAAATGTAGCCATTATTCAACAATATGTTATCAATTCTATTCCAAGCGATGAATATCTGATGCCAAATGTAATTATATGGCAACGTCATACAGTACATGCCACAAAGTTATCAATTGGCAAACATATCATAGTAGCATACATAGCATAAGAGGTTTCCAAATGACCACTTCTTTGAGAAGAGCACCAAATGTTGAGTTCTACCATATATTGGGCACGTTGGTCACTTTTTTTTAAAGAGGACTTTTCACTGCACCTTTCAGCAGGCACCAATCCACTCATTCTGGTGAAGTTGAATTTTTTTCTGTAGCTCCCACCATTCCTGAGCAATCATTTTTGTTATTTTCAGTACAATTGTCATTTCTACTGTCAAATGGGTGTTCCCTGTCTGTCTGATCCTGCCTGACACCACCATCTTGACAGTCCAAACCATAATTGTGCTGAAACTAACGGCATTGATTTCTCTGAAATGGAAGAAGCTGCAAAAAAAAATTCCAACTCTTCCAGAATCAGTGGAGCAGCAGCTAATGAAGAACTAGAGTTGGTGGAGGTGGTAAAATGTCCTCTTTAAAGGGGTTGTTGCATTTTGTCGATACTTATCCCCTATCCACATGACAGGATAAGTGTTCAATCACGGGGGGCCCGATCACCCAGTGATCAGGAGGATGGGAGACCAAAAGTCCCTCTTACTTGTGAATGACGCACCAGTGCACTTGTGTGATTGGTGCACCATTCACTTCTATGGGGCTGCCGGGACTCTAATTTAATGAACCTTTGGTCCCCCATCCTTCTGATCCACTGGGAGACCTGGCAATCGGGCCTCTATTGATTGATCATTTATTACCTGCCCTATAGATAGGGGATATATGTTCATAAAAGGACAACCCCTTTAAGTAGACCATCCATTAGAAGATTACATTGTACTCCTCTGTCAGCTTCCAAGCTTATCTTCCAGCATTGCCTGAAGATGGATAATGTTCTTTTCATGCTCATCTAGCTTTACCCGGTAGAAAAATCTACTTTTTTTTTGCTTGCTTTGGACTTATATTTTTGTGGCTCAAGCCTTTAATCCCACTGTATGAACTGAACAGTTGATGGAGTAATGATCAGCACAGATATGTTTATTATGCCAGTTGAATAGGATCAGTGGTTGATTATTGAGGCCAGATGAATGTGGAAGTATTTAGCAGGTATCGCAGTACCCGCATATGTTGTGGCCATGCTGTGGTACCCATATACAGGTTACTTCTCATTGCTTACACTTACCTCTCTGGAGCAATGGTAACGCCCTTGTGACTCAATACTACATTACTATTATATTCCTCTTGGTTTCTCAATACCATAGGCACCATTTTGCCAGGTTCAGGTGACCCTAACCTGTCTATCTGCTGGGCTGATATGTTAGGTACTGGTGGCAGACTCCATTTAACATACAGTACAATGTTGGCTATCACAACTACGGAGAGAGGGGAAAGGATGCTCATAATAAGTAGCTCACTGAGGTTGCGGTCACACCTGCGTTTGGGTGACTGGGGATTCTGTTCCCCATTCCGCTTGAAAAATGCAAAGAAGACTTCTCTCTTTGCATTTTTTGGGTGGAAACCCAGCAGACCCCATTAAAGTCTATTGGGTTCATGGGTTTCCGTGGGAAACTGCTTTTTAAGTGGATTGGGTTTCCACTATTATTATTATTTATTTACTTATATAGCTCCATTATATTCCGCAGCGCTTTACAGTCATTATCAGTCGTTGTCCCATTTAGGGCTTACAATCCAAATTCCCTATCAGTATGTCTTTGGAATGTGGGAGGAAACAGAGTACCCGTAGGAAACTTACACATAGCAGACCCAAAGAACAGAGACCCCAACACATATGTGAACCTAGCATTAGACTGGGTTCACATCTGTCTTAATATTTTTCTGTTTCTTCAGTTAATCAAAAAACTGAAAGAGAAGGTGAGCCAGATCTGTGACATGATACAACACCAGCAACGCCTCGCAGACTTCACTGATTTATAGTGGGGTCTGCCATATTTCCATTAAATAGCATTACATGCTGAGGTCTTTTCCCCAGCAAATACGAGGGAATCTGGGACAACACTGATATAACCTCAGCTTTAGTATATAATCCTCTAGCTATGCATTAGTCACCTTACAGAAATGCAGCATACACTTACACAAATACCCACAATTCACACATCTAAAGCCATTCCACATAGCGGTACATACTGTAGTGTAGTTTTATGCAGTTCTACTCATGACATAGAAATCAGATTAAATTGCTACAACTAATCTCCCGAAAGACAATCAACCCTTATCTCAGATTAGATGGGAAAATCGGAATTTCTGTAGAACCATTGCTTTATGTAATTAAAAAAATTCTAAGAACAATGAACAGAGAAGGAGATTGTTAGAATAATTTAATAGAGCCGTACGCAGTGATTGGCCCAATAAAGATGAAGTAAAACATTGTACTCTGTTAAATGTCAATCTAGAAGAGTGTATTCTGCAAAATGAGCAGCGCAGTCCTGATAAGCATTCTGTCTGATAGTAAAAGCTTACAGAAATGCTATGTCGCTACAAGGAACACTGACTTCTGCAATTAAAATGACTGGCTGATAACTGCGGCACTATTAACCAAAGAAAAAAGGTTATGAGTGGAAATGAGGCTGATGGCGATTAGCACTTATTATCTGTATCTTATCTGTCCTATCACTCCCTTGTCGTTTCCTATATAGTATATGCGCTACAAAATGTTTATACTAGGATCAACTGCATCCAAAGCACCAGGGGTTCATTCACATAGGCAATCCCTGTGCTTGGAGTGTCTACTTTACTATAGTGCAGTAGAGACTGCCATGTCTATCTGGCTGTTCTCTATCGGATAGGAGGGAGCTAGAGAGGAGCTAATATATAGAAGAGTTTAGCAAACAGCATGTGTTATCCCTGTACTGCGACATTACAGTGTGCATTACTGTGTGTATTATCCCTGTACTGTGACATTACTGTGTATATTATCCCTGTACTGTGACATCACTGTGTGTATTATCTCTGTACTGTGACTTTACTGTGTGTATTATCCCTGTACTGTGACATCACTGTGTGTATTATCCCTGTACTGTGACATCACTGTGTGCATTATCCCTGTACTGTGACATCACTGTGTGTATTATCTCTGTACTGTGACATCACTGTGTGCATTATTTCTGTACTGTGACATTATTGTGTACATTATCCCAATATCATGACATCAATGTGTGTATTATCCCAGTACTGTGGCATAGTTGTGTGTATTATCCCTGTACTGTGACATTACTGTGTGTATTATCTCTGTACTGTGACATCACTGTGTATTATCTCTGTACTGTGACATCACTGTGTGTATTATCTCTGTACTGTGACATCACTGTGTGTATTATTTCTCTACTGTGACATCACTGTGTGTATTATCTCTGTACTGTGACATCACTGTGTGTATTATTTCTCTACTGTGACATCACTGTGTGTATTATCTCTGTACTGTGACATCACTGTGTGTATTATCTCTGTACTGTGACATGACTGTGTGTATTATCTCTGTACTGTGACATCACTGTGTGTATTATCTCTGTACTGTGACATCACTGTGTGTATTATTTCTCTACTGTGACATCACTGTGTGTATTATCTCTGTACTGTGACAACACTGTGTGTATTATCTCTGTACTGTGACATGACTGTGTGTATTATCTCTGTACTGTGACATCACTGTGTGTATTATCTCTGTACTGTGACATGACTGTGTGTATTATCTCTGTACTGTGACATCACTGTGTGTATTATCTCTGTACTGTGACATCACTGTGTGTATTATTTCTCTACTGTGACATCACTGTGTGTATTATCTCTGTACTGTGACATCACTGTGTGTATTATTTCTCTACTGTGACATCACTGTGTGTATTATCCCTGTACTGTGACATCACTGTGTGTATTATCTCTGTACTGTGACATGACTGTGTGTATTATCTCTGTACTGTGACATCACTGTGTGTATTATCTCTGTACTGTGACATGACTGTGTGTATTATATCTGTACTGTGACATCACTGTGTGTATTATCTCTGTACTGTGATATCACTGTGTGTATTATCCCTGTACTGTGACATCACTGTGTGTATTATCTCTGTACTGTGACATCACTGTGTGCATTATTTCTGTACTGTGACATATTGTGTACATTATCCCAATATCATGACATCACTGTGTGTATTATCTCTGTACTGTGTCATCACTGTGAGCATTATTTCTTTACTGCCCCGCAAGCCACCGATATCAAGATAGATCATGGTATTGTTTACATACCGCAAGCTGAGCTGCTCACCTGCCGTACAAACTATAGCGGCAAGTATAGAGACTGCAGCGCTGCAGAACTTACTCTTGCTGATACAGATTGTACAGCGAGTAAGCAGCACAGCGCATGGTATGTGAACAATACTGTGAAACATGCTGTCTTGGCACCGGTGACCTGCTGAGGTCCCGGGTGTCGAACCCCTGCAGATCTAATATTGATGGCCTATCCTGAGGATAAGCCTTCGATGTTAGAAACTGGATAACCCCATTAAGTTAGTCCTAGTATAGTGGGGCCTGATTATATGTTTTGCTATGGGGCCTCAGGGTAAGTTTTTAGGCCCCTATGTGGAAGCATTGATGGGCTGGTGTCTGGAGTGGGCTTGTCTATTGTCAGATTGTCAGTGAACTGAAGGGCAGGAGAATAATGCTGAAAAAACACTGTGTCCCCTACAACACATAGAGGTGCTATTTTGGAGTCTAGCAAGACCTGAAAATTGACACCCTCGCTAATTAATCTGACTTAAAGAGGACCTTTCATCAGATTGGGCACATGCAGTTCTATATACTGCTGGAAAGCTGACAGTGCGCTGAATTCAGCGCACTGTCGGTTTTCCCGATCTGTGTCCCGGGTAAAGCGCTATAGGTCCCGGTACCGTAGCGCTTTATAGTCAGAAGGGCGTTTCTGACAGTTAGCCAGGCACCCTTCTGCCCAGCAGTGCCTATCACTGTACTGTGGAGCGGGGAGGAACGCCCCCTCCCTCTGCTCACACAGCTCGTCCATAGACGAGTATTATCAGGAGGGGAGGGGGCGTTCCTCCCCGCTCCACAGTACAGCGCGATAGGCGCTGCTGGGCAGAAGGGCGTCCCTGGCTAAGCTTTCCAGCAGTATATAGAACTGCCTGTGCCCAATCTGATGAAAGGTCCTCTTTAAGGTAAAAACAATGACAGGTCAGAGCTAGGATATTGGTTCCATTTTCCTAGTAAGAAACCTGCACAATACCTAAGTATGGGCAAAGCTAAACACAAATCACTTGTGCCATGTGCGGAAATGCCAATGCCAGAACCCCCAAAGTGTATTCAGCATAGAATGTACAAATAAATCAGATACATATTTATTTAGTAAATACATATAAAACAATTAATATATAATGCATGATAAGAAATATAAGAAAGTGCATAAGAAATAAGTAACAAGTAATGTGTATTCTCTTATAATTATAGTCACCCCATATAAAACTAAAATTGGGACGAAAGTATCCAACAAGTATACAGACCAAACTCTGAACACCTACCCCATCATACATTTGGCTTAAATTACACTTCGTCTTGTGGTGGTGAGAGTAAGACCAAGTGGGTCAGATAATTAACAAGATTGAATCGATATCGGTATCGATAGAATACAAATGACTCAAATGGACATAATTAAAATGGAATAACACATATCGGAGTAGAACCCACCATATTGAAACAGTCCATGCTAGTGATGTATGCTGTATACTGGCCTGAAAGTAGATGAAACACTCCCCATTGTGGTATCAAACCCTGTTCTCTCACATGGTAAATTTGGATACCAACAAGGAACCTAGATGAAACAATCTCCGTCGGGAAATAATTCCTTGGTCTATTACTGCCAGGCGGGGGATACTCACCACTCTACTAACCAGGAAGGGACTCCCCAATTAAACCCTGCTCTCCTGTATTACAGGCAGACATACCCACTACTTACTTACACGTCATATATATGGCTTTTGACCTAAATACCACCTTTACAATTTACACACAAAAGCTAGCGTAACTACAGACATATTTGCCCCAGTTTCTGTAAAGGGTCGGGGCGTCAGACTTACTGGCTATAAACCAGAGAATTCACTTGTACTATCATTTCTATCATTTGATTAACAGACCAGGTCGCCTGTTATAATTGTAACTGATTATTTTGGACTGCTTATTAGGAGTTAAATATATGTTTCTCTCGGATATCCATTAGCCGCTAATAAGATAATGTGAATGTCTTTCCTGTTTTTCTCTCTGTTTCAGCTGTTTTGCCTTATATGAACTGTTTGAGGACGTGGACAATGATTGATTATTTCCTTTAATATAATATTTTGATGGTAAAGACAGAGACACATTTATCAATATGTTGGATTCAAGATTATTGGTGTAAGGTTGTGTTCTACATTAAGTGTGCACGAATGAAGCATGTCTCTTAATGTGTGCAATACACCAAAGTACTCAACTGGTGGACCGTGGGTACTAAAGAGCATATGGTATAATGTCACATTAGTGTCCCCACCGCACAGTATAACTGAGATTATTTAAGTCATGCCCCTTAAACTTGCCCTTTTCAGGTATGGGTTGGGCGAACCTCGTGAGATTCATCTCGATAGTTTCCGTTGGTGGTTTTGTCCGAACTAGAACTGCTGTTATTCTCTAGGGTGTCTTCAGACCCCTGAGTATAATTAGTCGAGGCCCATGAGATGTAAACAAACATAAAAAAATAGTGTTACCTCCCCTGGGCTCTGGCGCCGCTCCTGGTCTTTTTCAGGCCTGCTGTATGGCATTGTGATGCAAAGTCTAATCATGGAGGTGTGAGGGGTTAGAACCATCAGTCCGGTATTGATGACTTGTTTGTGTGTGTGTGTGTGTATATATATATATATATATATATATATATATATATATATATATATATATATGCCAGACCTGGGCAAAGCATGGCCCGTGGGCCGTATCCGACCCTCTGCCTGATTCAGACCGGCCTGCATAGCTTGACTAGGGAGGCGTGTCTTAGTGCCGGCAGGACAGTGCAAGAAGATGGAGACATGTGGTGTGTGTCATAAGGTACTGAGAGGGGAGGGAGGGGGAATGTGAGATGCAGGGAGGAGAGTGTGTGTGTCTTTGTCTGTATGTGTGTGTCTGTCTGTATGTGTGTGTCTGTCTGTATGTATGTGTGTGTCTGTCTGTATGTGTGTGTCTGTCTGTCTGTGTGTGTCTCAGTAACCTAGGGGCAGAGATGGAAGGGGAATGTTATACTAGGGCAGAGATGGCAGATGGAGGGGGGACATGAAGCTGGGGGAGAGATGGAGGGGGGACATGAAGCTGGAGGAGAGATGGAGGGGGGACATGAAACTGGGGGAGAGATGGAGGGGGGACATGAAACTGGGGGAGAGATGGAGGGGGGACATGAAGCTGGGGGAGAGATGGAGGGGAGACATGAAACTGGGGGAGAGATGGAAGGGGCACTTAAACTGGGGGAACATTAAACTGGGGACAACTGGGGGGGCATTAAACTGTGGCGGTAGCTGGAGGGGGACCTGTCTGCCTCTAGTTGCCCCCAGTTTAATGTCACCCTCCAGCTACCCCTACAGTTTAATGTCTGCTTCCAGCTGCCCGATTTTAATGTCTCTCTAGTTGCCTCCAGTTTCATGTCCCGCTCCAGCTGTTATTAATTTATTGCCCCCCTCCAACTACCCCCACTGTTTAATGTACCCCTCCAGATGCTCCAGTTTCATGGGACACCAGGAAAGGGACTTAATACTGTGAGGAAGTTGGAAGGGAACATTATAATGTGGGGACATATAATGTACAGATGACTGTAGGAGGATTATACTTTGTGGGGGCACAAGGAAAGATGATTGGGAATGGGCAGAGTCAACGTAGAAGTGGGTGGAGCTAAATTTGGCGCAGCGCGGCCCTCTAGCATAGTTTCAATTTCTTATGCGGCCCCATGGGAAAATGAATTGCCCACCCCTGGGCTAGGCCATGAATTACAGAGGCCCAAAAAGCGCTTCTAATTACCTTCTGCAGATATGATGTGTCATCAACATGTGCGCTCAGCAGTCATGTCTGTAGATGGACGCCTCATTGATGTAGCACAGTCAACGAGGAGCGCTAGACATCCATGGAAAACCGCCTAAAATTTTAACACAAAAAAGGTTATAAACATATTGACTACCTAGTTACTGGTTTACAAATTTCTTTTTTTATGGTTTGTGTTTAAAGATTAAGGTAAGGTGAAGACACAAAGACCACACTTTTCTTGGCTCTTCCTTACTTTTTTGGTTCTATGCCTTATGGTCATCTGGATACATGTTTATGTTTTATGTAATTGGCTAAATTTTTAACTACGGACTTCATGAGTAATGGATTCCCACTTCAGGCAGCGTAAATTATGTCATAATAGTCAGTACTGGAGACTTTTAAAGATTTTTTTTTATTTTTAAATATAGATAATAAAATGAAAACATTTTAAAAACCAAAAATTCTTTAAATATATGTTTAACATAAAACTTGATTAAAAATAAGATATTTTTCTGGCAATATATTTCCTCTAATCTTTGATTTTCCGCTGTTTTTGACTTTTTTGGTCTTGGCTAAAAAGTTTGTAAGCTGTTATTACATATTCCTTGTAATTTTTGCTATTTTTTTTTTTTATAACCGTTTACTAAGCAGAAGTGTATTTATAGGGGTGGAATTTTTTCTCTAAATAACATATCTTCATGTCTTGTATTAGGAATCTCTTGTAAACTTACATTGTAAAGCATGTCATAGTCTCAGCGCTAATGTTAAGAGGGAGCTTGGAAAGGATGATTTCTGTCTGTTGCTGTTACTATGAATGAATGGGTGGCTGCTCATGTGTCGATGGCGATTTAAGTGCCAGGGTTAGGTTTAACATGTGTCAGACCTTCAACTTATTTATATTGAAGTTTATTTCAGAGTGTAACCTCACAGATGGATGGGGATGTTATTGTTTTGTGACATTGCTTAAACTAAAAAAATCTAATGTTGAAATATTGCTTAGTTGTTTATCTGTCAAAAACAACAGCAATTTTAGAATGTATTTCTCTTACATGGAATAATACATTAGTATGAGATAATGAGCATGGTAAAGGTACGATCTTCATGTATATGATTGATAGCTTGTGTATTTTAGTTAAAGTACTTTTCTGGGAATATATTGTGTGATGGCTTATGTTTAAATGAATACTCCATTAACTAGAGTTTCCCATGTTCTCCATTATGGAATTCCAGGTACCAATTTCTCAACTTTTATGTTTTTTGGTGCTTCTGTCTTTATATAATCTTACTGAGGCCTTGTATGAAGGTGTAAACAAATTTTTATTAATTTTTCAAAGAAGTAAAACGAAACAACAATAACACAATAATGCAGAGTAATGGCAAGCCCAAGGTATGTCACAGAACGAAAATGGCGTTGTAAATCAGCGCCCAGGAGGGGCAGGTACAGAGACTTGCACAACAACAGAGCAACAATATACAATATAAATCCAACACTAAGAGAACAACCCACAAGTCAAAGTAACCCAGGGTCCAGGGAGATAACAAAGAAAGATAACACATACGAAAACACGAAACGAGAGGGGGGCAACAGACAGAGGTAGGCTAGAAAATAAGAAAAGGGACAGGAGTCCTCATAGGACTCGGAAAGGGGGCTAACAGGGGAATTTAAGCGAAAAGGGAAGAAAACTCACTCGACTCCTGAAACTCAACCCACGGCCGCCAGAGGGTCTCAAATTTAGAAGGGTCCACAGAGTCTTCTGCGACCAAAGCCTCCATCCTCCTAATGAGGAGAAACTCCTGGAGCCATTCCGTCAAAGAGGGTGTCACGGTACTATGCCAGTGGTGGAGATGACAGTCCTAGCGGCCGTGAGAAAGTGTCGGAGCAGATCGCCCTTGACTGCGGAGATCTTCCCCGGAATAAGGGAAAGGAGGGCCAGCTGAGGGGAGGGGGGCACGGAGCGACCACTGACCTTAGAATAAATGGAGAAAATAGAGGACCAAAATACCCGTATCTCTCTGCAATCCCACCAAATGTGGGAGGCCTTGTATGAATAAGGCCTTGGTGCTGTACTGTATGTGGCACTCGTATAGTCACCAGAACCAGACTGTTCTGCACAATCTATCCGCAGTGCAGGACACAATCTCCTGCCAAAGTTACTGCTCCTATGTAGGGTGACACAAGGCATAAAGTTTTTGATGCAGTTTTGACACTTTATTGGAACAGGAGGTTCATTGCTGGTGACTCCAATACTAATCTGCACTCATTACAAACTCTGTAGTCCGACAGTGGGAACTTCTGCTGCCGAGCACAGTTTTCTATTGAGATTACTGTTTGTTCCCCCAGTCCACAAAACATTGTGCACTCACTGACTGGTGCCACCACTGCCTGGCATCCACCATATTCTTTGTTCAGTGCCACAAAGTGCCAACGACATCACAAGAAGGATGAGGAACACCTCTCCTTCATTTTTCCACTTCCACCAATGATCCCATTAGAAGTGGGAGGAACTTGCTACATGTTGAGAAGGGAATGTCATTGGTGCAGGCAGTGTGTCGGAACTTGAAGTAGGAGTCAGGAATGTGTACCTGTGTGTATCTGACCATACAGGTAATACAATCCCCAGGAACATATCACAGTCACCTCCTGAAATAAAAACAATAGGGCGCTATGTTTTGCATCTGGCTAAGTCAGCATTGAAGAACATCAAGGTTAGTGTGATTCACATTATCTCCAGTGTTGCCATTGTGTGAGGAAAGTAGTGGGGTTACTTAGTAATGTAAAGTACGCGGGGTCACTTTAAACAGCCATATATTGGGAATGATAAAATATAGTAACACGCTCCTGGTGTCATATGAAAGAGTCTGGGTTAGGAGCAGTTGCAAATAAATATCCCAACTCTGGATCTGAATATATCTCTGGAAGTAATAGAGATAGCACTGCAGTCTTAGTGTCATATGAAAGGAGAGACTCTCTCATAATCTGGTAGGGACCAGTGCAGCATCAGAACAGGAGTAGCAGGGATCGGTGAGGCAATTATTGCTTATTTTATTTATTTTTTAACTCATTATGCGTCAAACGTTTTTTACCCACTAAGAAACCCTTTCAAGAATGAGCATTGCAGGTGGAAATCGCAGAACAAGATACGCCAAAATTTGTTTTAATGTGTCATGATACATGTATTCGCCGTGTAATGTAATATATACTCTTTAGTGTTATGAATGTATAGCTAAATAACTCAACATGGCTGCTTGGTTAGCAGTTTGAGGAATGCAGTAGTTTTCTTGTTTCTTTTTAAAAGGACATTGTTTAAAGACATAGCTATTGAATAATTCAGCTAAATGCCATGAATCAGCAACCCCTACTGTTTTCCTAGCTTTTGTTTTCTACTATACTTTTATATCCACATGCATTTTTAACTTTCCAAGGCATCCTGCTGTCATATATTTTGCCATTTTGTCCTTTTCCTTGTAATCAATTGCTTCCTTGAATTGTTCCATTTAGGTTAAACTTCATGAAAATTATTTTGTCCATTTTAATGTTAGCTATGTGAAACAAACTGGCTTTTTTCCAAGGACATTGTAGATTTTTCTTAAAGGGGTTCTCCATGATTATAAAACATTGGCTGTTTCCTTCTTAGGTAGTGACATCACATTTTTTGTTCACAGGTTAATGCTATAGCTCAGTCCTATGGCCATGTAACCAACTGATGTGATGTCACTTCCAGAGAAGAAGAAGAAAGCAGTCCTGTTTTATAATCATAGGTAACTCCTTTAAGAATTGTCTTCTTAACCCGTTAGTTTCCAGCCTATTTAGGCCTTATAGGGGTTTCCCCGGCTAGATGATTTTTTGATACTGATGAACTGCCCACAGAATAATAGGTCATCGGTATCTGATCTGTGGGAGTCGGAAGCTGCAGCAGTGGATTGCAAGTGTTTGCTGTCTGCTCCTATTCAAGTAATAGGAATGGAACTCCAGTTGCCTGATATCACCGCTATACATTTTACGGGGTTGAAGCACCGCTCCTATTACATGAATAGGAGCAGACTGTATACACTCCCTGTCTCCTGCAGCAGCTTCTGGCGCTTGCAGGGGGCAATGTTTTATACTTATTTTTTCAAGGCAATGTGACCGAAAATAGCAATTTGGTATGTTGTTGTTTGTTTGTTTTTTGAAGGGGGGGTTGCAGCATTTACCATGCAGGATGAAAAATATTATATATTTATGGTATGGAATGTTATGGGTCAATAAATAAAATATGGCTATTCTAATAATAATAATAATAATAATATGGCTAATAATGGCTAATAATAATAATAATATGGCTATTCTAATAATAATAATATTATTATTATTATTATTATTATTATTATTATTATTATTATTATTATTATTATTATAGTTTTTGAGGGAAAAGGGGAAAATGGCTATTCATTCAGTGTTTTTATTTTATGCAACATTTTATTTTATTTATTTTTATTTGTTTTATTTCGTTTATTTGTTTTTTCACATTTACAATAAGTCCCATGCTGGGACTTTAAAACTAGCTGATGCGATTGCCTCTAGCTAAGTCTAAGGGCTAGTTCACACAGGGTTCCGCGTGTAGTGCACTGGCATCTCGTCACAGCATTCTGTGATGGATTAGGCCCAAATGAATGGGCCGGAGCCTCGCGCTGCGGGCTGATTCAGCCATGGAATCCACGACAAGGTAGGGCAGCTCGCTTCTTTTTTCTGCTACTAGCTAGCGGAAAAAAGAAGCGAGTGGCTCCCATTGAAGTCAATGGGAGCAGCGGATTTTGAGGCGGATTTCACCTCAAAATCTGCTGCCAATTTGCCCCATGTTAACTAGCCCTTATAAAGATACTTAAGAGGGTGAGGTATGGGTCTTTAAAAGGCTTCCTTTCACCATGACAGCACATATAGTAAGACACCATTTAGATGCCACCATCATATTTTCACCATTCACAGCCATTGAAGCCTCTCCTGGCTCAGCTTCATCTTCATGACATACTATTACGTCAGTTTGCGGGAGCAGGGACCTGCCACTGACGTTATAATATGTCCGCTGGTGGAGATTGATGTGGTTGCTAAGCAGGGTGTCTCTAGCAATTGTTTTTTGAGACCTGATTCAGTTCAAAGCTAAATTGTTATTATGCTAAGAGAGGGACACAGAAAACTAACATGTCATGACGTATATATATTATATATAGTGTGTGTTTTTATGCTTACAGTTATGCATTATACCTTTCGAGGACACAGTGCTTGCGAAGGTTTATTATATATTCCTAGTTTGGAGGGCCATGTTTCAGATTAGCTAACATTGATTTTTACTCTACTCTTCAGACTTGCCATGATTTTGAGACAATTTAATTTTATCCCAAGGCTTTTCAAAAATTGATGTCCTGCGCATCTGTGTCATGCTACATTGTTTGCTTCTAAAAACAGTTGTTGAGATTGGAAAGCATTGCTTTTTTACTTTACCTCTACTCTAATAGCAGGCAATGTTGTATAGCAGCAGGAGAATCGGGGCGCGTCATCTCTTGGAGTTATCTGATGCCAAGGACTTTTTATTTTTTAATATCCTTAAGATATCCCTTGCGCTATTAATTATACTCACTGTACACTGGCGAGCTCTATTATACAGATGTAGCCAAGTTTCAAATAACTCTGCGCTGTGATATCTTGTCACAGAAGACAGCAAAAATCCAAGAAATCTGTAGAAAAATTAGAGTAAAACTCAGCCCCATTCTTTAAATAGGACATCAGCAGCACATGGCTGCTTCAGCCAGCTACTCGTCAGGGGTCCTGGGTGTTAGACCCCACCAAACTATTGTCCTATCCTGAAGATAGATCCAAAAGAAACCCTTTAAGGGTAAGTTCACACGGGGTTTTTAGGCTGCATTTTAATGCAGAGGCCGCCTCAGAATCCAGTGCAAAAAACAGCTATCCGCAGCTGGATGCCGGTGCACTGCACCAGCATCCAGTCGCTGCATTCCGCTCCAGATTAGGGAGGGAGTATTTGCGCCGCGGACGCTGAGGTGGATTCCGCCGCAGAATCTGCCGCAAGAAAGGGCAGGTCGCTTCTTTTTTCCCCGAGTGGCACAAAACTGCTCGCAGAAAAAAAAAAAAAAAAACGGCTCCCATTGAAGTTAATCGGAGGCGTTTTTTTTAGGAGCTGGATTCTGACGCAAAAAAAGGCACAAAAAACCCTGTGTGAATTTACCCCAAAGACTCTAATTTGTCTTGAAACCAATTTAACATAATGTGGTGACATGCTAATGAAATCTTATGACAAATCTTGTGATATTCTAAAACAGTCAGAACAGTCATCTTTCACAGTTCGAGTGTTGTTTCTGCACCGATCACACACTTATCCCATCCTTTTCAGGGAATGTACGAATCAGTATGACAATTCCATGGGGGCCCGAAGAACCCTGTTAATATGATCTAAAATCTAGTTTGCTAGGGTGAGTTAACATAGAATATACTGTATATATACTGTATGGGTATGCAGTATAGTGTCAATCCATACACCTTGTACCATATTCCATAAATAAAACAATAAGAGCATACATGTTCCCTTATTGTGGACAGCAGCAATCGCAAAGCTCTCTCCTCAGATTCTCAACCACAAAACAGAAGCAATGCCTGAGGCGATATACTGTCTACAGCTAAATAACCCACTTAAAAAACCCCTAAATGTATGTCAAAACAAGCCCTTGTTTCCTCCTTTGAAGGATTATTATTCTAATGTATACCGTGTACAATAACACGGGTGAAAAAACCCAGCTCTGAGAAGATTATTGATCATATAGGATATTAGGTAAGAACTGTCCTCATTTTCAGCTTTGCATATTGCCAGGCACAGTCTTATATTTCCATCACCAATAAGCCCTGGTCATTTCTTGGTCATGTAGTTTATGTTATGTTCACATCTGCTGCTGAGGAAAGAGTCCTACACGGAGGACTGTAATCTTCAATCGCAGCATGTCATTTGCACATATTTTTCCACAATGCGTATATGGGATGCGCAGACTTTCCGCCACGGCATTTACACCATGTGGGGCCCATCCATAGTATTGTTATTTATAATTACTTATTCAATAATTTGTAATATCCAGGCGGAGCATTATTAGCAACATTTATTCATTGTAAAAAATATGCAGTTAAGAAAGGAAAAAAAAAAAAAAAGGTTTTGTTCACACGTATATTGTGGCAGCCGTTACAGCTGTGCTGAATTCATTTTCAGACACCAGCAAATTATAATGGACGCTGTTTAGTTTTATTGGGTTCTGTCTACTTTCCAGAGTATATGACTGCAGTATTATCGTCAAAAATATCAGAAAGGTAGAAGGAAATATAACTGGAACCTCTTAAAGGGGCAGTCCCAGATTAACATGATAGGGGATAAGTGATCCAATACCATGAGGAGGCCCCGGGACAATGTGGATAAGAAATAAGTTTGTCTTCTAAGACATCTATTTTGAGGGCTTCCACCTAGGTTTCCATCTTCCTTTCTGATATTTTTACATCACGAATAGCTGAGTCTGTAGCTGTAACATGTTTTCAGTGTAAATACCATCTCAAGAATAGGGTCCTGATTTTCAAGTTGGAATGGAGTGGGGGTCTATTTATTCACCGTAAAGACACATAACCTATTGTCATGACCAGCCAAACCACTGATCCGACACTTACCAACTGTAATGGTGGAGCAGCCCTTTAACAGCCCTCTGTTGTTACACAGCCAATATAATTCATTATAAGGCATTTAGCATGTGAGTTGACTTTATTCACACTAGCATCTTGGCTTCCATTGTTGGAGAACTCATGAGATATATGATGGATCCATTAACATCTTTTTTTCTATCCATATTCACTTATTGGTCAATAAGGCTTTTTTACCTTCCATAGACTACTGCAACGGTGTCTTCTATTCAAGTCATGAAAAACCAAAGAAAACTGAACCGTAAACCTGATGCAAGTGTGAACCAAGCCTTATTTTGTACAATACCTACAAACCATTGCAGCGCCGTGTAAAATGTCATGGAAAACTGGGCTTGAGTGTCTGTCCTGTAGTGTGTGCGTATCTTTGGCTCAGAAGTATCTACAGAGACTAAGGTTTAGCAATTCTTAACTCTCTTTTCATCATTTTAGTAAATCTAGGTCATTGTTTCATGTGTAAGGCATCTTATTCCTTTCCTCAAGAATGCACAAGACAGCAAATATTTCCCAAGACATTAGATGATTTGTTTATCGCTGCTACAAATGCATTAATGAAAATGGTTTTTGGCTTTCAAATCCTTTTGTTTTATACACAATAGCGTCATTTCTGCTCTGAAGCTTTGTACTTATTAAAATGTCTTCCTGCAAAGTGAATTTTATTTAATGCCTCTTTTGAAAGTTTTTTTTTTCTTCCTATATTATAATTTTATGTCCTCTATTTTAGGAGATTATATAAATTTGCACAGCCAGAAACGGATCCTTGACTAAATATATTGACACCGAAACCAAAAAGGAATACAACAATACAATAGAAGGCAAAAAAACACCCCAGGAGAATTGGGAACCAGTGGATTCTTTTAATCTGCAGCAACTTTTACGCCGAAGACATTGATAAAATTTTGTGTGATTGTTGCCGGAATCATTCCTCAACAGACTGAAACTCGGTATACATTTTTAATGTTTTTCCTCTACATGACAAATAACTAGCTATTTGTCAGCTGGAAGAGATGTTATGTTCTATGCACAGATGAGATATGGTACAAGATGATATTTTAATATGACAACCAGCAGTCGTTCATGTCCTCTACCAGCTGTAAACGGACATATGAATCACTATCCGGCCACCCACTATCCCTTCCTGTTTCCTCCTGTCATTGGTGGCTTGCCTCTGTCACTTCATGGATACCAAGGCCATCCTCCCACAAGCAGTTGCAGTACGCCATCTCCGGCAAGTAAGTACAAAGAAATTGTCATATGTCTTATTCTTTAATCCAGTCTTTATATTAGCACAATATGTCTTATATTATACGTCAACGTATGTGCTCTTTTTTTAATCCTAAATACTGGGTCAAAGTTAAATCAGGAGTAACTCATAAAAACAACCAGAGGATGTAGTGTCAGTCTGCTGCACGTAAAGCTCATAGGCCCGGTTCACATCTGCGTTCAGTTTCCGTTCGAGGAGTCTGCTTGGGGACCCCCCCAAACGGAAATCTAATCCGCATGAAAAATCGGTTACCTAAGGAAACTCACAGACCCCATAGACTATAATGGGGTCCGTGTGGTTATCATTCAGTTTCTGCACGGAAAATGCAAAAAGAAAAGCACTGCTTCCAAGACTTTTCTCTCCGCATAATTCATACGGACAGGAGAAGGGAATGGCACGAACGCAAATGTGAACCGGGCCTTAGATGTCCAGTGGAAACAAGGATATTGCATCAGTAGAAAAAAGTCTTACTCTGTTTTTGTAGAAAAAGGCTACACGTTTAATATACAGTTTTGCATGAAAATGGTACATTGGAAAGTGAACTCTTTGAACTCTTTGTATATGACAGTTTGTGTTGTTTTAAGGGGTTTTCAGGGACTATGATGTTGATCATTTGTCCTTGGCATAAGTCATAAATATGAGTTTGGTTGGGACCCAGCGCCGTATGTTCATTAGTGGATGTTCTTGGTATTGCAGCTTATTGCTATTCTTTTTTAATGGGACTGAGCTGTAGCTTGGCCATGTGATCAGTAGATGTGATGTCAGGGCTCGTTCACATCTGCGCCCGGTCTCCGTTCTGCAGGTTTCCGTATCCAGCTCAAAACTGGGCAGGAGACAGAAACCTGCTGGCATCTTTCAAACCCATTCATTTGAATGGGTTTGAAAAGTGTCCGGCCATGAGGACCGGTGAGCGTTTTATGCTCTCCGCGGCGAAATCGTTTTTTTTAAACCGGACACAGAGTCGGACATGCAGTACTCTGTGTCCGGTTTAAAAAAAACGGTTTCGACCGGACTCGGCATGACAGGTTTCCGTCTTCTGCATGCAGAAGACGGAAACCTGATAACGGAGTCCAGACGCTGTTGTGAACCCAGCATCACCTGTCTGAAAAGATGAAGCTCACCCAAGTACTGCATGTTCTTCCAACAGTAGTTCAGACTTTACTGATCTAATATTGGTGATCCTAGTCCTGGAAAAGCCCTTTAATGTGTTGTACTTGATGGTACTTTGATTTCTTAGTAGGGGGTAATTGACTTATTGGCTTTAACTGGATCTTAATAAATATTTAGGCAGTATATAACAGAAAGTATATGTACATGTATTGCTACTCCTAGGAAAAACTGTAGTCTAAAGTGCACCTATAGACTAGCGGCAAACAATAGACTTCACTACAATCTGGTATAGGGAACAGTAGGAACTGGGTCTGCACGTGTGTTAGACAGATTGTATGAGAAATATCATCGAAAATAGCGCTGTATTGTCGCTTACAATGACAGACAACATGACAGAAATCAGCCAGTTTCCATTATATTTAATCCATTGCTGCTCGGTCATTATTGTTATCTGTATATACATATGAACAAAAATCACAAGACCTCACAGCGAGCACTTATTTTGCATCATTAATGAGGTAGGCATCATTTTTGTTTAAAACTTTGTATCTTTTTTATGTAAGAGTTTTCATCTTTGTTTTGTTGTTTAATGTAGAATTGTACAGATCTCCCATGAAGGTGATTGTTTCTGCTTTATAACACTTATAAGGACCATTTGTGTTAGAGGTATTCCCAACTAATGAATATCCTATAAATGTCTGACAGATGTGAGTTAACCTCTAAGATCTCCATATAGTTCAGGATTGACCACTCTATGTAAATTCGTTGACAATCCATAAAACTGGGCTTTTTGTTATAGTATCTTAGGATTCTCTTTCACTTGGCTCGCATGCGTATATCAGAGATCAATCTATCTATCTATACCACACATATAGCATATCACTTAAAGCTTGTGATACATATTACAGCCAAGGGGACCTCTAAGAAAAGACACATGTATATTATTAATATAAAATAAGTATATACTGAACTGTATATACTCGAGTATAAGCCGACTTTTTCAGCACATTTTTCATGCTGAAAAAGCTCTCCTTGGATTATACACGAGTCAGGGTCCACGGAGCACTTCTTCCCAAACCACCGCTTATTACAACTTTGTAGTACAGTGTACCTCTAATTATACATAACTTTTATTTACTAAATAGCAAAGGTTAATATATTAAACTTTGGTATATATCTTATTAAAGAAATGTGTTTCCTTTTCCACTTTACAGGCAGAGTTGATGTCTACATATTAGAAGAACACTCAAATAATTGCTGGCTACTCTGGACTCTTAACACTGCTAGGTTGTAAATAAGAAGCTACTAGTAGACAGACTGAGTTAGTAAATCAATTAACTAGTCAGAAGGAGAATTCTACTTCCTCTCCTTCTTCATAGAGTTCTGTGTGTGAGGCTGAATTTAGCGATAGATATGATGTAAACAAGCAGTCAGATTGAAGATAAGGAGCAGGAGAACGGCTTAAAGAGGACCTTTCACCACTTGGGGCACATGCGATTTTTTTATACCGTTAGAAAGCAGACAGTGCGCACTTCCCTCACCGCTCTCACAGTACAGCGCTATAGGCTCTGCTGTGAGGAAGGGCGTTCCTAACTGACTGTCAGAAACGCCCTTCTGACGGTGAAGAGCTACAGTACCGGCACCGATAGCTCTTCACCGGGGCTTTCTAACGGTATAAAAAACCGCATGTGCCCCAAGTGATGAAAGGTCCTCTTTAATAAGTTCTGAAGTAAACATCTCCTTAATAAGATATATTACAAAGGTTCTTATAGCCAATTGCAGAATTCATTTATATAAAGCTGTTTATAACAGGAGGTATGTTTTAAGTTAGCGTGAATTTGCTGACAAGTTTCCTTTAATTATTGAAAATATTGTATATATCATATAACAGTGAAAGTGAAATGGCATCTGTGTTTTTTCATCATCCCACATGCATATGTTCTAGTTAGCCTCGCCTTACCTTTTTTTAAGAACCCATATTGAGTTTTTGGCGGGCAGCCAGTAGAGTTTACAGTAAGTAAACATGTTCTCACCAGGGGATGTGTTCCTTGATCTGTTGATAACATGGCGTAAAACACTAAAATCTCAAGAATGCCATGCACTCATCTTCATCAAACTGTGTATAAAAGTGCTATTCCCAGTTACAGATAACCATAATTGTCTCTGACATTGGCAAATTAATTTCTCTATAATAGTAATATTTCACCTGTCCAGTGTCAGTCTAGCTGCTTATTACAGAATATTAGAGCCAAGTAACAATGGCTGCTTGGATGGACGTACAGTACTTAGTTCTGTTGCTAGATTTTTCTGATAAAGTGGTCATCATATGACAAGGCCTTATAAGCGGGTGGAAAATTAATGTTTTTCATGGCCGAGTTTACATCCAAAGGTAATCTTTTTTTTTTTTTTTTTTACATAGACTTGAGTCTATTGAGGAATCTGTGAAAATGGTACAAAATATGACAAGTTCTATTATTTAACGGACAGGTGTGTGACTAAATCAGTCAGGTAGGTTTTTCTGTCCGCTTGAAAAGTCAGACATCTTTGGGAACGGACAGTTAAGGACACCCACGGACAGTAAAAGAACGCACCCGATGTCCATTTAGATCAATGCAAAATGTCATGGACAGAGCTAGTGTCCGTTGCTAATGTCCACACAAGATTTTGAACGGACACTAGCTGTCAGACACTGACGGTAGTGTGAACGCTCCCTTAGCAGCATGACCTCTGACATTAACTATTATTGGTAGCCATGCTATTTCGGAGCAAGTGATTTCTGGAGTCTCAGGTGTTGGACCCTCCTTAGGGTAGACCATCAATATTAGAAACAAGATAATCTAATTAAACATCTAAGGCTTGTATAACATCTGCACATGGGTTTCTGTTTCAGGGGGGTCTGCTTGGGGACCCCCGAATGGAAACCTAAACATTAGGAAACCAGTGGACCTCATAGTCTTTCATGGGGTCCGCGTGGTTTCCATTTGTTTCCGCACAAAAAGGGCGAAAAATGCGGAGAGGCAAACAGAATGCCCATATGGAGACCCCAGGTTAAGAAGGAAGATTTAAGTGGTGTGAACTGAACCTTATTTGTGTATCATCATTTACTGTATATTTCTGCCTTTCTGTATGTAATGAAGTTTCTGCGTAAAAGTTCTTTTACTAGATGGTTAATATCAGTTCAAGGTCAAATAGATTTTCAGATGCTAAAATCAATATAATCCTATGTTGTTATATGACCTTTTCTGAAATAATATTGACTGCTGTATAAACAAAGACAAATGTGTGTCAGGTGTTACCTTTTATGTGCACCTCACAGTGATACACTCTTGACTTCTATCACACAATCTACGTAGAAATCTATCTGGAGGTCAAGCCTCATTGAACTTTTTAAATGTTCAAGATAGATCTTGGATATTGGAAAAAATAAAAATGATATGTAGAGGAGACAACGCTCCATACTTTCTGAAGTTCTTTTGAAGATCATCTAAATAGAGAATTAATTTTTAGAGATATATTAAGTAATTTTTAGTGACTTCATGGCAGTGCAGTATTCAGCTGCACCCCGGCCGTGTCTTGCCACCCAATGGCTGCCTTGTGTGTCTTCACCCTTAGTATAGAATTACAATTGTTTTAATGTAGAATTGACCATGTATTAGAGTCCATTCACACAGAGGAAAATGGTGCTACTGGTAGCAGAAAAAGGAACCCATTGAAGTCAATGGGAGGCTTTTTTTTCAGTGCTGAAATTCCCTACCACATTCCTCACCATTTTCCTCCATGTGAATGGACCCTTAAGGTGCTGAGATGTACTGGCTATGACATGCTGTATCAATGCCTATATGTACTAGGTTACATAAATCTTGGTGTGTGTTGTTAGTAGCAGTGTGACTTAAAACAGAACAAGCTTTAAAACCAGGGCTGCAGGCTGTCCTGCACCTTGAAGTGCTCTCCGCTCTCTGCATTGAGCTGAAGTATAGCTGTAGTATCCTGCTAGGAGTCTGCTGCAGTTTTTACTTAGCGGATGGACTGTGAAGCAGCTCAGTGCATAGAACAGACAAGGGGTTTTCCTATCTCCCTTCCTCAGCAGCTTTGCATGCTATCTCTTGTTCTTTACTTCCTGTATTCTTCAGCAAGCTTGGGGTGGGCTTTGGCTGTTTGATGAACTGGACATTTTAAAGTATCTCAATAGATGTAGACTTAGACTTTATTATCTTTACTAAAAAATCTCATATAAATGCAGATCAGATAATATGTACAGTTACACAATGTCTGAGCCTGTATCAGCAAAGTGTAATTAGATGAACTGATTGTCCAGACCGTAGAGCTGTACATAACAGTGAGAGAACTTAGCCCCCCCAGAGAGCAGTGAGTCATCGCTCCGTCGGATACAAGTTGTGTACCAAGGAAACACTGTATAAGCAATGGGAGGAATAATCTAAAATAGCAGGCAAACAAAGCAGTGTATTTAGGAGAGCTTACATAAACTTACATGAATTTACTTAAGTTAGCAGTATAGATAGGATCCTTGAAGTGGGAATACTCATTTAAAGTCATGCTGATACTAATAACATACACAAAGCTGTGTTTACACAAGGTCTCCAGGACTCCTACCCAACTTTATCAGTGTCAAAACTGCCGACAGTTCCTTGTATGTAATTAGCCACTTCAGTACTGGGCCAATTTCCCGGGTTCAGGAAGAGACACGTTTTTGGATTTATTCGTACATGCGGTTTTGGGGATATAACATTTTTTTTAATTTGAGTTATTCAGCAAATGTTTTTTTTTTTTTTTTCATTTTTGCATACCGTATATACTAGAGTATAAGCCGAGTTTTTCAGCAGAGTTTTTGTGCTGAAAAAGTGCTCCTCGGCTTATATTCGGGTCATTACGGTAATTTTCTGCTAGCAGGCCAGGATAGCAGACCCGCCCCCCCCACTCCATCACACGCCGGTTGACGTGGCCATGTAAGCTCAGGCCCACACCCGGCGTGTGGCTGCTTCCTGGCTTGCTAGCAGAAGTACCGTAAGTACTTCTGCAGCTCTTAATGTACAGCATCGCCGCGCTCCTAGCAGGAGCGCGGCGATGCTTTGGGCCCCGGCACCCGCCCCGGTGTCTGGATGCCGGGTCTGTAAATGTAATGGCGCCGTTCTGCAGAGCGGTCGCCATAGAAACCGGCACCTCCTCTGTATTGCTTACAACAGAGATGCTGAAGCTTATGCCTGCGATCTCTGATTGTAGGCATAAGCTATGGCATCTCCGCTGTAAGCGTTACAGCGGAGGTGCCCTCCGGAGATGTCCTCCCCCCTCCCGAGATGTCCTCCCCCCTTAGGCCTGCCCCATACCTTTAAAGATGCAGGCCGGCTCCTGCGCAGCGAGCTCGCAGTAGCCGACCTGTTCCGATGACATCTGGGAGCCTAATGAAGGCTCCCAGGCCTGTCATCGCTATATTACTATTACGGCTGGTCTATGATCAGCCGTAATAGTAATGTAGAGAATTTCCCATAGAGACTTGCAATCCATATGGGACTTGTAATCAAATGACTGCAGGTTCAAATCCCCCAAGGGGGCTAAAAAAATTGTAAAAAAAAAAAAAAGTTAAAAAAAAATATATATAATAAAAAAATTAAATAAATAAAAGTTCTAAATCACTCCTTTCCCTATAATTCATATAAAGGCGGGTTCACACCAGCAGCTGATCTCAGTTATGCAGGTTTCCGTTTTCTGTCGGGAGAGGACAGAAACCGACATTCAGTGTCTGTTGGTGAGCGTCTTCTGCTGCCCATGGCGAAACCGTTATGCATAACGGAGATTGGGCGCTAGTGTGAACCTGCCCTCAAAGTAGAAAATGACTGTGACACACATATACATTAGATATCCCTGTGTCTGAAAGTGCCCGGTGTACTGAATATAGGGTATCTGCAGTGCTCCTATTCCGTCGGGATACCCTATATTCAGCCAGGCTGAATTCCAAGTGGGGGAAGAAAATACTCAGTCCTCAAGCTCAGGGAAGGGGCAGACAGACAACCAAAACACCCCCTCCCCTTCCCCAGTATCTACTGCACCCAAGAACTCGGCCATTTTAATTTTTTAAATTTTCCAGCAGCTGCTGCATTTCCCCCCTAGGCTTATACTCGAGTCAATAAGTTTTCCCAGTTTTTTGTGGTAAAATTAGGGGGGTCGGCTTATATTCGGGTCGGCTTATACTCGAGTATATATGGTACTTTTCCTTTTTTTTTTATATACCCGGAAAATTTAAACAAAAGGAAAATGTGGAAAATGTGTCTATTTTTCACATTTTATATTTTTTATTTGGTATTGTGTTGGAGATGGGGCTAGAAATTGTGATGTGGACATTGTATTGTTGCATTACTTAAAAAAAAAAAAAAAAAAAAAAAAAAAGTTAATTTTAGTGTTAGTTTTTTTTTTAAAATTTTTATTTACGTATTTATTTATTTTTACATTGTCTCCCCATAAAGTCATAATAGCCTTTTGGGGGACATTTAGCAATATTATTTTTGGTGGGGGAGGCTGATTTCCCCTGTAACTAGATCTGATACATTTAGTACCAGTTACAGGAGGAATGTAGCCTCCTATCCATAACTGCTGAGCTGATCTGGGTCCTCATGTGCTGTGCTATGCTGTGTTGTTATTGATCTAATTCTGCTATATGGGAGTTATGGGAACAGCATAGAGCATCCCTTCTTGACTGTTTCTGTATATTCTGGCCACATTTGTTGGGTTGGGGCACAGGTAATCCCATCTCAGCAACAATTTGAGAATAACCCTTTAATATGAGATTGGTGGGGTACTCATGGCCAGCACCTTCACGATCAGCTGTTCTCAGTAGCTGATAAACAGAGAATGGAACAGGTAGCACATCTGCTTCCTGCTCTAGGTCAGTTTTTTTCACACAGATAAACCCTTTAATATGACCGTTTCAATCTTTATCTTTTTATTGAGAGCTACAGTCTTTATAGTGTTAAGGCATACCTCTAGTTCTAAACAACTTTTCATAAATGAATAGTGCATGTGAATATAAGACATTTTGTAATATATTTTATTATGGAATTTTTCACATTCACCCATTATTATGTTGCTTTCTTCCTCCTCCTTCAGACTGTTGATTACATAGAGATCCATCTCCAGATCACACACAGATCTCTATGGAGGAGGGAGGAGGAGGAAGCAGCTCCAGGCTGTTTAATTGATTTATTGCTTCTTTCTGTGGCATTGGAAAATCTTATCTGAAAGACATATCAGTGTCAAAAGTACTCTCCCTCACTCACAGAGCAGAGTATAGCAGTATCATTCATTTTAGTGTTTTCTCGCAGCCTTCGCCTTCCCCTCCTCTCTTTCAATATTATGCAGAAAGTAACTTACACTGAAAAGTAGGTAAGAAAAGATTTCTTTAATAAGACATATTACAAAATTTCTTATATTTACCAGTTCTATTAATTTATGTAAAGTTGTATAGAACTGGAGGTACACTTTATATGTGATATAAAGTTTGTATGATGATAGATGGCTAGATACCGTATTTTTCGGACTATAAGACGCACCTAGGTTTTAGAGGAGGAAAATAGGGAAAAAAAATTTTGAAGCAAAAACTGGTAAAATATTTAATATATGGGAGTTGTAGTTTTGCAACAGCTGCAAGGCCACATTGACAGGTGACCCTGCAGCTGTACGGGGACTCATAGAGTGTTTTTTTTTGCGGGGCCAGAAGTACTTTTTAGTTTACCATTTTGGGGGATATCTATTGCTTGGTGGTTTATGACATATGATCTTCTACTTTTATATATATATATATTCTAGGGACAGGAGGTGATTTAGAACTTTTATTTATTTCATATTTTTATTATATATTTTTAAAGCTTTTTTTTTTTTTTTTTTTTTTTACAATTTTATTCCCCCCCCGGGGCTTGAACCTGCGGTCGCTTGATTGCAAGTCCCATAGACGGCAATACAACTGTATTGCCGTCTATGGGACATTCTGTCTATTAGTATTACGGCTGGTCATAGAGACCAGCCGCAATACTAATACAGCAGTGACAGGCCGGGGAGCCTCATTAGGCTCCCGGCTGTCACCCGAACAGGTCGGCTCCTGCGATATCGCCGCGCAGGAGCCGGCCTGCATCTTTACAGGTACGGGGGAGGCACAGGTTCGGGGGAGAAGGGGCCGCTGATACTGACCCGGCATCCGCTGTACTAGAGAGGCGGATGCCGGTGAGGGATAGACACCGGGGCCTGAGACATCGCTGCCCTGCCCTGCATGAAACCAGCTCCCGCTGCTGGCTTCATGTAGGGCAGAGAAGCGCAGCGATGTCGCAGGCCCCGGCACCTGTAATGGCGTCTATCACTTGCCGGCTTCCGCCTCTCTATTACAGCGGATGCCAGGCGCCACATTCGGCCTATAAGACGCACCCTTCTTTTCCCCCCAAATTTGGGGGAAAAAAAGTGCGTCTTATAGTCCGAAAAATACGGTAGATAGATAGATAGATTGATAGATAGATAGATAGATAGATCACCATCTCTAATCCCTCATGTATTCCATTTACTTTCAATCTCTCATTGATCCCCTTAATAACTTTTTGTTAATCCTAAACAGATTTTCAACCAAAATGCATTTCTCCTACATAATGAAGTGGACACTAACTTGTTAGAAAACTGCATAAATCAGTAGTACAGGAGAATATACGCAATGTTGGAACGTATCTTATTAGAGGAACATACTTCTTTCTTCTATCTGAATTATTTCTTGCTTCACCTCCATTCTTTACTGCCATTTACTCTGAAATCACTGCTTAATCGGTTAAGACAAGAGAGAAGCTCATAGAACTCTCAGAATACAGCTCACAAAAGAAATCTCTGGAAGGGTGGGAGGAATACTCAAGAGCTGAGAGGAGAGACACAGGAGCAAAGAGTTGTCTTCCAATGCCAAAGACCCGTGACCGACTGATATCCCCCCACACGATTATGCCTTATAGTGGCCCCTGCCCACAGTATTATGCCCATAATGACCCCTGTTCACACAGTATTATGCCCCATAGTGACCCCTTCACACACTATTATGTCCCATTGTGGACACCCATGAACAATTATTATACTCTGGAGTCTTTCCAGACCCCAAAGTATAATAATTGGAGACCGAGGGGGGATACAAACATAAAAAGCACTGTAACTTAACTATTCCTAGTTTCACTGCACACCCCGCTGATGTCAGCCATCTTCAATGACGTACGGGATGTCACATGACCCGGGCCTGCTTCACAACGCATACAGACACAGGCCCCGGTCATCTGACGTCAGGGACGTCACACTAGTAGGCCCAAAGCCTGCCCGGAGAAGTAAGTAAATGGGGCCCGTTACTGGCTGGAATTACTCCAGCCGGTAATGGCCTATTTAAAAAAAAAAGGCCCCTTAATGTCCTGGACCCTGTGGAAGCGAGTACCGCTAGTACCCCGGTAGTTACGCCACTGACGGTCAGATTCTCCTTTACTTTCTGTGAGCACCAATCATGAAAACTGGGATGTTTTACACCAGGAGTCCCCAACCACGGACCAGTACCGGGCCATGGGGCATGTTGCACCAGTCCGCATACCGGTGGTGAAGAGTCAGCAGCTGCTGTGGAGCTGGTGAGTGCCCGGGGTTGAGCCAGGACCCACCAACCGGCTCCAAAACACTGACGCTTGGTTGTTGTTCATCGGGATAAGGTGAGCAAAGTGCGGGGTTGAACCGGGACCCGCTGTATGTTCGGGATTCTAGTACTATGCAGGACATGCAGCGGGTGTTGGCTCCACCCCGAACTACCAAATTTTGGGCAACTACATTACATGTCACTTGTCCCTGTGATGTGTAATGTAGCTGTAGTGAGGCTGTAGTGAAGTTAATAGCAGCATTAGGAGTGATATCCGTCATCAGTATCCATCTTCATAACAGTGTCTGTCATCAGTAGCCATCTTCATAACCTGCAGTGTCCATCAGTTTGCACTTTCTCTTGTGTTTTCATATGTACAGGATTCTAATCCACACCCCATGCTTAACCCCGCCCCCAATCACACCCCTTCCATGCCCCATCCACACTCCTTCCCGCCCCCACGGGCCATAGAAAAATTGTCTTGCTGAAACTGGTCCCTGGTGGAAAAAAGGTTGGGGACCTCTGATTTACACCACAATATGAATGGAGCACCTGATCTGAAATGTATAATACTGCTCCATCCAATTCAATGGAACAGTTGGATAAATTAATACTTTGACTTCCAGAGACCAGAAATCTCATATATTACATCATTGACATTATTTATAAAGTGATGTCACTTGCTAGTTTATCTTTATTAAAATTTTCATTTGGCTGCCACAGTAAGTTTCATGATTTACATGGGTGTACCCAATTTTTATGTTCTAGAATTGAAAAAAAAAACAAAAAACTACACAATTTTGTGTACTGAAAACATTAAATTATTTTAAAATTAATTCAACCAAATAATATTTGGTTTATATTTGCATCTAGATAAAACAGCTCTTTAGTAGATTTAGAAATGTCGATATAGTAATTTGAATCCACCTATTAAATTCCATATATGATACAGAATGTCCAGTTTCCTCTTGGGTATCATGTTTTATTTTATTTTCTTTCTGCTTTTGTTGTTCTACTTCATGCTGAGCATGTGGTCAGAAAATGAAAAGCACAATATAAAATTGCATTTCCCAGGGGACTGCAAACAGCTTTTCAGTTAAATGATTTTATCTATGATATGATATCATTTACATATATATTAGCAGATTCTACAGACTACTGTTTTATTAAGGGCATCCTATGTCGCTGCACATACATTTTTAGCTTCTAATATCAGTTTACATAAATTTAAATCTGGTAAAATAATTTTAGGAGAATTCAACTGTTGTTAATCCGTTAGTGACTGGCCAATAGATTTTCTACCGTCGCTAACAAACTTTATTCCGGTAAAACAGACTTTATATCGCTGCATACATAAAATAGCACCACCCCAAGGCGTGGCCTACGGCTTGATGGAGTAGGACGCGTTTTGCTACAGCTCCTGCCCTGCCTGCCTAAATCGGCGTATAAATGAGCTCCTAATCTCTCCCTATGGGCAAAAGAACACCCTCTACCCCGGTCTCCTGCCTCCTCTCTGGGCCCCGGACAGACTGGCATCACGACCTACCTGGTCCCCGCTCTGGCTGCCACACGGTCGTCATCTTGGCGGTGGTCATCTTCACAGGCCGCGTCAGCTCCTTCAGCGTTGCTCCCGGCTGCTTTGGCTCCTGCCCGACTCTCCGCTGCCACCACTGTAACACATACGGCTCCTGGGGAATCCCCGGTCTTCCCTCCTGTAAGCGCTGCTGCTGCCGATCTCCAAGCCGCATCTGAGGACTGTCGGCTGGCTGCTCGCTGACCTCGCAACATGGCGGCTTCTGCTGGGTCCTCCCGCCCGGCCCCCTCTACTGCTCATACCCTTCTGGCCAGGACCTTGCATGACCACCAGACTTCCTCTGCCCGCATGCGGTCCGGGATCCTCAGGAAGTCCTCCATTATCATCCTGATTCTATAGCTTCTTTGTTCAAGAACTATTACACGAAACTGTATAATCTCCCCTCCTGTTCCAATGCGGGCCCGACACAACAAGCAGACGCTTTGCACTCATATATGGATGCTTGTTCTCTCCCTAAGCTTTCCCCTTCTGCAGTTGATGTGTCGAACGTCCCTATCACAACTGAAGAGATTAGCTCCACCATTAAAGAACTCCCAAATGGTAAAGCCCCGGGCCCAGACGGCTTCACATATCTTTATTATAAAATGTTCCTGACTGACTTGCTTCCTCATCTGTGTCGCCTCTTTAATTCCTTCCTAGGAGGTGCCCCTATTCCCCAGTCTATGCTCCACTCTCATATCACTTTAGTTCCTAAACCCCGCAAGGATCATCAAGAGTATTCCAACTACCGCCCTATAGCGCTATTAAATACTGACCTGAAGCTCTTTACAAAAATTTTGGCTAACAGATTGAGCGCTTGGCTCCCATCTTTGATCCATAAGGACCAGGTGGGTTTCATCCCCTGTTATCAGGGGGGGGGGGGGGACGACACAACACCAGAAGGACTGTGTATTTAATTGATGTAGCCAATCGTACTGCCACCCCCACCGTCCTACTGAACCTTGATGCGTAAAAGGCGTTTGACCGCCTTGACTGGTCGTTTATTAAAGCCGCCCTGAGTAGCTTTGGTTTGTCTGGGGCCTTTCTTACCGCTATTGAGGGGCTTTATTCTCACCCCTCAGCCTTTGTGAAACTCCCTAACTCAGTCTCTGCTCCGTTTCCCATTCGTAATGGAACTCTGCAAGGTTGTCCCTTATCACCTCTTGTTTTTGCCTTATGCATTGAGCCCCTGGCTGCCCAGATTCGGCTAAATCCTGATATTTCGGGTGTCTCTGTTAGGGATAAATCTAAATAACGATTAGTTTATTTGCCGTTGATGTCCTTCTGACCCTCACAAATCCCCACATTGCTCTCCCTAACCTTCTCCAGGTCCTTAAGGTTTATGGAGATTTCTTCGGTTATAAAGTTAACCCCATCAAGACTGAAGGCCTCCCCCTTAATATCCGTGCTGCTGATTTGCAACTGTTTCATTCTAACTTTGACTTTCAATGGCGGAAATGTTCTCTCCGATATCTTGGGATCCAACTTTCCCCTTCTTACTCCACCCTGTATTCAGTTATTTACCCTAGCCTATTTAATGAATTGAGAGCCCTCTTAGACAAATGGCGACCCCTCCATGTTTCGTTTATAGGTCGTATTAATGTAGTCAAAATGTCCCTCCTCCCAAAGCTCCTCTACTATTTTGAAACGCTTCCGGTCGCAGTTCCTCGCTCGGAATAGCGCTCCCTTCAAAAATCCATCTTTAAGTTTATTTGAAACGACAAGCGTCATCGCATACCCCGTTCGGTGGTGCTTTCTAGTAAGGAGGAGGGGGGATTGGCGGTACCATATTTATTGCACTGTTATTGGGCTTCTCACCTACACTGTCTACCATTTTAGTCTGCTCCGCAGGCCTATACAAAATGGGTGGAGATAGAGAAACTCTGGTTGGCTCCGATACATCCCAATGCATTTCTGTGGTCCCACTCCTCCCCCCTTCCATCCACTCCCCTTTTAGGTCCTATACGCTTCACAAGGGCCATTTGGATTACCTGCTCTAAACCCTTCCCCTTGGCCTCCCAGTGTTCGTCCATGATTTCCTTCCTGTACAACCCCTTCTTACTGGATGGGTTTACGTCGGCTTTAGTTCGACCGCGGAGTAGGCTAGGCCTTTTCCATGTCGCTGACCTGATAGACCCGCTGACATTGAAGCTCAGGCCCTTTGTGACAGAACTACATCTACCCGCTACTGAATGGTTGCATTACCAGCAGATTGTTCATTTTATTTTTATCCAGTTCTCTCTGAAGGTGTCCCCACCAACTGCCTTTGAAAGACTTTGTCGTGCGGGCACCTCTACTGCTGGCCTTATCTCCGGCATTTATGGTATCCTCTCCTCCCCTGGATGACGGGACCCCTTATCTGGTCCCGTGCGGCTAAGTCATCCACCTGTGTTACGTTCCTTGAGACCCAGTGTAAGCTACTTATGCACTGGTACCACACCCCAGCCTTGCTTCACTCCCTTAATCCTGGCATCTCCTCCCAGTGTTGGCGTTGCCGAGCAGGGGTGGCTACTTTGTTCCACATTTTCTGGGACTGTCCAGGGATCCGCCCTTTCTGGCTTGAGGTCAAGTCCCTTACGGATGCTCTATTTATCCGAGGTGTCCCCTTAGACTCCCTCATTTACTTTCTTGATCTCCCCCCTGCACACCTGGGTAAACAGACCTCTAAATTGTTTCTGTATCTCTGTACTGCGGCCAAAACGCTCATCGCTCTCCAATGGAAGTGTGCCTCTCCTCCTTCTGGTTCTGATCTTGTAGCCCGTATTAAGGACATCCGTAGTATACAGTAGAGAATCTGAAGGCCTCACTTAACCATACTGTTGAGGCGTTCCAGGCTATATGGTCATCTTGGGATGCATACTATATTTTGAATGGTCTCTGATTCCTCCCTCTTCCCTCCCTCCTCTATTCCCCCACCTCCTCCTGTTCTTACAATGTGTTTCCGTTTGCAGTCTTATCGACAGTATGCGCATTGCTATGTGTTCGTGTTTTTTTGTTTTCAACTCTTATGTTGTATTGTACTTTACAAAAATTCTTTCAATAAAAATTACAGTTAAAAAAAAAAAAAAAAAATAGCACCACCCAGTGGTGAATAACGGCAATCACCATGATATGGCTGCCGTGCCTTTTAAAGTGTCTTTGTTTTTCTCCCCTTACTGTGAACGTTTAGTGAAAGGAGATTAAAAAATGTTCAAACCAACTTCACTCCCCCCCCCCCCTCATCCCAATTTAAGGCTGAGGCCCTACATTGCAGAAATGCAGCTGTTTTGTTGCAGATTTTGTTGTAGGTTTTTGAGCCAAGGTCAGGACTAGATTGAGCAGAAGTTAGAAGTATAAGAGCTTTTTATATATTTCCAATTCCATTTGTAGCCACTCTTGGCTTTGGCTCAAAAAAACGCAACAGAATCTGCAACAAAAAAAGCTGTGTTTCCGCTGTGTTTCTGATGGCTTATGTAAATTGAAGTCTTTTTCTAAATATATTGCTTTAGAAATGCTGCTTTGTTTGCCTGCTATGTGAACTTATTCCTCCCATTGTTTACACGGCATTTCCATAATGTCAGACCTGTGAGATAGGACAAGTAATCAATTCTTAATGTACAGTAAGAGAGATGATAGGGGTTTGAGTGTCAAAAGCAGTGCTCCAGAGAGTTAAGGCCCCACCCCCAGTGCACCAACTGTCTTACATGCTTAAATTCTCAAAGTTGTTTTTCTTCCAATCTACAAAAAGGAACATGCATAATAAAGTCATTCACAATTTTGTCCACCACTGTCCTCTTGACAGATTTGAGCCTAATATCTGGATATTGGCTTTATTTAATATGGATATTTGACATGTTATATGTCCAGTTCTGTTGTATTCACTTTAGTTAATGTTTAGTTAACGTCCTTACAGGAAGTTGCATTTTTCGTATTTCTTCTCAGATTTGGTAATGTGTTACATTGTAATGACATTTTAACACTCTCGCTAGCCTAGTAGAAGAGATTTAGCTCTCATGTGTTGCTTATACAAAAGCCATGATTTATGATTTTTTTCCACAAGTACTATTTTTCTTGTTTAAGTAGTACTTCTCTTACAATTGATGGAAGCTGGAACCCTTACAAATCTTCTTTATCTGATTGCGGTGATTTTTTTTAATGAATGGAAGTGATCTGCTCAATATCTTTTCAGTCTTTTTGAGAGGAATCTTTCAGTTTTGTTTCCTGTTAGACATTTTAAAGCTGTTCTTCTTCTGTAGTGCCTCCAGCTTTGGAGCTACATGGCTAAATGGATTAAGGCCCAGTTTAGACTGAAGCAGTGCTGTCTGATATCTGCTATGTTACCGAAAATAGAAATGGATGAATAAATGTGGTGGGGGGAGAAGGTTTAGTGAAAAATATGTTCCAAAAAAGCTGCTTCTACTAAAAACTTATTCAACCCTTCAATAGTCCTTCGGAAAAGTGGTGAGGATTGAAACATCAGTCCAAAGCTTCACCAGTCATAGTTCTTCCTATAAATAGCACCTCTATACTTTGTGCCTTTGATTTAACCCTTTATGGACATTACTGGACAGCTTTTGTATTCAAGAGATTCCATCGTCCATCTCCAGTCCCCGCAGTCAATTACTGGAGGCAGTGGTTACCCCATATAGTGTCTATGAATGATGGGTTGTGGTTGTTTAATAATGGTAAGGTTACTGAGATGTTCTGGTGTTAATTGTACAAAGTCTCCACAATGAGGGCAAACACAGCCATACCCAGAATTACACCTATTATGATTCAACTTCTTGGTCCTCCTTTAGCTTCTGTATAAATAGATGTCCTCAACATACTGCAGCTTTGCAATCATGGACAGATAAGGAGCTAAATTACAGATATTCCATTATATTTTTGGAGATGACAAGTTGATCCAGGATTTTAAAGTGGTTTGAAGTTGGGAAGGAAAGTTCTTTCCCCTGACATTGTGTAGTTGGCATCGGCGTCATGTTAATTTTTACATTGTGCAGGATCAATACTGTAGGGTTGGAGACTGGACTTGATGGACCTGTGTCTTTTTCCAACCCTATTTACTATATGAAAACTTATAAAGCCCATTTGTCTTCAAAAATGACCTTTCACCAATTCCTGCTTTTTTCAGCTTCCAATAGAGTTTCATTCAATGAATCCACTTGGAATTTCTTCTCTAAGGGTGCATGCACACTACGTAACGCCGGGCGTGTATGAGAGCCGTACACGCCGGCATTACGGCAGACTGCCGAACACTTCCCATTCACTTCAATGGGAGCGCTCGTAACAGCGGCGTTTACGAGCGCTCCCATTGAAGTGAATGGGAAGTGTTCGGCAGCCCTGCTGTAACGCCGGCGTGTACGGCTCTCATACACGCCCGGCGTTACGTAGTGTGCATGCACCCTAAGGGTGCATTCACACTGAGTAAACGCTAGCTTATTCTGAACGTAAAACACGTTCAGAATAAGCGGCGTCTAAAGCAGCTCCATTCATTTCTATGGGAGTGGGAATACGAGCGCTCCCCATAGAAATGAATGGGCTGCTTCTTTCACTCCGTGCAGTCCCATTGAAGTGAATGGGGAGTGCCGGCGTATACGGCAAGCTCTGCTCATGCCGGAGCGTACACGCCGGCACTCCCCATTCACTTCAATGGGACTGCACGGAGTGAAAGAAGCAGCCCATTCATTTCTATGGGGAGCGCTCGTATCCCCGCTCCCATAGAAATGAATGGAGCTGCTTTAGACGCCGCTTATTCTGAACGTGTTTTACGTTCAGAATAAGCTAGCGTTTACTCAGTGTGAATGCACCCCGCATTCACACAGAGTAAAATGGAGTGTAATTTGGAGCGTATACGGAGCATTTACGGAGTGTATACGGAGCGTATACGGAGCGTTTACGGAGCGTTTACATAAACGCTCCGTAAACGCTCCGTAAACGCTCCAAATTACACTCCATTTTACTCCGTGTGAATGCACCCTAAGGGTGAATTCACACTGAGTAAACGCTAGCTTATTCTGAACGTAAAACACGTTCAGAATAAGCGGCGTCTAAAGCAGCTCCATTCATTTCTATGGGAGCGGGGATACGAGCGCTCCCCATAGAAATGAATGGGCTGCTTCTTTCACTCCGTGCAGTCCCATTGAAGTGAATGGGGAGTGCCGGCGTGTACGCTCCGGCATGAGCAGAGCTTGCCGTATACGCCGGCACTCCCCATTCACTTCAATGGGACTGCACGGAGTGAAAGAAGCAGCCCATTCATTTCTATGGGGAGCGCTCGTATCCCCGCTCCCATAGAAATGAATGGAGCTGCTTTAGACGCCGCTTATTCTGAACGTGTTTTACGTTCAGAATAAGCTAGCGTTTACTCAGTGTGAATGTACCCTAACACCTACCATTCCCCAACAATTAGTCCAGTTAGTTTTGGTGCCTGATATGGTAACTAAACTTTATAGAGAAGGCAAATGGGTGTGACTCAAAGCTGAAATCAGAGGTATGGCTCGTTCACATCTGCGCCTGGTCTCCGTCTGTTGGGTTTCTGTCTTCTGCATGCAGAAGATGGAAACCCGACAGACAGTGTCCAGCCATGAGTGCCAGTGAGTGTTTTGGGCTTTCCGCGCCGAAACCGTTTTTTTTTTTTAAAAAAACTGGACAAAAAGTCCTGCATGCCCAAATTTGTGTCCAGTTAAAAAAAAAAAATTGGTTTCGCCATGGAGAGCATAAAACACTCACGGGCAGACAGTTTCCAAACCCATTCAAATGAATGGGTTTGAAAAATCCCTGCAGGTCTCCGTCTCCTGCCCAATTTCGGGCAGGAAATGGAAACCTCCATAACGGAGGCCGGGACGCAGGTGTGAACCCAGCAGTAGTGTAAGGGCTCTGAGTCACTCCTAATATCAGGCTCCAAAACTGCCAGCATTGATTTCTTGGGAATGGTGAGGGCTAGAGGAAAAAAATCTTACTGTGCCAGATAGCATCTATTAAAGGATGAGAAGAGCTCAAATTGGTGAAATGGTGAACGGTCTAACTGGTATAACTCTCCATCCAGTTTCATGGGCTCTGGCCTCTTCCTTAAAGGGATCCAATCTTTGGAATCCCATTTTTTCTCCCTAACACGTAGGAATAACCTTAAAGAGGACCTTTCACCACTTTTGGGCACAGGCAGTTCTATATACTGCTGGAAAGCTGACAGTGCGCTGAATTCAGCGCACTGTCGGCTTTCCCGATCTGTGCCCGGTGTACAGAGCTTACGGCCCGGTACCGTAGCTCTTCTATGGTCAGAAGGGCGTTTCTGACCATTAGCCAGAGACGTCCTTCTGCCTCGCGGCGCCAATCACGCTGTGCTGTGGAGCGGGGAGGAACGCCCCCTCCCTCTGCTCACACAGCTCGTCCATAGACGAGCATTATCAGGAGCGGGAGGGGGGAGTTCCTCCCCGCTCCACAGCACAGCGTGATTGGCGCCGCGAGGCAGAAGGACGTCTCTGGCTAATGGTCAGAAACGCCCTTCTGACCATAGAGCACTACGGTACCGGCACCGTAAGCTCTGTACACCGGGCACAGATTGGGAAAGCCGACAGTGCGCTGAATTCAGCGCACTGTCAGCTTTCCAGCAGTATATAACACTGCATGTGCCCAAAAGTGGTGAAAGGTCCTCTTTAAGAAAGGCTTACTGTGTAAGCGGGCACAAGAAAATGGCCGCAGGCATGCGCAGATTTAATAGTTTCAGGGTAAGTTCACACAGGAATGTTTGGTCCTGAACCTGAGGCAGAGGTCACCTCATGTTCTGGACCAATATAAGGGATGGGCCTACTTGGGAGGAGGGAGTGTCTTCAGGCGGATACGGCCTCAAAATCCTGACCAAAAAACCCCGTGTGAACTTACCCTAAATGTTGTAAATTTCCATTATATCTCTAGCTGGCCCTCCCCGCTGCCAGTCCCAGTCTGCCCACATTTTCACAGAATGGGGTTTGTGGTGCAAGTCTGCTGCAAGAAAGGGCCTAGTGCATGTGAGCCACTATATTATCCCTCCACATTAGAAAACATGCATAGATCCATTGATAAATTCTCTCCATCACAGTCATTTGTTTGGATAAGGTCACATTTGTTTTATTTGTACAAGGGAATTAGCTCACTGAGTAGGCATATGGCATACTGTTACTTGTAGTCCTGGCTGAACGTTACCGCTTATGTGAAGACTATGGACATTGTGGATCTATTGTGCGAGACAGAATTGACATTGTCTTTATTTTAAGCCTACTTACCACAATGTTAACAACTGGAGCTCAAAATAATTCAATTTTGATGGCAACAAGATATACAGTGGATAAAGAGCTTATGATGTGTTCTATATTTGTAAAATCTAAAATACATTCTTATCTTCACATTCCATTTCACTCAAATACATGGAAAAAAAATGTTTTATTTCCCATCTTAAAGAACAAGAAGCAGCTGTCGCTGCAAAAATAAACATCAGAAAGACAAAAATAAACTTTTATGGGACAATAGGAGGAGAATGATCAGCCACATCAATTTCACCCAGCAGCTGCTAGCACAAAACAACAGTTTACTGATTGTGGATCATGTGTCAGGATTTTAATGCCGCTGATGTCTTGCAGATTGCCGAACACTCCCATTTCCAGCTCAAACGATTCATAATAATAACATGCTGGACGCATGATGTGACGCCAAAGACAAAAACACGCTTTATGAGCTTTACAGCCATCAAATTGGGAAACTAAATGGCAACAAAAATGACAAGAATTGACAAGAGTTTTTTTGGAGCGTGACAGATTTAGAGAATTCAATAACACAAGCTCATTTGTTTTATATCCATATGGAAAGATAAAACGAAGGTTGGCAGTACCAGCGTTATTAAACTTACACCCCTGAAACAAGTGTTGGTACATGGCATGCCGACTGCTACTTGTTTGTGGCTTGATGCATAACAAATGATATTGTATTATGAGTAATCTCCCATTTACATCTGTGTTTTACAATTCATTACTTGCTGTTACTGTACTTTTACTTTCACCTAGTTTTGTATGGTTGTATGGTTGAAGGTGCCAGGTTTATGCCTTAGGCGTTCTTCACATTACCATCATGGCTTCCATGTTTAACATTTTTAAAGGATCCTAGTGAATTGTGATGTATACTATTGGCTTACACTGGGGTATATCAAATTTTCATCAGGGTTCTGGGGCTTTGAATGGAAATAATAGCACCGCTGTTTTTGCCCCAAAAAACACTGGAAATCTCAATGGAGCAGGAATTATACAAAGAAGAACTGAACATAGGCGAGGGCTCCAGGGTGACACATGTTCACCCACAAGTCACAGTACCATTGTAGGTTTACCACAGCTGCACAGAGAGTTTTGCCAGCCTTGGCATACTGCCGTGTATGAATAACCGTGCCAGGGCAGCACTCGTGTAGATGTACAGCCGTGTTTGAGGAATCCATTGTATTCATGATATGCAGGCTCCGCCCATCGTCCAGCTGCTGATTGACAGGTTACTCCCTAATACTGTGCATAAGTTGGAAACTGTCCATCAGCGACGTGAAGACTGGTAGCTGATAGACAGGTAAGTACAGTATACTTTGTAATGTGATCCATCATTTTTTATGTTAACATTTTTGGGGCTGGGGCTTTGGGTAAAGGGACACTAAATTCTAAAAACCAAGAATAAAAATGAAAATATGCATGTGGTTCATCTCTAGTAATATCTGCAGGATTATCTATACACTGCGACTCTGAGCATTTTAGCAGAAGTTTTGCCCAGTTTGAGCAGACACAACTTCCTGCCTCTGTACATTCAGTCTAATGATGTAATAGAGTGCCATTAAGTGTAATGGAGACATTGCAGCTCCAGAGCATGGATTCCAGGTAAAGGGGAGGATTACATGTGTGTGGTTTTAATCAACTTTGTGCAAATCACCCAACTTTCCAAGAAGTAGTTAGCTGTGTGGTAACTAGTATAAATAGGTAGATTTAGCTTTACCACCGGTCTGCATTACTTATTGTTATGTCTCAGCTATCTCGCAACAAGATACATTGTACAATACAACATCTGTCAAGTTAAAAAATAATTAGAGACAAGGCGTAAGATTTAATTAGGTACATTTAGTACACAGTAGACACAATAGTTCTTAACACAGCATTACTTGGTATGCTACCTAGCTTTCCTGAGACTCTGAAAAGCACATCTTACATAATATGGCACAGTTATATGGCAAGAAGTGGGACTTATTTATATAAATGTAGTCAAAATTCTCTATCACAGCTTCACATCCTATGCCACCCAGCTTTCCCTGAACCCTGAAATTCAAATCAAGAAATCCCTATTACTTCATTTCCTGACATTTTACCCAGTTTTCCCAGAATCCTGAAAGGGAAATCCTAGCAAGCTTACGGTTTGATTATAGAGCTTGGAGGTAGATTTTTGTAGGTACATATACCGTTCAGTATTACAGCTCTGTTTTTTGTTACCTAGCTTTCACAGTAGCCTCAAAGGCAAATCTGGCAAGCTCTGGACTAGTTAGATATATTTTAATATTATGTGACTTCCTTTATTATTCAGCAATCCCTATAACAGCGTTACCTGGTATGCTACACAGCCTTCCTGGGACCCTGAAAAGCAAATCTTGCATGGTATGCCATATTATTTAGTACATATACACAAAATACCAAGGTAATAGGGATATATGGAATTCAGAATACCCATCCATTGGTTATTTTAGTTTTCCAAAGCTCCTCAAAGTTAAACATGCATAATATTCCAGTGATATGGGAAAGAGGGGAATTAGCAAAGCATAGATACACATTTGCCATTCAGCAGTTTGGCAAAGTTGGGTGACTTTCCTGTGGAGCTATACTCAGTTGTATTGCTGTCACTGTGTGTATGCCACTGCTGGCACTTATTTACTGTTTACTGTTTCCATACTTTTTCAGCAGATTTTAGCATCAATTTTTTGTACCCTGCTGCTCAAAACCTATGTGAACAGCTACTTATGTGAATCTGCTTGAGTTGCAATTGGAAACACAGACATGACAAGACTGGGGCTGTGTCTGGAAAAAGAATTCAACACTTTTTCTAATCCTGGACAACCCTTTCCATATTAATACTCTATGTCCTGGAAGTTATGTTTTGCACTTGGCCAGGTACAGTACCTTGTGATTTTCCTGTGTGATCCTGAAAAGGAAGATATTGCCAGAGAATGACTTTTTTTTTTTTTTTTTTATAAAGTTTGAAGATCAGCATATTTATAAAGAATTTCTGCTGAGGTTTTTAAAAAAGTTCCATGTTACCTATATTTTAAAAAAATCTGCAGTTCCGATTCTGGCCACTAGGCCAGTTAATATGCTGATACTTCCTGTTTTTGATAGGAGATGTCTTTACAGCACCCACCTTACTTATCAGTACACTGATATCATGTATATGTAGATAAGACACAGCAGCCACCAATCACAATAGAGGATTACACGGCTTATCAGTGTAACATCTGTAGAGGTTGCTGAGCATGCCCAGAAAATTCTCTTATAAAAATCAGTAGGGTTTTCTCTAGTCCATTGTGTCTGTGGCCCATGATCTGTGTACAGGAGACAGGACGTCACAAACTAATCTAAACTCAGCGGCAAGATTTAGAACTACAAGATTTTTTTTTTATTATTTTTTTTTTTATAGATGGAACATGAAAAATGAAAAAAACAAAACAAAAAACATCACCAACAGTTCTTAAAAATGTGTTTAATATAAAAAATGTGCTATAAATCCATAGGATATACCACAAGTACCTGATAAATGTGGGTCCCACCTTTACCTTTACTTGTATCAGAGTTTTGGATACAGCCACACGGGCAGCTTTGGCCATATCTGAAACCCCTGTACCAGTGAATGGAGAGGCCTGTACATGTGTGGCCCCCTCTAATTCACTTGTGGGCACAAAGAAGACCCATTTCCAGAGGTGGAAACACTACTCTCAGGTATGTATGGCAAATTCTGTGGTTATATCCCTAAATAATGAGGTAGAATACCCCTTTAGATCATAATGTATAAGCAGCGCCGCACCTCCCATGAGGCGACCTGAAGTGACCGCTTCAGGCGGCGCTATGCCAGGGCCCCGGGGAGGGCGGCATTTTTGCTTACCTAAGCCAGTCTAGGACAAGCTGTCCTGGACTGGCTTAGCGTCACCGAGCGGTGGATTATGGAGGCCGCTGGAGCAGCGCTGCTCCAGCGGCCTCCCCTCACACTCAGGCATAGAGCAGGTCTTTTCCGTGCCTGCTCTCTGCCTGCTAACGCCGCCCTGCTCCCTTCGCTCCCCCCCCCCCCCCGGAACAGGGGGCGGAGCGGGGGGGGGGGGCTTTCTGTCGTCCTCCTCGGGCAGAGAAAAAGGCAGGTTCACCCCTGCTTATAAGGAACAATTCTTAAACAAGATGTAAGGAATTGCGACAAGCAATGTCTCCTTGTTCATTCTGTAAGTTGATGTCTTTTTCATTTTGAGACCCGAGTAAGTTTTTCTTACAATTTTATAGTCATATTATAAAGACTTCCTTATTTTTCTGGCTTTCACTGATTTTCACAGATGTTTTATTTAACTGTTCACAATGAATATTTCAGTAACCTGATTAAAATAACATATACATTCATTATTTGTACTGCTATATACATTGGCTTGAATATAGAATTGGGCAACTTCCCTTGAGAAGGACGAATGGGAATTGTTTTTTATGTTTGTTTTTTTTAATCCTCTTTGAATATTCCATAATGTTTTAATACATTAGAAGATGTCAGCCCTGGGACAGGCAAAAAATGGGTTAGGGAACTCCTGCTGTAGCAGGTCAGCTTTATTCTTAAGTGGCTAATCTTTATTAAAGCTATCTGGGCGGTTTTTTGTTTTTAAATAAAAAAAATCAATGAAAATAAGACATACGTCCACTGAGCTGAAGCCACTCTCATGCCATACTTCCTGAGTCCCTGCCAGTCTCTGCTTTTTGGTCTCTTTTGACACTGTAGACATATTTGCTCATTGGCCATTATGGTGTTCCATGTCAGTTTGTGATTAAATGAGAGGACTTTCTCTGTGCATCAGTAGGAGCTAAAAGCTGAAACCTAGAGAAAACCCAGGGAGCATCAGAATTTGACCAGCAGGGGAACGTGTTATGATCTGGGGATCTCTGACCATGGACTGGCCCCTGACTGATAACTTCTCAGTCAAATGTAAGAAAAATACAAAAGAAAAACAAGAGTATGAGCAGTTTGGAATATCTAGTGTGTGATACTCCTACACCCTGGCTTGCACAACTGGAAGTAGCCGTGGGCCCGACTAACTTGCCTGAGTGGGCGCGGACACAGCCGGAGATATAACTCACCTACAAGAGAGACAGAAAACCTGACTTGTTTCACATTTAGGAAGAGGAGGCAAGATACAGAGAAAGCCCCGCCCAGATGTCCAACTGGACTAACGGTGAATGTGAGTAAACACAAAGTATAGGGCAGAAAATAAATGTGAAACACAGAAATACTGACACAATGCAAAGGGATAGGAAAAACAGAACGTAGTATCACAAACCCAAAAAAACCCTACAAAAAGTGCAAACACCCAAGCAGTAAAAAGACTAGGGTTCACTGCACCCAGGCTGAGATAGCGAAGAGCAGGTCATAACAGAACGGTGATGGTGACTGGGACTACTTATTTTTTGCGGATCTTTTTTATGCCACTCAAAGACTTTATATTTCAATTGATCAATGACTTTAATCAATGACTTTAATAAACAAGGACCATTCAGTTATGATCATATCTATGGAAATGATCTAAAAGACAAACTGCTACCGTTGCCTGACACCGCACAGCTTTCATTTTTTAGGAGCAGATTACAGAATTAAAGCTGTGCTGTGATTGGTTGCTTTAGCCAACAAAGACATTTTTTACGTTTAGATGGTTTCAATAATCTCCATTGTGTGATGTTAGACAACCGTCATGTTTTACTGCAAACTATAAAGTTGTGACATTGCAGGAGGTATGCAAGAAGTCAAACTAAGGAGAGAGATAGATTTCAGTCTTGATGTATTCCTGAATTATAGAGGCCTGTGTTCTACTGATGATTTATGGAGGAAAGTGTCAAGATCTCGGACTGATTGAATATGTGGAATGAAAGAGACTGAATATAGAAAGATATGCTTTAGGCAATGAGCTTAGAGAGGTGGTGCTATCTTGTTAAAAAAGAAAACTTTTTTGTCAGGCACTGTTTAAGATGAGCTTGTTAAACATACTGCTTTATTGACTGGTAGCATAATATAGAACAGATTGACATATATATATATATATATATATATATATATATATATATATATATATATATATATATATATATATTGAGAGAGTGAAGGGTGAGGTCTGGGAGGTCAGGTATATTCCAGCCAGGCAGCTAAAGGGTGTTTAGTAAAAACCCACACCAGGGAGGTCAGCTGACTAATCAAGGCCTGATAATAATCTGTGTGTGATGACTAGGAGTGTGGCACCACACTGACAGAGCTGACCTGTCGGGACCAAACCTAGGGCGCAGGTACTGTGCCACCCGTTGTTGTTGCCAAGGTGGCAATCTGGTAGCCAGTCTCCTGTGTAGTCAGGGAAGAGTTTCCTTATATTTAAGTCCGAAAAGCTGCTAACTATTCAAACAACCAATTCCCATACTGATCTGGTATTGATGACCTATCCTAGGCCTGGGTTATCAATATCATAACCCTTAAAAACTGCTTTAATTTAAATCTCTTCTCCCCTGGCTTAATAGTCCACTAGGAGATTCTTCTTTTTATGTAGATTATGAGCATTATTTAGGGATCACAATCTACATTTTTCCCTTTCAGTATGTCATTGGAGTGTGGGAGCAAATCCAAACAAGCACGAGGAGAACATACAAGCTCCTTGCAGATGTTGTCCTTGTCGGGATTTTAACCCAGGACTCCAGCGCTGCAAGGCTACAGTGCTAACCACTGAGCCACTGTGTTGCCCCCTAGGAGAAACTCAAAAAACATAATATACTTGTAATGTATTATACGTAATATACCAAAATTATACCTTTGTAAGCAGATATCCATTTGTTGGGGCCATGTTTTCCATAATCTGAATGAAGTCTTATCTGTCTGACTGCAAGGCCTGGTGGGTGAGGTATAACGCTGTGCTCGTAGTTCTTCCTGAGTTGGTCTTTCCCTCCCCTCCTCCATAGACTTCTATCAACATGAGCAGAAAGAGGCATTTCTTTCCGATAAGATAGACTAGAAAGCTTCTTATAATTTATGTGGCGTTTGTTGAATCTACCATGCCTATTTATACAGCCACCACTAATGTTTCTCAATGGCTTTGAGTTAGATAAAAAGGAATTGGAAAATACATTCTCCAGTTACAAATAAATACTCCTTTTTTAATATATCACATACATTTCTTTCTGCCAGAACATCTGGGCTTCAAAGACACAGTCCTAGCAGCTTTCAACATTTCAAGGGTGGCAATGGCAAAGTGTGAAGAATGAAGCAGAAGGACCTTAAAGAATACAACTCATTAGGAAGTAACCTCACCTTCTTAGTTTCTAGTTTTATACCCTTCAGGTTGTAGATAGAAGTAGTCATAACCCTACATAATCCACCTGTCATATATTATTCTTTTTCAAACCCCACAACAGTCAGGATATGTTTTTGAAAGTATAAAGGATGGGGGAAGACGACAAAAAAAGCAAAAGATAAATAAACCTAAGTACCTGTCATTTCATCCGGGGTACTCAAGAGTGTGCGCATTCTCTACAAACAGCATAAGAAACAATAAGCCCCAAGCAGCCATATTTGTTGATCTGTCTTGTATGATGGGACCTGTCCGCCATAGAGGATCTCAATTTCTAGATTGTTTTTTTTTTTAGTTCATCAAGAACAACTGAGTGAAAAAGATTGTTATTCTGCCAGCGACTATTTTGAGCTTTCAGGTTTTCGGTCTCTTACTTGACAGGCTCAGCGTGCTATAAGAGAGACCCCACTGAAATGCTTCCATTCTAATAATTTGTGCTTTACTTGATATTTATTGACTGGTAGATTCACATCAGTATTAAAGAACATTTCTAGTTAAAACTATATCGCTGCTTACATTCTTTATCACAGGACTTGAAGGCCATGTAAATCTTAAAGAAAATACAAGTACAAGTTTATTTAAAATACAAACTCTTAAAGTAACACTCCAAGCAGTAAAGGTTTAGGGTACCTAACTCAAAGGTTCTCTCATTGAGGACCTCCAATTAGCACGTGCTATATTACTTCTTTCATAGTCTTCTATTCCCTTTAGAATACAATTGAAAACTTCTCCATCCTACCCACAAAGCTCTCTGCAGGGCTGCACCCTAATATATTTCCTTTCTAATTTGTTTGCTACCCTATTAATGATCTTTGTTCTGCCAATGATCTGAGTTTAACATCATCCATTATCCAAAGCTTCTACGTCCATCTCCAAGTCATTTGTTGAGCTGCACCTGTTCTCTGGAATGCACTACGACGGAAAGACAATTCGCTCAATGCTCAATATCCACAGTTTCAAGAATGGCTTAAAAGTAGATGTTTTTAGGCAGACCTGTTCCCATTTTCTCATTTAACTCCTCCCTATATAGCCCCCTTGTGGTCAGAATTTGATCCGTTTGTGCAAATCTAACACAAAACTCCATGTAATGTAATTCATATCAGTGCATGCCTCGTACCTGGACCTGTAGGTTCTATGGCTGAATGTTAGTCACAGATAATAGCTCTGCCCTAGTTGCTGACCTAAAAATCAGCCAAACAAGATCTAAGGAAAACAGCAGTTTAGCCATTGCCTATATGTAGTGATTGAACCGTTTTGAAGAGACCAGTTTTGTCAGTTCTTTGCATCATTTTTTGCATCCAGTCCACTGATTCTGGCACAGTTGGTATTTTTCCTCAGTAAGTTTTGGTGCCTGGTATGTTAATTAGGCTCTCCAAGTCGGTGATCTCTAGCAGAGGAGAAGACAAGGGGATCTGATTCAGAGCTTCCTGACATTGTCCAGTCAGATGTTGACAGGGGCAGAGAGCTCAGACTCACGCGCCTTGTCTAGTCTGCCCCCACACCACCCACTTGACAGTAAATAGCCTGAGAGTGGGTTCACATCTGTGCCCGGTCTCCGCTTTGTGGGTTTCCGTCTTCTGCTGACAGGAGACAGAAACCCGGCATTCAGTGTCTGCCCGTGAGCATCTTCTGGTCTCCGTGGCGAAACCGTTTTTATTAACCGGACACAAATTCCTGCATGACCGACTTTGTGTCCGGTTAAAAAAAAACGGTTTCACCGCGGAGACCAGAAGACAGTCACGGCCGAACCCTTATCAAACCCATTCAAATGAATAGGTTTGAAAACTGACTGCCATTTCCGTCTCCTGTCCAGTTTCTCGGACAGAAGACGGAAACCTGAAAGCGGAGACCGGGCGCAGGTGTGAACCCTCCCTAACTAGTATATTAGGCACTACTAATCTATCTCCACTGATTCCTCAGGAATGGGAGGGGCTACAGAGGATATTCCATCTATATCAGAATTAGTAGAGCGCTGCCTATTAAAGGACGCAAAGAACTGGGGGTAGTGAAAGGTCCTCTTTAAGTATATTATTATGTAAATGTATTGTTACATTTACATATTTTTTTTTACATTTACTTTCTTCATTGCCTGTTTTTATCGCAGCCATTTGCTATGTTCCTGAGTATTAGATATTTATTACATTTTGTAATAGAACTGTAGATAAAGTCCATGTTTAGCTCAATAATTAAAGCAGTCAATTTAGCAGATTTTTGCCAAATAGCTGTGTTCTACAGAGATAACCTTTGCGACTTTTTCTGCTTGTTAAAGACCAGCGTTAGACGCTTCCTGCCTCTGTAGATTAACAGAGATCTTCTCCAGGAAAGTATCTGACAGTAATTCACTAGATATTTGTTGATTAATTCCATTACCTTTCAAATAACAAAATCTCAAGTGACTATGTATATTGTGCGTTTACAGTCTGCAGAAAAGGTTAATTTTGCTAGGGCAATGTTTCAAGCATTCTTCATGCATGCTTGAGCCTACTGGCAGACAGCCTGTAATAAGGGAATAGTTAAGAGAGTACTTCTGGATTCCTCCTCTGATCTCTAACACCGTTTTACTCTGTGTCACTGAATGGTTTTAAAAGCGTCGTCTACGTTGATGAAATGGAAATTACATAATTGTCTGGTGAAAGCGCATAGTGAATAGTTTGGAAATGTGTGCAAAGCATTGGTGTTTTACAGCTTTTATTGGAAGTTTTAGGCCATGTTCTTAAAGGGGTATTCCCATGACACTTGTTCACTAACCTGCAGGCTGTACTCTCTTCACTTACTGCTTTTCTCGGCACATAGGTGGGCGGGGTTTCACTTGCAAGGGATTGGTTGTAAATGAATTACCACAGTGTGAAGCTGATGTAGCAGAGCTGGATTTGAGTCAGTTTGCATTACATACAGAGGTTACGGACTCCCTATCTCAGCCCTTATCAGCCAAATTCAATTAAACCAACTGATAAGAGCTCAGAAATCCCGGAGTTCTCACCTCCCCTGTCTGAGAAGCTCCGCTACTTATCAGACACAAACAGCTCAGAGCTGCTCCCAGCCCCCCGAGAGCAGGCAGCTACATCACTTGACAAATGAGCAGATAATCCCAAGGGCCATAGAAACGAGTGTAAACAATGAAGTGAATAAATTAAGATAGCGGCCAAACAAAGCAGTTTTGATAAAGCAATGCATTTAGGAAAAGTCTTAAAGCCACATAAACTAGCAGTATAGATAGGATCCTTGTGATGGGACGACCCTTTTAAAGTCAAATGTATATCAATAGTAGAAATCCAAGATTGGTTCTTTGTATCACTACCGTGATGCTTTGATCTAAGGAAAAGATCTGAATGAGGACTACTGAAGGACTATTGTCATTCACTAGTTAATCTACAAGTGAAAAAAAACAAAAGAAATGCGGAGCATAGCATAAAACCATAGACCACAGTGAATAATAATTTCAGAGGAGGGAGTGCACAAACACAGTAGCAATACGGTCTAGAGGGTGTGGAAAGACACAACCACAGGTAAATGTATATAAGCATTAGTAGATAGCTGCAGGACTTCTACACTTCAATGGAAATGATTCCAGACCAAATTGATGATCCAGAGGATGAAGTAAAATAGTGGAAAAATGTCCGCTTGCCAGTGTACAGGCTCTTATATTAATGATCCAAAAACACCATGCATATCGGGGCGTATCAAGTGTACAATGGTTTACTTATAGATGTGGAAATATGCAAAATATCTCTCCTGTAGAAGAAAGAACACTGTCTATACACTATAGCACCACCTATAGGTAGTCATCCTGTAAGTCAATGCCAGAACCTTTGTAGGGTCTTAAAGCATACCTAAGAAAGTCCACCACCACTGTTTTGGAGTTTTTGCTCCCTATCGATACATAATAGGCTGTTGGCTTGCAGAAAACCTACTTGGTGCTAAAAGCTCAGAAACAGTTCTATCTCTTGTTTTTCTGATATCTTAATCATTTTTTAAGACTATTGGAAGTGCAAGAGAGAAAGTTTTCTCCATTTTATAGGAGTGCATTGTCCATTAAGGCTCCCTCCACCAAAAGGATTTCCACATGGAGAAAGAGCACCTTGACCTAAGACGCATTGAGAAAATTTTTCCATATCTTCTGTTGTCTCCTTCCTTTTCTCTTCTCCATAGCTTCTTGTTTACATTTTTTTTTTTTTTTTTTTTTTACAAAATTGTTCCTGTACCTGGTCTGTTGCTTCCTGACTGTAAAAAAAAACAGAAATATGAAATATTGAACATGTTTAATGAGATTTTTTTGCCTTAGTTATTTAGGCTAATTTTGCATATAGGACATTTATTATCAGGAGTAAAAAGCAGTGAAAATAAGTGAAATAAGATGTTAGGGAAGACTGTACGCATAGTTGGAAAGAGTTTTCCAAGTGTTTTCTGCTTAGAAACTTTAGAATATTTCATACTTTTTATTTTGTACTCTGGCCTTTTCATCTAGCAAAATGATAAGTACCATAACAGATACCCAATAGACCCCATTGTTATCAGTGGGACCTATCAGGATCCGTTGGAGTCTATCATTAGACTAATCCATCTTTACGTTTCTTTCCATTTTCTTTTCTAATGACAGAACAGGTATTTACATCAATTAATAGCTGCTATTCCACTGATTCTGGTTGGAAGTTTTTCTCTAGACTTCTGACATCTTCCACTTATTGTATAATGACATAATATGCTATCATTTTTTTCCCCCGCAATACTCTTACTGCACACTATTTTAAAGTGTACCCGACACACCCCAATGTAGTTCAGCCTGCAAGTACCATGTTATAGAGCTGGAAGAGCTGATATATGTACAAATTACAGGTAGTCCTCGGGTTACGACGGTCTCGGGTTACGACGTTTCGTGGTTACGACTAGAGATGAGAGCTCCCTTGTAACAGAAAACTGCCAGCACTCCCAACTAGCAAGGACTAGCCTGCGGCAAATCCATGCTGGTTCATCGGAAGAGAGCTGGCAGCTTGCTGTTACAAATGAGCTTACTTTTTCTCATAGGTCTTCCGAGCCACTGCACACTAAATCATGTTGATCCGTTCCTACGCGGCGTCGGTATGGTAGGTTTCCGACTTACGTCAAAATTCGGTTTACGCCGCCGCAAGAACGGATCAACGTCGTAAGTCAAGGACTACCTGTATATAAAACCACATCTTATTCTATGCTTAAAGAGGACCTTTCACCACCTCTGCCAAGTCCAGCTCTATACATCCATTAATAGCTGCTCCTCCACTGATTCTGACATAGTTGGAATTTTTTCTGTAGCCCCCACCATTCCCAAGCAATCAATGCTGTTAGTTCTGGTGCCTGACATGCTATTTAGGCTCTTTACTATCAAGTGGGTGGTATTAGGCAGAAGCAGACTCTGACACTGGCTGCCTGTCATTGGAGCTCTAAATCACACCCCCTGCCTGACACTGCTCACATGACATTACACAGCTTAAATAGTTACATCAGGCATCAAAACTAACTGCACTTGTTGCTTGGGAATGGTGGGGAGAGAAAAAATTCCAACTACACTGGAGTCAGTGGAACAGCACCTATTAACAGAACTTGAATTGGTGGAGGTGGTGAAAGGTCCTCCTTAAAGAGGACCTTTCATGTTCTCATGCACATGTGCTTTTATATACCACTACTAAGCCGACTTATGTGGACGTTATGAGCCCTGGAAATATCGGTGCCATTAGTTTCGGCGCTGATCTCTACGCACTGTCGGAAGGGCACTTCTACAGTCTAGCTGGACTGTGAGGAACATTCCTCCTGAATTCAGCACACTGTCGGCTTATTCAAGTGTAAATACTTAAATAATATGCCATTTGGGCAGGTGCCATATTTAGGAGGCCCTGCTCCTCTTTTTTTTTCTATTCATAGGAATGTTTAAGAAGCTGTGGATGGTGCTAAAGGAGAGAAACCAATGCCCTGTTGATATAGCCTATGTAACACTGGCACACATTTACTCATTGGTTGTACATCTCCTGGTCATGTAATGACATTGATAGAACTGCCATTTTGTCATCTCTATTTACTCTTCAAGTACGACCTCAGAAATGGACACCCAGGGAGTGAAGTGTTTATATTATTGTCATGTTTGCTGTCGATTTTACAAAGAAAACTGGGCACTCAAGAAGACAGATTCCTGTACCTAAAATAGACACTCTGAAAGTGAAAAGGGATTTATGGAAAAGGTCAACATGACTATGTGTGTGTGCATTAGCAGAATCACACATGAGCCAATTTATGTTGACAGGTAAAAGGAGATGCTGTGCATCGGAAAGCTCAGTCGATTCCTGCTAATGTGAAATTATACAAGGAAAGATTCACAAAACTTCCAGTCCTCAGCAAATGTCATCTTGTGTCAGCTGCCAGTCAAGTAAATGGAATACAACAGGGAGTCATGTCAAGTCTTCATTTAGAGTCATAACATGGAAATATCCCTATATTATTTCTGTTGTTTTGTAACATCTATGAGATAGACAAGTACATTGTTGTTCTGACAACTCTATTGCACAAGCAATAACCAACATCCTATATATAACTAAAGAACACAATTAGAATTTATCCAATCTCATGTACCATTCCTGGCATTGACCCATATACATAAAGCTACCTTTTTAACATACTGGGCCACTAAAACGTAGCAAATTATGTTTTGTAAGAATTGTAAATTATTTTTTCTGGCTTGCCAATTTTAGACAGTAGTAAGGACAGTAGGTGTAGTAACCAGTGTCGATCCCAGCAAGGAGGATAAGTACCTTCCAAAAATTTCTTCAAGGGCACCTCAGCCTGTTCGAGATGTGCGGAACATAAATTCTGAAACACTGCCTACAGATGGGAGTCTCTGAGTTTCCTGATATCTCTAGACATATATTAAGGTTCCATAAAGATGGCCACCGTTTTCTTTCTTTTGGAAGCTATTTTGCATATTAAAGGAACACTGAATCCAAATATGAGAGCTAAAAACTACTGTAGAAATATATTAGCTCACACTATTGTGAGTCTGCAGAATGTTTATGATCCTAATAAAAACAAAGACGTTAATCTGCTGGGAAGTTTCATGTTCAGTCACAGAATGGCAAAGGAGGCAGGGTCTAGTCAAGGGGTCAGGGCTTAATGAGCCTTTTGGCCAACTGCAAACATGGCACAGCAGTAAGGCTCCTGTAGCAGCTGCTTGGATTTCAGACAGTCATATGACTGTGAAGAGGAGGCGGAAGAGAGGGAACGTAATGGAATTGCTAAAGGAGCAATTCCCCAGTAACTGCTGGAAAACCCTGGAGGGAGGGTCACAACAAGACAGTGACCCTAAGCTGAACCCACCGCTGCCCCTAACTGCTTGCCTCACCGCCCTAGGTGGCAGAGGACAACTGGTCAACGGGCCCTTCCTGTATAGGTGACAACACAGAATAAAGACAAGACAAACAACAACAAAGGAAGTTCAGCTAGCCAAAGGTCCAGTAACAGTCGAGAAACACAGTACGGAATCAAAATCCAAGAGAATAGTCAATAGGGACAGCCAGAGGTCAGTAATACAATAGTAGCAGACCGAGGAGCTAGCAGGGACAAGGTCTAAAGACAGAGTCTCAATAGCCAGCGACTCTATGTGGGCGGCTGGTCTGTATATAGAAAACCCAGGACCAGCCCTAGACTTGATTGGTAGACAGGCTGACAATCACAAAGGCAAGGCTAGAATTAACCATTTGATGAACAGAGAGAAACAAGGTGCAGGAGATGGGTGTGGTAAAAATTCAATTACTGAGATAGATCAGTGTTCACACAGTGCAACGAAAAACACTAAGCAACGAATCAAACTGGACACGGCACCTGTGCCGCAGTGTGCGAACGGTGGGTAACACGGAGACCCGAACAGGCAGAGATTTTGTTATATATTTTTCAATTTTTGCTCTAGCATGAGACTAAATAGAACTAAGGGAAATATCACAGATCAGCAACCCTGATTGGATGGTGCGCAGTAGGTGACATATATTAGAAATGGTTGACCTGGATGCAAAATAGGTTTTTTCAGTTATTTTTCCATTAATTGCTGAGTCCTAGCTGGGAGTTTTTATTATTTTCTGCGCATTTTCTGGATTTGATGTCTATTTAAAGTAAACAAATATATTTCAAAAGTAAATTTAACAAGACTTAAGGAGAACCTTTTACTCCCTCCACTAAATCCAACTCTTTACAACTTTCAATAAGTGCCTGAATTTTTTGTTCTTTTTCTGTCACCATTGCTGAGTGCAGGGAGGGGGCTGGAGGGAAAAAAAAACAAGGCATTTAAGACAATTTTTCCAAACATTGGACTCCTGCAGAAGGACGTATTTTGTCATGCCTACAATCTCCTGAGTTGTACAGAGCTTTAATATGGCATCCATTGAAGACTTTTGGACCTTGCTATGTACATCCATATGTGTTTGATTTCAGGTGAAGGTTCTGTTTTTAATGATTCTTTCTCTCGAATCCAATATGAATCCAGAAGACACTATTTCATCAGACACTGGGGAAAATTTATTAAGATTGACGTGTTCCAAAACATTGGTAGGTGAAGCACGGATCAGTTCTTGAGGCACTCGTTTGGTGCAAAAAAAAAAGAGCCTTGTGCAAAACGTGGGCCTCAGTATTCAGAAATTCCCTCCAACTGTATCATTGCTTTTAGTGTACAATCTCTTTATAATATAGTGCCATAAGACGGCAGGCCTTACATACACACTTGTAGAGATATACTTGGTTTTTTTTATGTAAAGGTGTTGGTTTATTTTCCAGGAAAAGTTCTGTTCTCTGGAAACAATACATGCATATATTGAAATAGATTATTTCATGACACTGGATGTACTAAAACCATCACTAACCACAAATTGTGTTGAAAGTTATACAAAAATTCACCTATAAATAAAATTATTTTTGCAATTTGCAACGATTTTACATTTAGTTTATATACTTGAAATTTAAGGCAATGTCTTGCAGAAAAGGCAAATGTGTCTATTATTAATGTTTATGTTTTTAATAAACATTTTATTGTAAAGTATATCATATATTTTTAATCTACTTATAGCGGTGTTTTATCTCAGTCCTAAATCAGTATGAGGATGATCTGTTCACTATGCAGCAAGTTCCTTTCAGTCTGTGTATGGCTCCCTGCGGTCTTCATCTGGCTAACAAATGAAGGCTATCATTTTAATTTAAGGAAATGGCTTGGAGTAATCTCAATTGACATACTTATTTGCTTTGGCTCTTACAGTATATGTATATAAATGTCTCCACTGCAGAATATTTACTGTCAGGTATATTTGTATTCACACAAGCATAAGATCTTACAGACAGTGCTGTAGTGAAGATTAAAAAATGCCTTTTTTTTTTCAAAGAAGTGTTTAAATTTACATCGAAACTAAGAGACCAAGTTCTCATTCCAGCACAAATAACTTAAAGGTAACTTTTTTGAATATATTCTTATATAGAAATTACAGATTCATCACAGCGTAGTTATGGAGTGTTGTGTCACCTACATAGGCAGTAATGGAGAGGGATGCAAGATGGCTCAATATGCTTCTCATGACTACAGCAAGAATGACTGGGTGCACAGTTATTTTGTTATAGGGTGACCCACTTCAGCCAAAGACTGACTACACCATGTCCTGCAGTATTGGCTAAGTGGAGGAAACTAAATGTAGTAGGATCTGGGCGCCAGTAGAATGGTATCTGTGGGGAATCAGTAGAGATAAATATACATTCTTTTGTATTGTTCCGCCAACTGCATCCCCCTGACATACAGTTTTGTATAACTGACAAATCCCTTTAACCTTAATGCTATAGAGCATTCCTTAACCAATTTCATGATATTAAAGAGGTTGTCTAATTTCAAAGTATTATTTTAATTTCGAGAATTTTGTGGAATAAATGTAGAGGAATTCCCTATTCTGGACCCTCATCTATAAGTCAGGGTTTGCAACAGGCTAGAAAGTTTCTGTTGAGCTGTAGGACCTGTAGCTTCTCTTGATCTGTAGGATCTGTAGCTTCACTTCATGTTTAGGACCTGTAGCTTCACTTGATCTGTAGGACCTGTAGTTTCTCTTGATCTGTAGGACCTGTAGTTTCTCTTGATCTGTAGGACCTGTAGCTTCACTTGATCTGTGGGATCTGTAGCTTTTCTTGATCTGTAGGACCTGTAGCTTCACTTGATCTGTAGGACCTGTAGCATCTCTTGATTTGGAGGATCTGTTGCTTCTCTTGATATGAAGGACCTGTAGCTTCTCTTGATCTGTAGGACCTGTAGCATCTCTTGATCTGTAGGACCTGTAGCATCTCTTGATTTGGAGGATCTGTAGCTTCTCTTAATATGAAGGACCTGTAGATACTCTTGATTTGTAGGAGCTGTAACTTTACTTGATCTGTAGGACTTGTAGCTTCACGTGATCTGTAGGACCTGTATCTTCTCTTGATCTGTAGGACCTGTAGCTTCACTTGATCTGTAGGACCTGTAGCATCTCTTGATTTGGAGGATCTGTTGCTTCTCTTGATATGAAGGACCTGTAGCTTCTCTTGATCTGTAGGACCTGTAGCATCTCTTGATCTGTAGGACCTGTAGCATCTCTTGATTTGGAGGATCTGTAGCTTCTCTTAATATGAAGGACCTGTAGATACTCTTGATTTGTAGGACCTGTAACTTTACTTGATCTGTAGGACTTGTAGCTTCACGTGATCTGTAGGGCCTGTAGCTTCTCTTGATCTGTAGGACTTGTAGCTTCACGTGATCTGTAGGACCTGTAGCTTCTCTTGATCTGTAGGACCTGTAGCTTCTCTTGATCTGTATCCGTTCCAACTGACACTTATGTAAACATCATGATGGACACTTCCTTCGATCATGTTTGTAAAGGAAGAAAAGGTCCTGAATGTATGACTTTTTTCTTGTCAGAAAAGTCAAAAACATGACAGAAGAAAGCGTGCATCATGTTTTTACTTTGGGGTAATTGCAGAGGGACACCTGACAGAAGGGGCTCTATCTGCACTTGTCATTTAATGTTTGTTACTTTCATCCGACAGACAACGGTAGTGTGAACTCATCCTTAACAAGTAGGGATTGTATAGTAGTGACATAGCCCCTGTATTTTTTGAGTATCTTTCCAAGTACTAATCTGGAAAAGGTGAGCAGCCAAGTGCATCAATTTTAGGCTTTTTATACATTGGAGTCAGTACAAGTCTTGGTGCAGTGAAGTAAAATTTAGAACAGGCTTTGTTTTTGGATGCACATTTTATTACATTATAAGAACAGAAGAATCAACATCATGAATCAATAAAAAGAAATAACTGCTGTACAAGCAGTGATCCCTTTATGACAATTGAAGAATAAAAATATGGACTCTCTATATAAGACTATATGGACTACTAAAAAGCAAACATGCGTTGAATGCAATACTAGAGGACTCATTTAAAAATTGTTGTAAAAATACTGACTTAATGTGATTTTCTATTACCATTCATGTAAGAATTGTGGTGTAGAGAGGAATCTCCATGTATTTACCCTTAACCCCTATACAGGGATTGTCCAAAAATCCAATGGAGATCTGGAACTGAGCTGGCTTTCATCATGAGGATAGCAAGCGGGAAGGGTTAGGCCAAGTGTTGTGGTGAAATGGATAGCTAGGGATATTATATGATATACACTTTAACTTGATTAGTAAAATCTATCCTTTTACTTTTGGGAATTTTGATAGTAAACGTGCAATAGACTTTATCCTGTGAATCAGTATTTGTCAGAACATCATGTCTACCATCCATGTCCAACCACCGGATAGAAATTGTACTTTTCATGCAGTATTATTTTTCTTTCTCTGCCCTGGGTACTAGTTTACACAGGCATTCTTGACCACTCCGCTCCATTCACTTCTATGTGGATGCTGCAGTTCTCCATCCTGGAAGTTCTATAAAAGTAAAAGGAGCACTAGCTGAGTATATGCACAAATCTTCATTTACATTAGACACAGGGACTCCTCCGGGCCCCTGTTTTTGTGATTATAGGGGGTCTAAGAGGTGTCCCCCTCTAGATAATAAATGTAGCTTGAAGGAAAACCCCTTAAAATCAGGATTTCCAGGACTATGATGTTGAGCTCCACTTCTTCTTCAGTATTAGTAATGAACAGACCACAGGAATTTAACTTAAAGGGGTTATCCAGGATATTTTAGTACTGTACCAGGAGTCAGGGGAAGGTAAGACCTAAAAATAAAATTAAAAAAAGCGTGATACACAATGGTCACAGTAAAGGACCCAAGACATCACTTACATAAGTCACCTGTGAAATCCTGGGTCCTTTCCTGTGACCGCTGAGGCCACTGATTGGTCACGTGTGGCAAGGACTTCTGCTGGAACAAGACCCCGGGCACAGCTGGATCAGATAACGATGTCGGACACTTGAGTGCTTGAGACAAGTGAGTTTTTTTTTTGTTTTGTTTTTTTCAGGTTTCACCTTCTCTGGCCTCCTGGCCCAGTACTAAATCACCCTGGACTGTCCCTTTAGAGCACCATGATGAATTTCCCATTATAACTAATGTAGTAATCTTTGAAGGTGTAACCTCTTCAGTAAATGGTTAAACCAATGTAGCAGGGCTGGCAGGTTGTGAATACTATCTTATGTATTTTACTTCCAGCATGATAATAAAGAGGATGTACATTAAACTACCACTGTCGTATCCCTGTAAATAACAATTCTTAGGATGCCGCAAATCACTGTAGTGTATATACATTAGTTCCGGGCTATACAAACCGGTGTGACTTGTGCTGTGTTACGGGTAATGAATGGGGCTTGTTGTGTGCGTTGCCAACACATGCCACATATTAATGTTTTACGTTTCTTAAATGTTTTCTTCTGAGCACTAAGAGCTTTGAGCAGCGCTCATAAATTTATTGCATTATACAGTAGTTCTTTAAAAACCTTCCAACTGCACACTCAGGACAACTATGACCTCAACACTTACTTATCTCTGGTTCCTAAATCATGGCAATTTTAACTTTTATGTTAAACAAGATTTGTTATCAAAGCATCTGGTAGCGACATCGTTCCATTAGCTTAATGGCGAGTGTTTAGGGACTTTATAAGATAGAACAAGTAAAACATCATAATAAATTGTTATGTTTGGTGCTTGTGCTTGTGACTGTCTCATTTGAGGTATTTTATGGAGCAATATGAAATAACCCATTATACCATTACAATGATAATGTAAATTGCGGAAACCTTATGATAGATAAATTTCAGGTAACTAGGAAGGAACTCCAAGGAAGATATTTTTTCTTGCAAATAGGAAACGGCCATAGCAACAAGCCAAACTGCAGGTTCCATTTCTTATTTTTCTATTTTATTGTCTTGATATTTGTGTTTTGTCTTGTAAGCAATAAGGTCATCATAAGGTGTATGATTCACTATAACAATGCTAGAGGGGAGAGGGTCATCCTCTTACTAGAATGGGGGGCATTTATCAAACCTCTATGGCAGTTTTCAGGGATAAAAAAGAGAGCAAATTCTGGTACACATTAGGGTTGTGCAATAATTTTCAACATTTTATACCTCTTACTACTCTTCTATAAATTAGATGGGGATGGAATGGAGTCTTTACAGCCAACAAAAATATTAGCAAAAGACAGAAAACGTGTGTATCTTACCTTAAGTCTGTGCAAGCTCCTTTCTGTTTTCATTTTTTAAATTTTTTTTCTAGTCTATATAGACAATGGGCCCAGATGTGTGTGCCGTATGGCAATTATTGGAAGTTATGTGGCAGCTTAATAACATCTGTTTTAGTCTCCAGGAAGTGATTATATATAATCCGTTCTCCTAGAAACACTGGAGCCATATTTGTATGTATGATGGTGTTAGCATGCTTTAGCTAGCCCTCCAGCAAGACAGTATTGTGGTCATTAATTCTTCCTGCCAATACCATCATACGCTATTGTACACAGTGTGCAGAGCACAAAGTAGACAGCGCCATGCACTGTACAGTGGTAAACATGCTATTACAGGTCTGGTCACTGTCTGCGTCTGACTCTGTACATCTGATCAGTCTGGAGGTCATCCTTGGCCCCCACTGGTTTTATATTATTGACCTATCCAACGCATAGTTCAGTAGTATAAAGACTTGCATAACCCCCAGCCATTAAACGTGGTTAATGAATCCCTAAAGACCAGGGATTTACTATGCGCCATTTTCTAAACATAAATTCACTTTAATGAAATAACTATGAAGTTCCTTATACCATGCTTGTTGCTTTCTTCAATGGATTCACTGGCAGAGAGCTCTGAATATGTCTGCCATTGTGATCATTCATAATAACTACTGTATTTGCAAACAATTCATAACCAGCACTTATTACTCTGTATAAACTCCATTATAGTGGGAGAGCCCTTCACAGAGTGATTCGTGAATGACAGGTTGTAATAATTAATGTAAAAATTAATTTTTTTTTAAAAAAACCTCAAGCTTTATTGTAATAACTTTTTTTATTAGGTAGGTTTTTTTTTTCACACCAAGCGCTTTCATTCCCTGCATATTTATGACCTATAGAAGAATCTTTCTATAAGCCAGTGAATTTTATTCTTAGAAAATATATAAAGTACTGGCACATACAGAGATTTTTATATACCAGGTAAGGGAGCCAAAAAATTAAGATATCAATTTTATGTTGCATACATGTCTGACTGTTGCAGGTCCTACCTTTCAGGCCCTGCAATCCTGACAATAGGGTTCCCTGACCACCTTTCTAGGAGTTGGCCTCGTGTATCCCATCACTCTCTGTTAATGTTTATACACTGTCTACTAATAAGTATTTGGACACACATGCAAATGCAGATATCTGCCGTCGCAATGTACGTCACACCTTCCGCCGTTATATAGGAAACAGCATTGGCATTAGTTGCATGCAAGATGCCACGAAGTGCAGAGTTGTCCGATTTCGAGAAAGGGGTAATTATGGGGTACCACAGAAATGGTCGATCCTTAAGGGACATAGCAAGTGAACTGAATTACCCAAAATCTTAAGTGACCTATGTGATTACAAAGTGGAAGGTGAACGGTGATTGTCGGAATGTGCCCCGAGTCGGCAGACCCCCGAAACTGAAAGATAGAGACCGACAAGTGCTGGCCAGAGAAACTGCACCCAACCGATGGCTCACATACACCAGGAGTTTCACCAGGGATCCGGGAGTATTGTGTCGATCAATAATATCCATAAGGAAGCATCTGCTGAGTTCTACCAACTATTCAATATGAATAAATGTTGTTTCTCTATTCTACCACAGGTGTTCTAATACTTATTGGTAGACAGTGTACATATAGCATCATATGGACTAAGTCAAGTGTGGGACTTATACTACAATCTGTGGTGAGCGGGGCCATAACATTACCACCTCTAAATGTACTCTATGTAGCCATTTTCCTTTATGTTGTCCCTGTTTGTCCAAGTTTTGTCCTCTATTCTATACCTGTCAATGAAATGATATCCTTCTTTCTCTCATGAAGGTAGAATTAGCATAGTGGCTTATGAGAGAACAGGAAGATTCAAGACATTAACTAAAAATCAGTTGTGGAAGCTGCTCCCAGTCATGGACTAAGTTGAGAAGGCGCATGCTTCGAACTATTATAGTAGATGAATTTAACCCCTTCCCGCCGATGGCATTTTTTGATTTTCGTTTTTCGTTTTTGACTCCCCTCCTTCTAAACCCCATAACTTTTTTATTTCTCCGCTCCCAGAGTCATATGAGGTCTTAATTTTTGCGGGACAATTTTTTCTTCATGATGCCACCATTAATTATTCTATATAATGTACTGGGAAGCAGGAAAAAATTCAGAATGGGGTGGATTTGAAGAAAAAATGCATTTCTGCGACTTTCTTACGGGCTTTGGTTTTACGGCGTTCACTGTGCAGCCAAAATGACATGTCCCCTGTATTCTGTGTTTCGGTACGGTTCCAGGGATACCAAATTTATATGGTTTTATTTACATTTTGACCCCTAAAAAAAATTCCAAAACGGTGTTAAAAATTTTTTTTTCTAAAAGTCGCCATATTCCAACGGCCGTAACTTTTTTATACATAGGTGTACGGGGATGCATAGGGCGTCTTTTTTTGTGGGGCCGGGTGTACTTTTTAGTTCTACCATTTTCGGGAAATGTTATTGCTTTGATCACTTTTTATTCAAATTTTTAGCAGAATTAAAACAGTGAAAAAACGGCGGTTTGGCACTTTTGACTATTTTTCCTGCTACGGCGTTTACCGAAGAGGAAAAATATTTGTATAGATTTGTAGAGCGGGCGATTTCGGACGCGGGGATACTTAACATGTATATGTTTCACAGTTTTTAACTACTTTTATATCTGTTCTAGGGAAAGGGGGGTGATTTGAACTTTTAATACTTTTTATATTTTTTTATATTTTTTTTTTACTTTTTTTTTTAAAAAATTTTTTTTGCATTTATTAGACCCCCTAGGGGTGTTGAACCCCAGGGGGTCTGATCACTAATGCAATGCATTACAATGCTAATGCATTGCAATGCATTGCAAAAAAGCATCATCTCTTTTGCAGGCTGTATACACCAGCCTGCAAAAGAGAGAATTTGCAGACTGGCTGGGAGCCCTTAACAAGGCTCCCGGCTGTCATGGCAACGGGGGGTCGGCCCTGGAGCATGCTCCAGGAGCCGGCGATCCCTGCCAAAATGGCGGCGCCCATGCGCCGCCGGGAAAATGGCGCCTCAGGCGCCTTTGACAGCAGCGCCGGGGACCGATCGGAGGCATTAGAGCCGGTTGTCTACTGCTTGAAGCAGTAGACACCCGGCGGCTATGACGGCCGCCCGGCTCCCGGGCGGTCGCCATAGTTACAGACCCGACACGCGCCGTACTATTACGGCGCATGTCGGGAAGGGGCTAAGGATATATAAAAAGTTGTAACAGAGGTAAGGATGTTTATTAGATATGGAAAGTGGAGTCTTATAGTAGTATTCACCTTCAAAGACTTTTCTGGGATGTATTTTTTATATTATAGCAAATAGCAAGGCAGTTTTTATTATAGAAAAACACCATATATAAAATGAGATACCAGCATCAGGTTTGGTACTAAGTTTGCGTCAGCCTTGGACGTCAGAGCCCCCGCAGGCCCCTTTGCAGTGTAATTCAATGTGTTCCTCTAATAGACTCAACAGCAAAAAAAGCCTCTGTGGTTGGGTGGTTTCACTGTGCAGCACCTGCAGTACTTGCAGTGGGTCTTTTGTAGCTTTCAGCTTTTGCATTGCAAAGGATAAAAATCATCGATGAGACCCGTAGCATTTATTGACATCCTGTGGGTTTAAAACTATTGTGGTTTTAGGTGTCGCATGCAGATGAGACTCTTAGAAATCTCATCCACAGTACTGCTGCTATGGAAGCAATGGGTTAGCTGGTGACAAGTCTGCAGCATAACAATGAATGGCCCCCTTATACTGCTACATACTGTAATGGCCCTCTTAATGTCAAACACATAGTATAATCGCCCTTTTTGCACCCACACACAGTATAAAGGCCTCTTTTGCTCCCACACACTGTATAATGGCCTCCATTTGCCCACACTCTCACTAACAGTATAACAGAACCATTTGGCACCTCCAATACATATAATTTTCCCCTTTTGTCCCTTACACAGTTTACTCACCTCCCTTTGTCCTCATACAGTTTAATGCACACCTTTGTTCCCACACACAGTATAGTGGCCCCCTTTTCCCACACTCACAGTATAATGCCCTCATGAACATTGTAATGGCCTTTTTTGTCCCACACACTATTTAATGGCCCCCTGTTGCCCCAATATACAGTATAACAGCCCTCTTTGGCTCCTACCATACAGTATAATGGTTCATTTCGCCTTCGCTCAGTTTCATGGCTCCCTTTTGGCCACACACAGTTTAATGCCCACCTTTGCCCCACACAATACTGTATAATGGCTTACAGCTCCATAAACACACTATATCTGTTGGTGGGGGTCTTGGGGAGCAAGCAGCGCTACGCAAGCCATCATTACTTACTGCATGCAGTTCCCTGCACTCCATGTTGCATCTCTGAGCTTCGGCACCAATAACCCTGTGAGTGCTAGGCCAAGGAAAGGGGCAGAGAGTCTGGGGAGCCACAAGCAGTAAGTAATGACATTTGTAGCACCGCTCGCTGCTCAAGGAGTTTAGTAGCCAATAAGCACTTCCATCTGTTCTAATGGAAGCATTAACTAGTGACAACCAGTGGCCCCCCAATATCTCTGGGCCCTGGCACCTGCCTGATGCCAGTCCTAACTGACTTAAGGGAGGTTTTCATATGTGAATTCTACCGTAGGCCACTCTGGCAATTTTGTGTTTTGGTCAATATTTGTCATCAATATTTGTTTGGCAAAATCATAAATGGAAAAATAATAATGGAAACGTTTGTACAGTACTTCTTCTGTGTCATCTACTTACTTCTAGTTTTTACTTACTGATGTAAAATACTGACTAAAATCCGCATGTGAAAATGCCCTTCGATATCATGGCACTATTTTACATAATTGTATTGACCTACAAACTGTATGTTGTACGTGCCATTTATTTTTAGCAGATATGTATTATGAATAAACTATCAATTGGTCGCGGTTCAGTAATGTACAAGTCACGGGCAACTAGGCTTTGTGGTCATGGAAAGAAGAGTCATATAATTAGATTAACAGATACAGATAAAAGCACAAGAAGGGGCAGCGTGATGAAAAATGGCTGCATAGTGTACATTAAGGCATGACAATTTTATGGCCTTGGTTGTTTGAAAAAAAAAAAATGCCTCAAGTATGCATAAACCCCCCAAAACACTTAACCCTAAAATAAATTTAGATTGTCCAAATTGCCTGAGTTCATTCCGAGATTAAAAATGATGTTGCCGCAGCACCCTTCATTTACACATGGGGTATTATACATAACTTTGCCTCTATTTTCTCTTTACTTTACACATTTTTTTTTTACTTTTTTTTTTTTTTTTACAAAGATATATTGCCTATGAACATGTTTAATCCTTCTTTACCCCGACTTCTGCCATTTGGGAGGTCAGGGGGTTCTTCATATACATTAGATTGTTGACCACTCTCCCTACAAAAATGGTGGAGTTGGGCTAATGTGTATAGACGTAAAAATAGCACAAATATAACAAATTGAACCTACATTTATGGCCTACGTAAAGGAACAAGCACAATACACACCGCACAATAAAAGTAAAGTAATAATAAAGCCAAAGAGCGAAATGTACGTTCTAATACACTATTACAAGGACAATCACAAAGCGTTTACCTCAGTACTGTCCATTGCATTTGTTTATGGCAGAAACAGTCACGGCATAAAAGCTGTCTTTTTGTCCCTGCGTTTCTAAGAATGCACAAGTAGACCTTTTTTCTGTATTTCAGACGGTCGTATAGAACATTCTGTGCCGTGCGCTGGCTTTTATTACAAAATGAATTGTCTGAAAGTCTGGCAAATGTTTTCAGGTAATTACATTTCAATGAAGTGCGTGAGCGCATGTATATATACGTTTGTACGTCTATGTCAGGGACAAATTGCATCAGGGACAGACTACGAGAAATTACGTGTTATTTAAGCAATAAAGGACATGCTACTCTTCCAGTGCTTCATTGGGAAGGAGCTGCATAGAGTAATGCAGATGAGTGCATTAATCTTTTGAGCTATTCGGAAATGCAGCGGCACATACAATAACTTGTCCTTTATTACTCTTCTAACATAGCTCTCCCCTCAGATTCTGCATTAAAATTAAAATATGGGCACTTTAGGAGTTCAAAAGAGTCTACTGTATGTCTTTGCTGTTAGGGACAAGTACATTTTTCAAACCAGGCCACTCTGTAAGGAATCTGTCTCTCTCCGACTCAGGAATATGTTCATGTAGTGTTAATTGGATAGCCATAAAATGTTGTACAGCTGTTGCCGAGACAAAATGCCAATTTCGTCCATTTTGTTCCAACTTTCTTAGAAGGCAATCATATAGACAAACTACAATGCATTCAAAGGTCTTAAGCACTGAAGCCGAACACCTATAATTGCAATGAATTAGACAAGCGGGCAATAAAATAAAACCGTACATAAACATTTCTTAATAGATCCTTAAATAGTTTTTTTGCCATGTTTTTGTGAGGCTGGTGATTGTACAAATGGTGCTAGATATTTTTTTGCTAATTGAAAATGCAGTACATGGCGGGTAAAGAAAAAACAAAAATATTGAAGCGGTACTTGTAATATATCTTTTCAGAAGATGGACGCAAGCACCAAAACCTCTCCTTATAGTCAGAGGTAAATAACAAAAATCTGTCCGTAGCTACCACTAAGGGGAAATAGCTGAAGACGGATTGATATAGCTTGCATTGAACAATATAAATCCGTCTTTGGTAAGATCTAAACTCCCTGGAGTGATGCCTGCAAGCTTTATACTGTGTGGGGGCACTAATGCTCCTTAATTCTGCCACTTACCGTATAATGCATATTAATGCCCGTCCCACTATATTGCTATGTTAGTGCCCCCTGAACAGTATAATTCCACATTAGTGCCCCTGCACAGTATTATTCCATGTTAGTTGCCCCCATACAGTATAATGCCATGTTAGTGCCCCATCACAGTATGATGCCATGTTAGTTGCACCAGTTGCACCAATTGAGTATACTGCCACGTTAGTCACCACTGGCACAGTTGAGTACCCCTACTCTATTGGCCTTGGAAGCCCTTAATGCCTTGTGGACTGTCATGGTAAAAAACGATGGTAAAAACTGATGACGGTTTATGGTTGTGGAGTAGAAATTTGGAGAAAAAAAAAAAAGCTTAATAACAACTGATGCATTTTTGTATCAGTTTTGGAATTGTCACGACCTGAAGACTTGTATAAAATTGTGAGTTTTTCTGGTGGGATTTGGTCGGGGTTTTGATCCGGTGGTCTGGGGTCTTCTGGTGGTTTCCTTGCCTTTGGGCCATCTGTTTGGACATTGAATATTGGCCTTCAGAATTTTGGGTGTTGGTTGTTACCATTATCCTATGGGACGATTCTGGGGCCTGTATAAGGAGGAGGGCTGGCTTCATTAGTTGCCGGTTTTCGTAGTTACCAACTGGAATTCGTGGCTCTGGGAGGAGTATTGTTTTGTGGAATTACAACTGACTAGGAAGTGGTGTGAGTGTTGCATTGTGTGTGAGTCTGGTTTGTCCCTCCACACTTCTACTTTACCATGTCCCTCAGTTCTGTTTCCCTGGCACTATCTTGTTATTTGTGAGGTTTGGGTTCCAGTTTGTTTTGCCCCAGTCCTGTGTTAACCCTTTCCTCACCTCTCCACTGTCCCTCTCCTCATTCTCTTGTTGTGTATTGTGTTGTGCTGTGTGTCTGTTGTCCAGCACATTCCATCCAGTTTGTTTTGTCTGCAGCTGCACCTTGGTTTCTGTAGGGGTGACCACCTTAGCATCCCCAGTCCCTAGCTGTCTTGTAGCTCTCACCCTATCTGTCAGCTAGGCCTTCATGCTAGAGAGCCAGGAGTTGTCGGGGCCAAGGCTAGCTTGGGAACAGCTGACCACCACCCAAAGGCAGGGCCTAGCTAACCACCGTAGCGTCAAGGAAATTCTCCTTCCCCTGTTCCCTTAGCGGTGCAGTCTGCAGTCCAGATTCTGGGTCTGGGCATAGACTCGAATGTAACAGGAATCAGTTGTAATGACTAAGGGACAAAAATCTGATACTGATGCAACTGATATAGGTGAATGTACACTTACTCCTCGTTCACATCTGAATCGATATTCTGTCCAGGGGAGTCCACATTGGGACCCCGCGAACGGAATACCAAAGAGGTGTACAGTAAAAGCACATGGACCCCATAGACTATAATGGGGTCCATGTGCTTGCCGTGCGCTGCCCGCATGAATCATGCGGACAGGAAAGTAAATAGTGAACTACTTTTTTAACCACTGAAGTGGTTAAAATGACATTTTGTTAGGGAAAAAATATAATTATATATATTTATGGCATGTCATTTGAATGGGACTATTATTTTACCTGTGGGTAATAGTAAAACCCTGCCTATTTGCTTGGTGTATTTTCTGTTTGTATTGTTTGTAACATATTCTATGCCATCCTAATGTTGTACTGTTGCTTCTGGTCCTATAAATCTAGCTGACATGAGAGGTGAGGGCATGTCAAGGCAGCAGCTGATGATTTGCACTGTATGTAATTCCATTTAAATTAAACATATCACCATAACTGTGGTGTCAATATATAGTATTTCTCCTGGCTCTTCTCCTCACTGCTTCATCCATAATGACACTGACAGTCTGACAGGTTGTGCTTATGCAGACGCTGTCTGTTAGCTGAAATTTGACAGAATAGATCCATACATGGGGAAAGAAATAGAAATTATGTCAACTAGCATATATGTGATTTCAGCTGTTAATCTGACATTTATTTGTATGTTTGGAAAGTAAATTGAGGGCATTAGATAGTACTGAATTTATGTCTTGAGGTACTGTTTGTTACCACTGTGTTGTATAATTCTAACATATTCCATAGAGCAGTACACAGGGTGGGAGACATAGCAAAAGGCATGGCGAATATCACCTAATGGAAACCATAGCCACTGTGAGAAGGTGAAAGGCCGAGTGCTGGAGTCTCTGTATATCTCCCCCAGGTTTCTGACATATGTGTGGTCCAGGGTGGATCTAGAGTAGGCCTCAGCCCACGTGTAGATCCTTGGCTCATTGCTGGGCCAGAAAAGGCTGCAGCTCTTGCGTTATGTGTAGTTCCATAGAATGAAAGGAGGCATATGGTTCTGTCCTGTAACTCTGAGGTGGGTGAGATGAGAAAACTCCAGAAAGAATGTTTCTCAGCAGATGGCTATTGTCTGCTGAGGGTTATTTCAGAGTTCCGTTTACTGGGCTGGATTTTTAGGAATGGCAGGTAGGTTGGTAGTGGGACCTGTCATTCCAACCCACCTCCAGTCCACACGTTAGGGATGGTCCGGCAGTGACTCAGCTGCAGAGAGTCTCCTCATCAAGGAGGCTTAAGAAGTTGCTCCAGCAGCAGACTGGGGGCAGCAGAGCTTAGCTGGAGAGCTAAAGAAAGCGGTCATATTTTTTGAGTTGTGTCTTGAATGATTCCACTGGCTGTTTGATTTCTGTTATCCTAGGTGAGGTAACCTATTCCATGTTTAGTTAGAGCCTAGCCGGGCAGGGATTTATTTTTGTATTGTTTCCTTTTGTTGCTGCACTACCTTTTTGAGTGAAAATAAACTCTACCTTTGTTTTGGACTAAAAAATCTGAACTTTTATGTCTATGCCACCCCACCTAGCAAACCCAGACCCTGACAATAAATAAACACATATCCATAATCTAATACTGAATAAATATATAAAATCATCCCTCATACAGCAAACCAGTCATTATCATCCAGGGCCGGCTTGTACAAAGAGACAAACAAAAATAAATAAATAGGCACCCTATAAAGTTGTGCACACCATCCTATCAAATCACTTGTCTCTTGTTACAATTTAAAGCCCACTTATGCAGAGGAATAGCCAAATTTATATACCCTATATACTCGAGTATAAGCCGACCCGAATATAAGCCGAGGCCCCTAATTTTACCACAAAAAACTGGGAAAACTTATTGACTTGAGTATAAGCCGAGGGGGGCAAATGCAGCAGCTACTGGAAAATTTCAAAAATTAAAATGGTCGGAGTTTTTGGGTGCTGTAGGAAAGGGGAGGGGGTGTTTTGGTTTCTGTCTGCCCCTTCCCTGAGCTTGAGGACAGTTTTTTCTTCCCCCACTTGGAATACAGTCTGGCTGAATATAGGGGATCTGCAGTGCTCCTATTAACCCCTTCCTGATGGAACAGGAGCGCTGCAGATCCCCTATATTCAGTAGACCGGGCACTTTCAGGCACAGGGATACCTAATGTGTATACTGTGTTTCACAGTCATTTTCTACTTTTGTATGTATTCTAGGGAAAGGAGTGATTTAGAACTTTTATTTTTTTAAATCTTTTTTTTTTTTTTTTTTTTGCACTATTTTATGTGAGATTCTATACATTAATATTGTGGCTGGTCATAGACCCCCCCTCCAAAAAAACCCCCCCAAAACAATAAAAAACACCTTACACACCCTCATACACCATGTCTCATATAGCTAAGTATCCACACAGTCCCTGCTAACACAATGCTGAAAAGGGGAAACATTATAAATAAACATCGATATAAACTAATACAGAGAAACTGCACCAGTATCTTACATATAGTGACACCGTGACCTCCACCAGCAGCCCCAACACGTGTTTCGCCCCCGCTTCGTCAGGGGACTGTTTAGCTAGTTGCTCAGATGAGCAGGGTTTTTTTTTATTTTTTTTTATTTTGTTTTTGCCTGAAGTTAAGGCTGTATTTTATTTATTTTTTTGCTCATTTTGTGCCTGAAGTCAAGGTTTATTTTGTTTCCAGTTTTTTCTAAATAAACCAGTTTGCTGCACAGTTTGTGTCCCTGTCTTGACTGTTTGGGTCTGCACCACTGCTGCTGGTTGTGAATGCAATGAATGAAGGAAGAGGAGCCATGCAAAAGACTGACCGCTATCCATTCTGAATTTACTTGTTGCTCCCCTTCTTGCTGTGTTAAGTGTCCGTCTGCTACAGCAACTCTTTTTGCAGGGAAATAAATCTACCCCAAAATCAGTATCCGAATCTACTGTATAAACAGCAACAGAAACTAAACATTCAACTAACAAACTAAGTCTGAATGTTTTGCCATACATGTCCTTGTCATTACCTAGCAATGTTCTGAACGTTTATTGCTAAAGGTAACCATGAAAATAGTCACTCGTACAAGCCACTGTTAGTTTCTATGGATACATATTTTGCTAGCGAAAAGTTTTTAGTGTTGTCAACATTTCAGTCTAATAGCAGCAATAGACATAGCATAGTCTTCTAACTGCGGAGTTCAGGTGGATGTCAAGTGTCAAAGTATGTTGTAGTAGATAATATAATGGATTTAATTCTGTAAAATACTTTGATTGGAGTTATTTTTTAATATTGGTGGCTTCTTCTGTGCAATAGGGTAAATCATTTACTGCAGCTCTAATTTACTTACATTCTTCACATAATGTTTAATATATTTTATGCTTTTTTATATGTTGCTTTATTTTAACTACCGATATGTCTTGCTTTATCTGTCATCTTCCCTGGAGAGCTTCAAATATATCACAAGTTAAGCAAGTTTTCTAAGCGTAACATGGTTTGGTGACAAGATGTTACAAGTAAATCGGGGGCCACACGGTGGCTCAGTGGTTAGCACTGCAGCCTTGCAGCACTGGAGTCCTGGTGTTCAAATCCCACCAAGGGCAAAAAACCATCTGCAAGGAGTTTGTATGTTCTCCCTGTGTTTGCATGGATTTCCATCCCGTATTACAAAGACATACTGATAGGGAAAAATGTACATTGTGAGCTCTATGTGGGGCTCACAATCTACATAAAAAAAAAAAAAAAAAAAAAAAAGATGTTACAAGTAAATCTGCTAACTATCTTCTATCGTTGGGGGAAGGGGGATTGCAGCCATTCAAGGCTTTTGTACACAAACAAATTGGAATCATTAAAGGGGTTGGCCACTTTCAGAGCAATATTGACAAACAAATGTACAATAAAAAGATATACAATTTTCCAATATACTTCCTCCATCAATTCCTCACAGTTTTCTAGATTTCGGCTTGCTGTCATTCATTCTGTTACTTCTAGAGGATAAAACTCTGACCATGGTCATGTGATTTACGGTCCATGGTCATGTGATGAGCACACAGGTGCACAGCTGATTACCAGGCAGATGTCTGATTACTGTGCTGTGACTATAACGAGCGGCACCTGTGTGCTCATCACATGACCATGGACTGTAAATCACATGACCATGGTCAGAGTTTTATCCTCTAGAAGTAACAGAATGAATGATAGCAAGCCGAAATCTAGAAAAGCATGAGGAATTGATACGGAAAGTATATTGGAAAATTGTATATCTTTTTATTGTACATTTGTTTGTCAATATTGGTCAATAAGTGGCCAATCCCTTTAACCTAACTGAAGTTCACTTAAGTGTGGACACATCTGTATTTGTTATTCTTTGCTGTAAAGATTTAGATCAGTGGTACCAAATTATTTTTTCTTAGGGTTGCAGTACCTGGTTCTGCCATTAGGGGAAGGCCTGGACTAATGCTTTAGTCCAGGTCTCGGAGGAGATCTCTCAGGAGACCATACGCAACCTCATCAGGAGCATGCCCAGGCTTTGTAGGGAGATTATACAGGCACGTGGAGGCCACACAGACTACTGAGCCTCATTTTGACATGTTTTAAGGACATTACATAAAAGTTGAATCAGCCTGTAGTGTGTTTTTCCACTTTTCTTTTGGGGGCGACTCCAAATCCAGGCCTCCATTGGTTAATAAATTTAATTTCCATTGATGATTTTTTTGTGATTTAGTTGTCATCACATTCAACTTCGTACAGAACAAAGTATTCAATGAGAATATTTCATTCATGTGTTATTTGAGTGTTCCCTTTATAATTTTAGAGCAATGCATATATATATATATAATTTTAGAGCAATGTATATATATATATATATATATATATATATATATATATATATATATATATGTCAGGGTCTGGGGTTGCTAGGTGGGGTGGCAGAGACACACAAGTCCAGTTTCTTTAGTCCAAAACAAAGGTAGAGTTTATTTTCACTCACAAAAGGCAGTGCAGTAGCAAAAGGAAACGATACAAAAATAAATACCTGCCCGGCTAGGCTCTAACTAATCATAGAATAGGTTACCTCACCTAGAATAACAGAAATCCAAAAGCCAGTAGAATCATTCAGGACACAGCTCCAAAAATATGACCTCTTTCTTTGGCTCTCCAGCCAAACTCTGCCCAGAGTCTGCTGCTGTAGCTGACTTCTTAAGCCTCCTTGATGAGGAGACTCTCAACAGCTGAGTTGCTGCCGGGACATCCCCAAAGTGTGGACTGGAGGGGGGTGGAATGACAGGTCCCACTACCAACCTACCTGCCATTCCTAAAAATCCAGCCTAGCAACCGGAACTCTGAAATAACCCTCAGCAGACAATAGTTATCTGCTGAGAAACATTCTTTCTGGAGTTTTCTCATCTCACCCACCTTAGTAGTCTGGGTGAGATGTATACCCCCTCCATTACCTGACCAGCCATCGGCTTAATATATATATATATATATATATATATATATATATATATATATATATATATATATATATCCTCTCCTACTAATATTATAAATGTGAAAGTTTGTGTGTTTGTTACTCTTTCACTCAAAAACGACTGGACGGATTTGGCAATTTGGCACACAGATAGTTTGTAACCTCAATTAACACATAGGCTTTTTATCCCAGTAAATGACATGGCTTCACGACTGTTATGAATTTATGTTCACATATTATATTAAACTGCACTTGGCAGCAGCATTATCTCAGTTAATTGGAGTTTGCTGATAAAGCCAGGGCTGTTATCTCTCTATGTAAACACTAAGCTAACCCTCAGTCAATTGTGTACATGCATTTGCATATTATCTGATCTGCTCCAGGCAGTGCTGACACACTAGATAGGAATACACCTCTAATCCAAATTGGCAGTTTGCCAATTTTAAACATGCCGGGGGGAAAAAGAAAATCTAATTTGTCATAAAAATCTAAGACAACAAGAACTATGAAGGTAGCCAGAAGTCAACAGAGTTCTCCTCAAGAGAAGATGAGGGGGATCATCGACGCCATTAACACACTGAATATATGGTGTCCCAGCGAGCTGCTGAGATGCTGTAATAATCACAGTCACAGCGTGAGGAACAAGTTCAGCAGCAGGACAGCTTGAGACCTACCAAAACGCTGGAGCAGGCGAACTATCTACAGGAGCAATTTGCTGAATATAGGCAGATCATTGACTCCAACAACATTCAGACAAAGTCGTGGGCAGAGGCTAGTATACATGTATATATACAGTCCTATGAAAAAGTTTGGGCACCCCTATTAATCTTAATCATTTTTAGTTCTAAATATTTTGGTGTTTATAACAGCCATTTCAGTTTGATATATCTAATAACTGATGGACACAGTAATATTTCAGGATTGAAATGAGGTTTATTGTACTAACAGAAAATGTGCAATATGCATTAAACCAAAATTTGACCGGTGCAAAAGTATGGGCACCTCAACAGAAAAGTGACATTAATATTTACTAGATCCTCCTTTTGCAAAGATAACAGCCTCTAGTCGCTTCCTGTAGCTTTTAATCAGTTCCTGGATCCTGGATAAAGGTATTTTGGACAAACAATTCAAGTTAAGTTAGATGGTCGCCGAGCATGGACAGCCCGCTTCAAATCATCCCACAGATGTTCAATGATATTCAGGTCTGGGGACTGGGATGGCCATTCCAGAACATTGTAATTGTTCCTCTGCATGAATTCCTGAGTTGATTTGGAGCGGTGTTTTGGATCATTGTCTTGCTGAAATATCCATCCCTGGTGTAACTTCAACTTCGTCACTGATTCTTGAACATTATTCTCAAGAATCTGCTGATACTGAGTGGAATCCATGCGACTCTCAACTTTAACAAGATTCCCGATGCCGGCATTGGCCACACAGCCCCAAAGCATGATGGAACCTCCACCAAATTTTACAGTGGGTAGCATGTGTTTTTCTTGGAATGCTGTTTCTTTTTGGACGCCATGCATAACGCCTTTTTTTATAAGCAAACAACTCAATTTTTGTTTCCAAAATGAAGCTGCCTTGTCCAAATGTGCTTTTTCATACCTCAGGCAACTCTATTTGAGGCGTATGTGCAGAAACAGCTTCTTTCTCATCACTCTCCCATACAGCTTCTATTTGTGCAAAGTGCGCTGTATAGTTGACTGATGCACAGTGACACCATCTGCAGCAAGATGATGCTGTAGCTCTTTGGAGGTGGTCTGTGGATTGTCCTTGACTGTTCTCACCATTCTTCTTCTCTGCCTTTCTGATATTTTTCTTGGCCTGCCACTTCTGGGCTTAACAAGAACTGTCCCTGTGGTCTTCCATTATCTTACTATGTTCCTCACAGTGGAAACTGACAAGTTAAATCTCTGAGACAACTTTTTGTATCCTTCCCCTGAACAACTATGTTGAACAATCTTTGTTTTCAGATCATTTGAGAGTTGTTTTGAGTAGCCCATGATGCCACTCTTCAGAGGAGATTCAAATAGGAGATCAACTTGCAATTGGCCACCTTAAATACCTTTTCTTATGATTGGATACATCTGGCTATGAAGTTCAAAGCTCACTGAGGTTACAAAACCAATTTTGTGCTTCAGTAAGTCAGTAAAAAGTAGTTAGGGGAATTCAAATCAATAAAATGATAAGGGTGCCCATACTTTTGCACCGGTCAAATTTTGGTTTAATGCATATTGCACATTTTCTGTTAGTACAATAAACCTCATTTCAATCCTGAAATATTACTGTGTCCATCACTTATTAGATATATCAAACTGAAATGGCTGTTGCAAACACCAAAATATTTAGAACAAAAAATGATTAAGATTAATAGGGGTGCCCAAACTTTTTCATAGGACTGTATCCTTTCTGTCTGAATCCTTCTTTTCGGCCGATCACAGAGCCCTGACTTCCTGTTGATGGACTGTTGGTAGTTAGTAGTCGCTAACTATTGATGAGTAGACAGTTCCTGTCACACAGCTATAAGGAGGGAACTCACAGCCTCCCTAACTGTATACTTCTAGTCTATTAGATTATTTAGGAGAACATAGAGGATAACTGCACTGTCCCCAGCTGGTTGATATCGTAACGTCTCTAGCTGGCCATGCGATGCAGTGCAGTGTCATGTGATTGATGGCCAAGAGAAAGATAAATATAAAAGTGCGGTATACATGGAAGATGTCTGGAAGAGATAGACAATGAGGTGATGGGTGCAGGGTGAAAGGGTTTTCTTCTGGAGTGCTTCTTTAAATTATAGCTCACATCCATACCAGCTCCTACCAAGCATAGATTTGGCTTTCTGGCAAATGAATGGTCAGAGTTGCTCATAATAAAATAGACTCAAATCACTTCATTGCACAGTACATCAATGCTGGCCTTTAGAATCCAAGTCTTGATAAATTTCCCTTATAATATCTTTTTCTCTAAGGAAGTAGAAGTTTCTTTTCTTTAACGCTAGCCTTCTAATTGTCTGAAATATAATCAAAATCAATAAAAACAATGTCTGTTCTATGTAGAAATAGAAAGGTCTAGGAGAAGAAAACCTGTGCCTCAGTGGGCGCCGATCGCTTGTTGGGAAAGTAATATTCTTTCATTTGTAAAACAGCAATGTGTTTCGAGACTTCACTGGTCTATTTATCATATACGAACAGATCAATATATAATGTACTGACATTATAGTAAAAAAAAGCCTTCATACATACAAGGACAAAGGTCAAGTGCTAAAATAAAAGATCCCAATAAGTACAATGGATTGATACAAGCAGCCGTGTAAAAGGGTTTTCTGGCCCCCCAGTCGTTTCTCATTCTCATGACTTTTCCACAGGATAGGTACACATTTACACTTCAATTTTGGTTGATGCCAGTGGGAGACCAGTCACAGTCCTATAATGTAATTTAGGGAACTTCCATGGCACTCTCTGTAGATAGATGCAAAGTGATTTATTAGTGAAGTTTGAGCAGTAAGTATCAGTATGCTATAACCGCTTGAGTAGGAGCAGAGCGTCTTGTAGCTCATCCATCTCTATAGCTTCTTTAGCTTCTGGTGCCCAAAGGCAGCTGGAACAGCTGATCAGCGCTTGGTCCAGGTGTGGACCCCCGCTGACTAGATACTGGGTGACCTATCCTTTAGTAGGCCATCAGTATGACAAAAGACTGGGGGGAGGTAGAAAATCTCTTTAATCTGAATATTGGATACAACCAATAAAAAGGCATCGGGACTTGGATATGTATCATGACGCAGTCTACAGGGAGTGAACGTAGTCACAAAGTCAGAGAACTCAAAAGATACTTAAAAGATGTATCACAATAAGTTCCTTGGCTACTTGACAAACAGCTAAACGTAACTTCAATCACAAAACTATATGTTTGGTGGCAGTTGAAATATTTGGTAGTCATCTATTGCACAAAAATTGTGAGACTTGCTGTGGCATTCTCTAGGGTCATATATGACTGTGCTCCATGTTTGTATATCATGAACAGACGAAATGAAGAAGGAAATGAAGTCATCTGTAGGAAATATACAATTTTAAACTTAATTTTAAAGGGTTATTCCCATCTGAGACATTTATGGCATTTCTAGAACATTCCATAGTCCAAAAGAAAGAACAGAGCAGCACTTAGTATGGGTGGGTGCCAGCAATGAAACTATGAGGTATGGCTTGTAGTTGCAGTGAGGTGCAACTTGAGTTTTTATTTTTTATTCTACTTACATAATGGTTCGGAAGAAAATGCAGTGTTTTACAGTCCCCCCCAAAAAAAAATAAAAAATAAATAAATACATAAAATAAATAAATACATTGGTGAACTGATTTTCTATGACTGAGAGTGGCAGTCTATGGCAGAGAGTCACAGTCACTTACACTTCTGTTTTTGCAAGGTGTCTTGTGTTGCTGCTAAAATCACCATGTATCCACAGTCGTAAATGGGGTGGAAAAGGATGAGGCATAATCAGGCCCACTGTTACTCTGTCATCCAAGTACTCACATAAAGGAGGCATCACCAGTCTGAATGAACAGATGTCTGACTAGGTCGAATGATGTCATTGTAAAATGATGGGCACTACAAGGAATGCAAGTACAAGGTAACTAATGCCCGTACGTCTTGGAATGTCATGATGCATAATGGTGTTCTGGGGAAAGGTTATGAGCTTGTTATGAGCTATGAGAAAGTAAAAAACTTAAAGTACAAGGAAAACTGGAAAGCAAAGTCCTTGCATTTCATTAGGTCATACTTGGAATCTCTAAAAACATCCATCACGCAGTAGAAAGATAATGTACATGTCATGTTTTCATCTGAGACAGCTGCACACCTTGTTGGAGCGTTGCGTATAAATAAATGATCACATACTCATTCTCTCTTCTTCTGAACACAATGAAACATCTTCACTTCCAGGTGTCTTTTAGGTCCAGGATACAAAGGAGACAAATAAAAGATTTGACTTGAACCATTTATCCCTATCTCGTATATAGTAAGGTGATTTATGTTATAAGTACACGGTTTACAATAAATTGCTAATATCAGTACACTGTAATAACAGATATTGGAGGCATTTACTGTCATATTCGATCAGTTTTGTTGCACAAAAGTCTGTTTGTGCCAAACAGTTTTCCCTTTTGTCCGTTTTCCAAAATACTTGCTCCTTTTTGTGAAAAGTGGGCAGTGATCAAGGTAGGCCGCCGGCCCTAAAGATTGACTATACCTTGTGCCATAAAATTGGTGTGCGTTTGTTACGATACTGGTGATACAGCTGGAATCCAATAGCCAGGAAGGACGGCAGACACAGCGGAGTAGGAGACTTGGTCGATGGATAGCCAGAGGTTGGTGCACAGAGCGGGTAGTCGGGTGAAGCCAGGAGTCGGTACACGGAGCGGGTAGTCAGATGAAGCCAGGAGTCGGTACACAGAGCGGGTAGTCAGATGAAGCCAGGAGTCGGTACACAGAGCGGGTAGTCGGGTGAAGCCAGGAGTCGGTACACGGGGCGGGTAGTCAGATGAAGCCAGGAGTCGATACACGGAGCGGGTAAGCAGGAGAAGCCAGGAGTCAGTACACGGAGCGGGTAAGCAGGAGAAGCCAAGGTATACTGAGCAAGAATACCTCAGAGCTAGAGGACTGGGAACAAACACAATACTCAAGCATTGTTTATAATATGCTCTGGCTATATATAGGGCCAAACAGGAAACAAGATGGCCGCCAACAGGAAACAAGATGGCCATGGTCATGAAGCAATACTCGCCATATTAACTGTGGGCAAGAGTCAGGGAACAGCAGCCTCCAGTGGTGGGAGTAGTAATGACATTTGAATAGCGGCCACCAGTGGAGATCCTTGGAACAGCATCTTCACATGATGATGAAACACAGGTTCTAACACACAGATTCTGACATTACTCCCTCCTTTAACAGCGGCCTCTGGACGCTGTTTGACCTGGCTTGTCTGGATATCTTTGGTGGAATTCTCTAATCAAACGAGGAGCATTGATGTTGCTGATGGGCTCCCATGAATTTTCTGAAGGACCGTATCCCTGCCACTGTATTAAATATTGCAGACGGTTTCTGAAGATCCTAGAATCCAGGATTCTCTCAACCACGTAGTGTTCTTCTCCAGCAACTTTAATGGGACCCGGAGGAGGCAACAGACGACCTGGAAAAGGGTTAGGAACAACTGGTTTCAATAGTGAAACATGAAATACTGGATGTATCTTCATTGTCCTGGGGAGTTGGAGACGGAAAGCCACAGAGCCTACTTGTGTTGTTATCTTAAAAGGACCGATAAACTTCTGTCCCAGTTTTACTGATGGTACATTGAGCTTTAAGTTTTTAGTAGACAGCCAAACTTCATCCCCTATCTGGAAGGTCGGAGAAGGTCTGCGTAATCTATCAGCTGTCTTCTTATACTTCTCTTGAGCAAGTTTCAGAGTCTCTTTTAACATCTTGAGATTTTGCTGTAATGCTTGGATTCTATCGGTGACTGCAGGAATGAAGGTTTCTATCGGAAAGTTAGGAAGAATATTGGGGTGGTAACCTAGATTTGCAAAAAATGGAGTTTGTTTCGTTGATGCATGCTGTGAGTTGTTGTACGAGAATTCTGCCACAGGAAGTAAATCGAACCAATCGTCCTGCAGATGACATGTATAACATCGTAGGTATTGTTCCAAGGTCTTATTGGTGCGCTCTGTTTGTCCATTAGACTGAGGGTGGAAGGCAGATGATAGATTAATATCGATATTTAATGCCGTACAAAAACTTCGCCAGAATCTTGAGGTAAATTGTACTCCACGATCTGAGACAACCTCATCAGGCACTCCATGAAGCCGAAAAATATTGTGAATCACAAGATCAGCTGTCTCCTCAGCTGAAGGTAATCCAGAACAAGGGACAAAATGTGCAGCCTTAGTGAGACGATCCACCACCACCAGAATGGTATTCTTCCCCTTCGAAACTGGCAGATCAACGATAAAGTCCATAGAAATTGATCCCCAGGGGCGAGATGGAATTGGTAAGGGCTGCAACAACCCCATAGGTGAAAAGCGTGGAATCTTATTCATTGCACAGGTACTGCAAGATGTCACATATTTCTTCACATCCTTGAGATGATCAGGCCACCAAAAGAAGCGGGATAGGAATTCTTGTGTCTTCTGCACTCCCTTATGACCCCCTATCTTGGAGTCGTGAATTAGTTTTAAGACTTCTAGTCGTACTGCTTCAGGAACATAGAGACGGTCCTCATGGATCCACACCTTGTTCTTGAAGACTAATGATAAATCATTGGGGGGATGTGCCAAGACTGGGTCACTTGTATAGGCTTCTCTTATCTTCCCCAGCAGGTCTGTGTTATGGATCACCCCAAAGAATCTTGATTCAGGGAGGATAGTCTTTGGTGGCTCTGCAGGAGAGGATTCAGTGGAAAACATTCTAGATAAGGCGTCGGCCTTACCATTCCGAGAACCAGGCCTGTAGGAAATTAAGAAATTAAACTGATTCAGGAACAAGCTCCATCGGGCTTGACGAGGACACAGACATTTGGCAGATCTGACAAATTCTAAATTGCGATGGTCAGTTAAGACCACTATTTGCTGTGTTGCGCCCTGTAAATGATGTCTCCATTCTTTGAAAGCGGCTACGATCGCTAGGAGCTCCTTGTTTCCTACATCATAATTCTTTTCTGATGAGGTCAGGCGTCTTGAGAAGTAGGCACAAGGGTGTAGCATGTCTTTTTCCCCAACTCTTTGTGACAAAATGGCTCCAATTGCACAATCCGAGGCATCCACTTCGACAATGAATGCACGTTCCGGATCAGGATGTATCAGTATGGGAGCTGTTGTAAATTTTGTCTTTAGCTGAGAGAAAGCTTCTTGTGCCTGTGTGGACCAGACGAAGGCTGCTCCCTTCTTTGTTAATCGGGTAATTGGTGCAATTATCTCCGAAAAATGTTTGATAAAACGTCTATAAAAATTGGCGAATCCCACAAACCGTTGCACCTCCTTCACATTTTTGGGAATGGGCCAGTCCATGATTGCTTGAACTTTACTAGTGTCCATGCATAATCCTGAAGGAGAGATTACATAACCCAGAAACTGTATTTCCCTTTGATGGAATTCGCACTTCTCTAGCTTGATGCAGAGTTGGTTGTCCCTCAAACGTTTCAGCACGGTCTTCACGTGATTTTGATGTTCTTCTAACGTGTTGGAAAAAATTAGAATATCATCAAGGTAGATGACAACAAATAAGTCTAGTAAATCTCTGAAAAGGTCATTGACAAAGTGTTGGAAGGTTGCCGGTGCATTACAAAGACCAAAGGGCATGACCATGTATTCAAAATGCCCATATCGTGATCTAAACGCTGTCTTCCATTCATCCCCTGGTCTAATACGAATAAGATTATAGGCTCCTCGGAGGTCTAGCTTTGTGAATATTTTTGCCTGATGGACTCTCTCCAGCAACTCAGGAATCAATGGGAGGGGATAACGGTTCTTAATGGTAATTTTATTCAGCTCCCTGTAGTCGATGCATGGTCTAAGGGAACCATCCTTCTTTTTAACAAAAAATATGGGTGCGCCTGCTGGTGATGAAGATGGACGAATAAATCCCTTTGCCAAATTCTCATCAATGTATTCCTTGAGAGACTTCAGTTCTGGTTTGGCTAAAGGATAGATGGTTCCAAAAGGTATAGCCGCACCTGGTAACAACTCCACCGGACAGTCATAATCGCGGTGTGGCGGGAGTTTGTCAGCATTCTTCTTATCGCAGACATCAGCGAATTCTGCATATATGGATGGCAATCCTGTAGTTGATTGAGGATTCTCCTCTGGCTTGCTCTGGGGTTGTTCCGAAAAACACTCCTGTTGTAAAGACTCAGATGGGAAGGATATTTTCTTAGTCTCCCAATCAATTATAGGGTTCTGTGTACGCAGCCATGGCAATCCCAAAATAATAGGGAAGTGTGGAGATGAAATTAGAAGGAAAGATAGGACCTCATGGTGATTAAGCTCCATGACCATCTCCAGGGGTTCGGTCTCATGATCAACTGGTCCTGAGTTCAGTGGAGACCCATCCACAGTTTCCATAACGATAGGAGACCGCCTTTTTTGCAGTTTCACCCCATGTCTTCTGGCAAAGTCAATGTCCATAAAGTTACCGTTAGCTCCAGAATCGACCATAGCTTGTGTGGATATCCACTGGGAGTTGGCTAGGAATTTTACAGACATAACACAGTGGGAGTCCTTGTTCTCCTTTCCTATACCAGGTGCGATGGAGCGGGTAACTGCAACCACAGGTGAAACATGTTCAGAGCACACAGATTCCTCATCTGAAAATTCTGGCTCGACCATAGCGGCAACAGTCTTGCGCCCCCGGTGGGGACAATTAATGAGGAAGTGATCATTCTTTCCACAATAGAAACATTGATTCTCTCGAAGCCTACGTTCTCTTCTTTCAGCATTTTCACGTCTCTGCATGCTGTCTACTTGCATCAGCTCTACTCCGGATTCCTGGTACCCTTTCTCCTGGGAGTCTCTGGTAGCTGGAGCTGAAACAGAAGTATAGCTGTTATTATTACGGAACCACAAGGAGCCCCATCTCTCCTGTTTACGTTCAGCCAATCTAGTGTCAATCCGGATACAGTGTTGTACGAATTTATCCACCTCAGTGGGGGCTTCAGCACGTGCCAACTCATCCTTTATTGTCCCAGAAAGTCCATTTCTGAAGATTGTAAGCTTAGCAGCATCATTCCATTTAGTGTCAATTACCCACCTCCTGAATTCCAAGGCATATTCAGCTACTGAGCGTTTGCCCTGGCGTAGTGCTAGTAAAGTCGCCTCTGCTGTAGCCACTCGGTTGGGGTCGTCAAACACTTCACTCATAGCTGCCAGGAAGTCTTTTAAATTATTCAGCCGAACATCGTTTGTCTCGATGAAAGGGCTAGCCCAGGCTAATGCCTTATGTGTCAGGAGCATGATGACGCACAAAACCTTGGATCGGTCTGTGGGGTAATGCATGGGATGAGCTTCAAAAAAGAGTTGGCACTGATTGAGGAATCCTCGAAATTTATCTCGGTCCCCACCAAACCTAAAGGGTGGAAGTGGCAGAGTGGGAAGGGCAGATGCTGTTCCACCACGCTCTTGGGACTCCAGTTTGACCACGCGGTCAGTTAGATCACGTACCAATTCCTGCAAGTTTTGGATGGCTTGTCCATAAACTTGAATGTGGTGTGTAGTCTGATTTTCCAAGGCCGTATGTTTAGTCTTGAAGTCACGCACCTCACTATGAAGCTTGGACAGTGTACCGTGCATCTGGTTCACACGGTCCTCCAGACTCTTAATCCCGGCGGATTCCATTATTAAGGCTTGAGTATCCTGTTACGATACTGGTGATACAGCTGGAATCCAATAGCCAGGAAGGACGGCAGACACAGCGGAGTAGGAGACTTGGTCGATGGATAGCCAGAGGTTGGTGCACAGAGCGGGTAGTCGGGTGAAGCCAGGAGTCGGTACACGGAGCGGGTAGTCAGATGAAGCCAGGAGTCGGTACACAGAGCGGGTAGTCGGGTGAAGCCAGGAGTCGGTACACGGGGCGGGTAGTCAGATGAAGCCAGGAGTCGATACACGGAGCGGGTAAGCAGGAGAAGCCAGGAGTCAGTACACGGAGCGGGTAAGCAGGAGAAGCCAAGGTATACTGAGCAAGAATACCTCAGAGCTAGAGGACTGGGAACAAACACAATACTCAAGCATTGTTTATAATATGCTCTGGCTATATATAGGGCCAAACAGGAAACAAGATGGCCGCCAACAGGAAACAAGATGGCCATGGTCATGAAGCAATACTCGCCATATTAACTGTGGGCAAGAGTCAGGGAACAGCAGCCTCCAGTGGTGGGAGTAGTAATGACATTTGAATAGCGGCCACCAGTGGAGATCCTTGGAACAGCATCTTCACATGATGATGAAACACAGGTTCTAACACACAGATTCTGACAGCGTTATAGCTGAATTTACTGTGGCTGGCAGAGATTTCAGTTCTGGAGCACATGACCTCTTGAGACATGTAAGAATTGTTAATACTTCCTCCCCCCAAGTCTTGTAATAACTCTGGTGAACCATATATCAAACGGTGGTATAAATTATAGGGAGTCTGTCGCCAGGGTGAAGAATATTAAACCAGTAACACAGATAGGTGTATGTTACTCTCTCATCCGAATGTAATGTCTTTTTTGCATAAAAGTGTGTGCCTTCATTGCTCATATAATCATTTGTTTTGCAATCTGGAGCAATGAAGGGGGCACTCTTGCCTCAAGCTACTTTAATTCGCTGGCTTGAAAATAAGAATACAGGGTCTTGGCAGTGGTGAACCTAGCCTTTCTGCTGCCTGAGGTGGACAATCAAAAGACGCCCCCCCCCCCCCCCCCCTCCAAACTGAATACCGGGGTGGGGGGGGGGGAGGTGTCATTTTTTGACTGTCCACCTCAGGCAGTGGGGGAGGGGGGGTGCTAGTGATAACACTGCAGTGAATACAATGCAGTAATATTTTATGCAATAATACTCACAGGAGACGTCTTCCCACATTTCCTGTCTCTTCGCTTTGGACCGCCATGACCACTTCTTCCAGCTGTGACTTGACTCTGAATTCCATCCACTTTTCCCTGACTGTAAAATGCCAAGATTTTTCCCGTGGGGCCCAGGCCTTAAAGAGGTTGTTCAGGAAATACAGGTTTCAGCAAGGAGGCCGGGGAAGGTGAGAAATAAAACCCACACTCACCTGTCCCTGGTCCTTCCATCCCTGTCTAGTCCAATGGCACCCCAGGGCTTGTTCCAGCAGCAGTCCTCTCCACACGTAACCAACGAGGCGAATCAGGGGCCACAGCAGCCTAAAGAAAGGAACTGGGATGTCTCACATAAGTCACATGTGATGTCATGTGTCCTTTTCATTGGCTGCTGATCGGCCTCAGCAGTCACGTGTGGCAAGGACTTCTGCCAGACAAAGCCCCCACCGCTGGACTGGACAGCCGTGGGAGACATCGGGGACAGGTGAGTATAGGGTTTTCTTTTTTTTTTTATTTTGCACCTTCCCTGACCTTCTTGTAGAAAATTGTAATTCCTGGCTAACCCCTTTAACATCTCAATATACATTCCATTCCCCTCTCTGCATAAAAAATGTGGAGAGAAAAGTCCTGCAAGCAACACTTTTCTCTCCAGATTTTTTGTGCGGAAACCACACAGACCCCATTATAGTCTATGGGGCCAGTGGGTTTCCTGAAGGTTACCGCTTTTTAATGCGTATAGGTTTCCGTTTGGGGGGTCCCCAAGCAGACTCTCCGAACGGAAACCTGAACGCAGATGGGAATCAGATTGCAAGACACAAAGCAATATAGGAACACAATGTATATATAACAATAAATTCATGAGTTCCATGGTTTGTTGTAAGCCCTATAGAAACATGTCCTTACCAACTAGACACGAATAGCAACCACAAAAAAGAGGTAAGTATGACATCAAGTATAAGTATGTAACAACAAGATGTATGCAACGTACTAATAAAAATCTCAAAAAATCTTTATTGTTAATAATTTACCACATGCAAAAGATAGGACAATGTTAAAGAAGCAATGTACATATACAAAAATGGATGTAGTGGGATGCCACAACCAATTGCAGTCCCTGTAGATACTTCTAGTTTTCCTTACAAAACATCAATAGTACAAAATATACTGTATACTCATATCATGTATTTAAACTTACATAGGTGAGTGTTGCTGCCCATCAAATACAACCGTATAGGACCTAATTGTGAACCCTAATGTTTGTGTTCATCCATTGGAATGGGCAATGAATATTATGATATCAAAATTTGTAGGTCCTGTTTAGATGTATCTTACTTCCTATATACAAAGAGTGGCACAAACATTGCCCTCAAAGGTCCAGTAACCAACACATATTAGGAAGTGGACACGTTATACATTTAGACATAATGATGTGAGCACTCACCCATAAGGAAATTTGTGAGCAGATCACCAGGGACGGGCACCCACCGCCCAAACCCCGACACGCGTTTCGGTGCAGAGAGCCTTCGTCAGAGAGCCTACGCCAAAACGCGTGTCGGGGTTTGGGCGGTGGGTGCCCGTCCCTGGTGATCTGCTCACAAATTTCCTTATGGGTGAGTGCTCACATCATTATGTCTAAATGTATAACGTGTCCACTTCCTAATATGTGTTGGTTACTGGACCTTTGAGGGCAATGTTTGTGCCACTCTTTGTATATAGGAAGTAAGATACATCTAAACAGGACCTACAAATTTTGATATCATAATATTCATTGCCCATTCCAATGGATGAACACAAACATTAGGGTTCACAATTAGGTCCTATACGGTTGTATTTGATGGGCAGCAACACTCACCTATGTAAGTTTAAATACATGATATGAGTATATATTTTGTACTATTGATGTTTTGTAAGGATAACTAGCAGTATCTACAGGGACTGCAATTGGTTGTGGCATCCCACTACATCCATTTTTGTATATGTACATTGCTTCTTTAACATTGTCCTATCTTTTGTATGTGGTAAATTATTAACAATAAAGATTTTTTGAGATTTTTATTAGTACGTTGCATACATCTTGTTGTTACATACTTATATTTGATGTCATACTTACCTCTTTTTTGTGGTTGCAGATGGGAATCAGGCCTAAACATCACATTATAAAGTAGTATGTATAATGGTAGACATGTATGGAAGCAAACACAGATAGATACACAGATAGATAGATGGATATATAGATAGACATTGATATGCTGTATATACCTACACATATAGTGCTGATGCAAGATACCGAACTATCAGCTGTGAGCAGGAGATCTCACTACCTACCAAAGGAACTGCCACATGTTATCATGATAGCTGCTTATGTCCCCCACCTCTGCAAAAATTTCTGCTTGTTATATCCACATGCTGTGACCCCCCTCCTCGTGTCCTACAATCAAGTCGGCTGTATTATTATTATTATAATTATTAACACCAATCTGCACAGAGAACTAAATGATCCTGCAGTGTGTCTTTCTTTCTTTTTTAGTTGCTATGATTCCTAGGATTTCTCTATCTGCCATGAGCTTCTATGTGTTTCTCTCTTGTTATATACTACTGTACCATCTATGAAACTGTATCACTGAAATTTCCCCATTGTGGGACTATTAAAGGAATATCTTATCTTATCTTATACCCATTTATTCACACACATACATTCATATACAGCATAGACACACACACACACACACACACACACACACACTCCTCTATCTACACACATACAAGACCCACACAGTATATAAGACACATAATGTAAACACATCTATACATATTTTACCCAAGAATATATACTTACCTTTGGGTGTATCGCTGGGTGCCCAGGACATGGGGGAAACTCATCTGCATCTCTGTCTGGCAGTGAAGAAAGCAGCGACGTTTCCTCTCACACTCCAATGCTAGGATGAGGGGGAGGGGCGGCACAGGGAGCTGCTGTGTGCTGGGGGGGGGGGGGGGAATTTTACAAGCAACGATCTGCAGCCCCTGCATCTGCCAGTGATTTATCTGCTGCTGAGCTAGTCCTGAGTATCTCAGCACCAGAACTGGCCACATGCTGCATCGTGATCCGGACACTTGCTTTCCTTGTATGGGACTGGCTTCTTTACCAAGTGCATGCCCTGGTTACAAGAGGCAGCGGCTCAACAGCGCAGTCCCATCCAAGGAAAGCATGTGTCCGGATCACACTGCAGTATGCGGCCAGTTCTGGTGCTGTGATACTCAGGGCGATGTTTGCATCTATCTGGTACCGGAGCCTCAGAAGGAGGAAAATACAGTGGATCCGTCTGTGAGTGCAGAGACCAGTCAGTGGAACCACAGAGGTCTAAACCAGCCCAGGAGAGGGCCGCCCGGCTGCTCAGTTTGTTTTCAGAGCAGCCCTCTCCTGCGCTAGTTTAGAAAAAATCTAATTGGCCCAGCTGCCGCCCCACCAAAATGCCGCCTGATTAGAGGTGCAGCCCTGGGTCTGGGGAAAATTCAGAATTGCTCCCTGACCCTGTCACTCAAAGAAGAAAGGGGGAGGGAGGGTGTATTAGCAGTATAGCATAGAGCAGTTTGGAGCAACGGAGCCGCCCTTGGTGCTCCAGATTCCTCATTTGCATATTGTGAAATAAATTAATATTTTGGCAACAGAGGCATGAATTTTCATAGGGAAAAAGGTGTTTTATTCAGGTGAGCCTGATCTATGAAACTCTGTTCCTTGGTCAATATACCTTACTCTGGAAACAGACCATTTGTTCTTTTAATTGTTTTCCAACAAGAGAAAAAATTTGTGAAAGTAAGCTCAGAGTGGGTTAAATAAAGACCTTATATGTCTGGAGGAGAGAAATTTCCACTAGCAACATAGAAGGGGATTCTTCACAGTAAGAACAGCGAGGCTCTGGAACTCTCTGCCCCAGGACGTGGTGATGGTGGATACATTAAACAAGTTCAAAGAGGGCCTGGATGCCTTTCTTGAAGAGAACAATATTACAGGTTATGAGTTCTAGATTTTAAGGACACGTTGATCCAGGGTTTTTATACCGACTGCCAGATTGGAGTCGAGAAGGAATTTTTTCCCCCTGAAATGGGGCAATTGGCATGAGCCTCATGGGGTGTTTTGCCTTCTTCTGGATCAACACTGTAGGGATTCGAGGGTTATAGGTTGGACTTGATGGACTGATATCTTCAGCCAACCTCATCTACTATATCTCACAGAATTTTGTGCTCCAATTTTGAGGAGGGCCAGTGATTGGCTGAGCTGTGTCTAGATAGGACCAGGAAATAAAGGCCAGGGAAGGTTGAAGATCGGTAAAGTGTCAGTACAAAGCCGTGGCAAAAAAATGCAGTGAAAAGCGGTGCAATGAGGCGTGCCAGTGCCCAGTGTCTGATATTGAGATATTCAGTGACAGACTCCCTTTAACTTAAAGGGGCTCTATCAGCAAAATCATGCTGATAGAGCCCCACATATGCATGCATAGCCTTTAAAAAGGCTATTCAGGCACTGTAAAAGTTAAATTAAACTACCCCGCCGTTTTAAAATAATAACTGAAAAAAGAATGTTCTCTACTTACGGAACGTGCACCCTGGGCGGGCATTCAGGGTGCGCCGTCTTCTTCTTCCCCGCCTCTTCTTCCTCTGACGTCTTCGGGTCCCGTCCTCCTCCGGCGCTTGCTCGCGGACACTGATAAAAAAAAATAGCCCGGGCGCATACGCAGTAGCACGCGGCTTCTACTACGGCTACTGCGCATGCGCCTGACTGTTTTTTTTTTAATCAGTGTCCGCGAGCAAGCGCCGGAGGAGGACGGGACCCGAAGATGTCAGAGGAAGAAGAGGCGGGGAAGAAGATGAAGACACACCCTGAATGCCCGCCCAGCGTGCGCGTTCCGTAAGTAGAGAACATTCTTTATTAAGTTATTATTTTAAAACGGGGGGGGGGGGGGGTTGTTTAATTTAACTTTTACAGTGCCTGAATAGCCTTTTTAAAGGCTATGCACGCATATGTGGGGCTCTATTTGCAGGATTTTGCTGATAGAGCCCCTTTAAGGATCTCCATGAAGCATAATGAAGCAGTGGTATAGTATAGGGTTTTCTGAAAAGTTGCTTCCACATTATTGGGGTAACATAGGGTAATGTGGGCAAAGGAGGAATTAATAGCAGCGTGTTATTTGTCACTGGGCTCCAAGCACAAGTAGAAGGTCATTTTCCTCCCTGCCTATGGCAGTATACATTGTCTACCAATAAGTATTTTGACACCCATACAAATGAAGATTTCTGCCATCGTAATGTACATCACACCTTCCGCCGTTAAATAGGAAACAGCAATGGCATTAGTTGCATGCAAGATACCACGAAGAGCAGAGTTGTCCGATTTCACGAAAGAGGTAATTGTGGGGAACCTTAAGGGACATAGCTAGCGAACTGAATTACCCAAAATTGACAGTGGCCTTTGTGATTAGTGGAAGTGGAAGGTGAACAGTGATTGTCGGAATGTGCCCTGAGTCAGCAGACCCCCGAAACTGGGAGATGGAGACCGACGAGTGCTGGCCACCCAACCAATTGCTCACATACAACAGGAGTTTCACCAGGCATCCGGGAGTATTTTGTCGATCAGTAAGGAAGCATTTGCTGGGTTCTACCAACTATTGAATATGAAGAAATGTGTTTTTTCTATTCTACCACAGGTGTCCAAATACTTATTGGTAGACAGTGTATTATAGGATTACATATGGATACAATTTCCTAATCCATCACTCTCTTTACCTCAATACTGGTGGTACTATTTATTTCTAATGCAGATAGATATTGTTGTTTGTGTCTAGTTTTTGCATTCGGAGGAGACTGAAATTGGGTAAATACATACCAGCTCATTGCCTCGGAAAAATGCTAAATTTAAAGAACTGATGGCTTTCTCCAACGTTATGGTAAGGCAACCGCAAAGTTTATGTGGTTAGCTAAATGAAGCGCCTGTTATGCTGATATACCTAAAAGAACTAGGTTAAATATGTTGTGTTGTTTTTATAGGATGAGAACAAAGTTCTAGCTCATATAATTCCGCTTCAGCGAGGCACATAAAGTCACTTTTAAATTGGCCTACATTGTCCAGCAGCGATAACATATGTTTTCTCATAGTCCCCTGACATAAAATATAAAGACAGGAAGCCAACTACGCAAACAATAAAATGCATTTAGCCCAGATTTACTTCTGTGAAATGTTACAGTCTGGGTGGCCATAACTCCACATTATGCAGTATTATGCCTGTATCAACAGGATTAACGGACACCTCGGGGAAGAAAAGAACAATTCTCTAAGCAAAAATATAGAAATGAGCAGCTTTCAAGCAGATGTACAGTAATGTCTTTCACCTCTGTTGGTCAGAAAACAAATTTGCCCTTGTACAAGCTTCCTAGGAACGCACCTGGGAGGGATGTGCAGCTTATGGTCCTGGAAATTTAGCAGTTAAAGTGACAAATTACTGGAGTCTATATGGGAAGCAAGAATAATGAAAATACATATAATGTGCATTTCTTGCTCCCCATTAATACATGAGTTGGGAACTGGTCAGCATTTCATTTTGCAGGTAATACAACCTCTCACCACTTTATAGTGTTGCAGTTTATTAGTATTATTTTCTATAAATGCAGCTTAATGTAGATTAGTTTTATGTTACAGAGTAAACAAGCATTAGGGCATAAAAGTGCTTTTTACAGTAAGTGGTTGGCAGGGTTTGCTAGCAGTTTATCCTAACAGTGCTTATGTGGGTCTCCAGGCTCTCCAATTTCTTTCAAAACTGCAAAAACATACTAATTGGTTAACTGGATTGGGGACAGGGACCTCTGTGAATGATGACCGTCTCTGTGCTGACACCATATGAGCAGAAGGAAATAAAACTAGCAGACATATTGGGCCAATGTGATCTCACAACCTTTAGGATGATTGTGGATAAACTATGATTTATTCAGGCAATAAAAATCTGTATACCCCTTGTGGGGAAGTTAGCTCGGTAGAAGCAGTGGTGCGGACCCAAACAGTCAATTCAGGGACACAAATTATGCAGCAAACTAGTTTATTTAGAAAAAAAAAAACTGGAAAACAAATAAACCTTGAGTTCAGGCACAAAATGAGCAAAACAAAATACAGCCTTTACTTCAGGTAAAAACAAAATAAAATCCTGCTTGTCTGATCCACTAGCTAAACAGAACAGATAACCTAACTATACATGTGGCTTTCTACCAGCCACACAAACAAAACAAGTGCAATATAGTCTCACCAGACTTAGGGTTACAAGACAGAACCATACACCTCCTTTCACCTCATGGAACTGCAGTGTAAGAGCTGCAGCCTTTTCTGGTCCAGTAATGAGCCCAGGATCTACACCTGGGCTGAGGCCTACTCCAGATCCGCCCTGGACCACACATATGTCAGAAACCTGGGGCTGATATATCTGGACTCCATCACCCTGCCTGTCACCTTCTCACACCCTGAATGTATGTAGTGCATCAGTGATTAAATGGGTTATCCATTTTCTAATATTGATGGTCTACACAACAGCCAGAACCCATGCAGATCAGCTGGTCTGGGAAAGTGCGGCTCTCTGTAATGCTTATATGAATTCTATGGCACAACGCTGCAGTAACTAAAGCTGCTGCTACTCCTTCTTTGCTAAACATGTAAACATTACCAGGAGCCACGTTATCGCAGAACAGCTGAATAAGGTGATGCTTGCCCTCACCAGAAGTCAAAGTCCTTGCTAAAATTTTAATGTCAGTGTATACTTCATTGGTCTCCCAGCCTAGTATCCACTGAAATCTTAAAAGATCAGTGCAGATTATGATTACTTATATCCAAATCACCTGACCAACGTCGCCTCAGAGTTTGGAGACGCATGTCTTAGATATTTTTTGGTTATAACATCAGACATCGTGCATAGCATTGACATCACAGAAGATACAATATCCCATCAGCTGTCAATAGAATCTGCAGACTGGAACGAGAGACCTCTTGTTGATACAGCAATCCATGCTATAAAATACAGGTTACAATGTGATCATTTGACTTATTGAAGAAGGTGAAAAGCAGGACAAGGAAATACAAGGAAATGAAAATATAATGAGAAAAAAAATCACTGGAGTATCCAAATATCACTTTTAGTCTTTGGTTAGAATAACAAATGTTCTTGATTTTTCGTGAGATTGCTATATCTAATCAAATACGTGAAAGTTGTTACATTGCTTTGTTATTGCAATATAAAGGAAATAGGGTGGGATACAGGATATCTGTTGGGATCCAGACTTGCAGACTGTACATATTGTACACAGAGTCTGATGCAGAAGACTTTTTACATGGATGTAGAAATTCTCAAGGCTCCGTATTCTAAAATAAGACAACTGGTGATAAATATAATTAGATCACGGAGGTACCACCGGGTGAGCTCGGCTGGCATCAGTAATTGTATATAGGCTTCAGCAATGAAGAGTCGAACCTTAATTATCTGTTTACCTCACTTTTTATTTCCTTCTTAATTAAACTGAAGTGAACACAAGGATGAACACAGAGCAAACATTGTCAGGACTTTTATATTATCTTCTGAACCATCAGTATATACACATATATTATGCTATTATATATTAGAATAAATACATGTATTGACTACTGTAACAGTGTTTAGTATAAAGGGCAAAAACAAAGCAACATTCATCCATTTCTTAAAGATTATTACTTTTTATTTTGCAGGTTTTTTTGTTTGTTTTCTTTGTTGAACCTTATATGAACCCTTTTGCTTTTAGAGGATTAAAAACCTTTTCATTACTTGCTGTTTTAACTTCTGAAGTAACATAACATGCGTATACAGAACTACATAAAAGTGAAACAAAATGTCGTAATACGAATAGATTCTATCTTGTGTTTTGACTGAAGATAAGGTTTGCTAATGCTAGGTTCACACTTGCGTTGCCGCTCCGTTGTTTGGTAACACATGAAGTACGACAGACCCCATTGACTAGAATGGGGTCAATGGGGTCCTACCAGTGTCTGTTGCTATATAAATAAAACCAGTGGGGTAAAAGTCCAATGGGCAGGATTTTTTCCTCCAATGATTTTTGGTGGACGCTGCAACAGAGACTCCACTGTAAATGTGAACGTAGCCTTAGGGCGGCTTCACATCTGCGCCCGGTCTCCGTTTTAGCCAATCCGGCAGGTTTCTGTCTTCTGCTGAGAGAAACTGGACAGGAGACGGAAACCTGGCGGTCAGTTTTCAAACCTCTTTTGCCTGTCCGTGGCGAAACTGTTCTTTTTTAACTGGACACAAAGTCCTGCATGGCCGACTTTGTGTACGGCTAAAAAGACCGGTTTCACCGCGGAGAGGCAGAAGACGCACACGGGCAGTCACTTTGCATATTGATTTTGCATACTACTACCTCACCACGGCGGTCACTTTGAAAACTGACTTCCGGGTTTCTGTCTCCTATCCAGTTTCTCGGGGCAATGGACGGAAACCGTCCGGATTGCGCAAACTGGACACTGGGCACAGATGTGAACTGTGTGTATTTGTTTTGTGGTATTTCAGTTTCAGAATTTGCACTGAATCTCTGAAACAAAGAACAAGAGGGCGCTCACAAATGGCGTACAAATCTGATTCTAGAACTGCTGCAGATTTTTAATTCCTTTTTATGCCCAATCTGTTGCAGTGGATGATATCTGGGGATAAATCTCCATTCATAATGTGCATGCAGAATCTGCTGCAGATTTTGGGGCTGATTCAACTGCAAAATGTATACGCTTTGAGTAAATCCTGTAAGATGTGCCACTGTATGTGCGGCACTATTGTGAGATGTACTAAGGCATCTGGCACATTCAACAATTGATTTCTGCATACAGTAGAATCTGGCAGAAATAAACTACTAATGCTCTGTTGAGAATTCTTGTGACTTTCTCGAAGAGAATATTTTGTAGTAAAACTTGTGGGTGCCCACTCCTAAGAAATCTTACTTTTTAATTCAGACCTTTGTAATTTGGACATAAGGGCCATACAGAATAGGCTTGGGATTTTCAGCTTTCGCATACTCTCTTGTAAGATTGGTTTGACAATGTTGCAGCCAAACCCGAAGCAATGATTGGCATGCTGTGGATCCACAGTACAAGACATGTTTTGCAGTTGGTTTTAGATGATTGTGTGGATGAGATTTGCTTTATGTGGATGAGACTTGTATTGTACATTGCAGAGGGTTAGCCACCTTGTTCTCTGCAGCAGCTATCCCACTGCAGCTATGTTTTGTGTGTCCTTCACTTTACAGGGGTCCACAGGATATGCCATAAATGCCTGATAGATGCCGATTTTTTGGGGACTTTTATTTGTCTGTATAATGGAACCCTTCCAGGTACCAGCTTCCTCTGACTCTTACCTCATCAATGGCATATCCAAAGGACCCACACCTATCCCTAACAGGGACCCTTTCCCTCAGGTTCTGTCCCCTGGCCACTACCTCACCACGACCTTGCTGATAGACTGTCCTTAATGGTCAGGCATTACCAAAACAGCATAGTCCTCTGAGGTATGCTGCTTCCATGACTGCCATAGAAGTAAATATCAGATACAGAAACAATGTAGCTTACTGTTCTACACTGTTTCCATAACTCCTATGCACTTCTATGGAGTCCTGACCATCGAGGACAGTCTGTCAGCAAGGTCGTCAGAAGGTAAGAGCTGGGGGACAGAACCTTGGGAAAAGGTTACTGTTAGGGATAGGTGTGGGTCCTCTGGATATACCATAAATTTCTTTCTGGAAAACCTCTTTAATATTGTTGCAGAGAATGTTCATTATAGGGTTTGTTAAAATCCATGACTACCTTTTCTTTACCCAGTATCCTGATTGAAATAAATTCTAATAATCAGGATTGTTGGTTGTCTCGCTTGACTCATCGCAGTCACTCTTTCTAAAGTAACGGTTTAGAGTAACGCAATAACGTCTGAGAAATAGAAATAGGCAAATAGTTTAATGCGTAAAATACATGAAGCAAGAAAACTAAGGTAATATTGTGATTGTCATATAAACATACATAGAGAGAGAATGCAGCACCGATATCTGCTGGAGTCATTTACCAGAGACACTTCACCATTATTGGTTCATAAATTTCTCCCCATTCCATCTGTAATATCAAGAAGTAGAACTTCCCAGATGGACGCTTAAAGGAAATGAATACCACATGCAGCAATCCAGGGATTCTCTAAATACTGTGAAATAATACTTCTGCAAGTGTGACTGAAGTCAATGTGGAGGAGATCACAACTCACATTGAATTTCATTACAATATGTAGAAATCCGAGCTGTCTCTGCACAATGTTATACCATAGAAACTGCAATTTTGTATAAACATTCAAGACCCAAAATAAGAAGAACAATTTGTGAATTTACATGTAACGGTATCGGCTTTCAGATTGGAGAAATAAAAAGTGAACGTTGATAGTTGTTACATAGTAAATTGGCTTCTCTGCAAGTCTTATCATTCGATTCTTCATTGCTTGCCAAATTTTTAGGCCGATTCGTACAGAGTCAGATGAACGGGTCTCTAGGAATTTAAAGGGACGCTAAACGTGAAAGTTGTAAGTTTATATAACAAAGTTTACTAATACCTTGTGAATTAATATTAGTAATGTTTGACGTAACGTTGTTATTGTGATGGTCACTCACCCCGAGTGAGAGACAGACCAAGCAGAACAGATTCCTGTTTTTTCTAACATTCCTGACGGAGCATGTCGTGATGCTTAACAATACGAACAGACCGTATTCTTGACATTGTTACATAGCATTTGGCATGTCGGAGGTTAAACATTAGATAGTTCAAGTCAAGGCCACTTGCTTCAGTATGACTTCACTTTGGCTGGGGTTTCCCTGTAATCCATTTAGCAAATTAAAGAGATTACTTTTATTGGTGCCATTATCTCCTATTCTCTTGCGGTTGAACCACTTAACCTGTGCTTAATTGAAAGAGATACAGAGGGTACAGTAACAAATACAATCAAATGAAAGGAGCAATAGGATCTGCAGACCAAACAAATGATCAGCACTAGGCTAACAATAGCAGATTAGAGGTGAGATCAATTAATTAGAAGCTATTGTTGGTGTTGGGTGACTGCCAAGCTTTCTAATAGCCTAAGCCATCATGTCGCTGTGTTTTGGAGGATTTTAATGACTGGGAGTTAATGTGTATATTAAAGTAATTACTTTCTTTAATAATTAGTGGAAGATGCAAGCATAGGCTGTTGTGGAGAACTGTCTATTTTGCATATGATCATATGAGATTAGAATGTGAGTATTTGAGAACATCCATAGATATCTATTACTTATTTAATGAGGAGTAATGATCATGTTAGTGATCTAAAATTACAAGCCGGCTCCGGATACCATGTGCTAGCAGAGCTTTGTTCTTAATTTTCCTGGTTTCTTCATGTTCTCATCACTGAATGAGGATTGCTTCTCTTTGTTTATTACAGAGAATCTGTCCACCTGAATAACCTGTGGACGTAATTATATCAGATCTGCTAATTAAGATAGGCCTCATATCCACTGATCGCCCCCCAGGCTACCAACTGTACTGGGGGGGCTAGTTTAGAGCCAGGGCTGCAGAGTCGGTACGTCAAAGCTCAGACTCTGACTCCACTATTATTCCAAAGCCTAACTCTGACAGCCATGGTCAGTCATCAGTAGTAGAGCTCCTCTAAGGCTGGGTTCACACCTGCACTTCATCTACATTTGGGATTTCTGTTCCCAAATTCGCTTAACAAAATGCAGAGAGAAAAGTCCTGCAAGCAGGACCCCATTGTAGTTTATGGGGTCCGAAGGTAACTGCTTCTATAATTGGATTAAATTTCCACATGGAAAGGGGGCCCAATTGGACCCCCCGAATGGAACCCCAGACTCAAGTGTGAACCTGGCGTAATTCATGAAAATGCCACTGATTGAATTCCTATACAAGAAATGTTCAATGAGGGTGGACTCTGTCCCAAAATCAGCAACAGATTCTGCTGTGTGAACTGACCCTTAGAGTTTACCATATAATTTTTATAGCAAGCATTAAGATTGATGATATAGAACCCGAGGGTCATGCTGTTTTTGCCCACTGCAGCTCTATCTTCGCTTCCTCCGTTGGCGTGGACAGTTCTGTGGTGGCGTCCAATGGCAGTTCAAGTTACTGCACCCTCTAGTATGACCCATGACTTATGTCTAATTGTGGGGGTCTGCATAGCTCTTATGTATCTTGTATAAATGAATGTGACTGTTGGACCCTTATACATTCACTAGATGGGGTCCTTGTGTTCGGCCAACATAACCCCGCCCTGCTTTGTACTTTGCCCTTGCGTTGAGCAGTGTTTTGACTCCAGCAGTGGAGCTCTGAGGTGTCTGTAAAGTAGACTGATGAGAAATTACTTTTACAAATGTTCCTTGTGTGAATATTGATTGTCGGATCTGCCGGCGATCAGCACAGTATGGGCATCTATATAAATAAGTACCGAGGATTACTATAAAAAGCCTTGCTTCTTGTGTTAGACGTTTTCAGTCTGTTTAATTTCATAATTTTTCATTGAAAATCAATAGCGCAAAGCCGGACAATTCAGGTTGAATCATTAGAGTTATGACAGCGACATATAAGGTGCTGATCCTCTTTGATATAAGGCATTTCAACCTCAGCACTTACGGAGCAGGTAAGGACCCTGGAAATGTCTGCTTTACTTTTTCCATGAGTCCTGCCTTGAATGAAGCAGATTAGATAAATCCCAGAAGACAAAGCCTGTTTTCTTTCATACTTTGCTCCCAAGCTTATGTCACTTTGTACTGTTAAATATAAAAGTTTATTTTCCTCGCGCTGTCAGAAAGTAATCCCAGCGGACTCCGAATGATTCCTTCTCTTGGGTATTCAAAAGCAAGCCAACAAGTAAAGAAATGTGTCATGTAGTTGTGGGTGATGCGGGTTTTATTATTGTTATTATTGGTAGTAGTATTACTGTCATTAGTCAAGCCTGTGGCACATACACCTAGGCAGGCATAGCTTCTTATTCTTGCATACTCATATGGAATTTGTGAGATGAAAATCTTATATGTCCCATTGGTTTTTGGTGTTCTTACCCCCAAGCATCACATTATGTTGCTCGGAGAGAATCCCTTCATATATACAGTGCTGCATGAAGACACAATATGGTAGTACATGAAGTGTCTACAGTTCTATAAGATGGAACCGTGCGGACTCTGTGCCACATGAGTACATTGCTTTGTCATATGCATTAGAGTTAAAGGGATTGTCCGAAATTACATATCCCTTATCCCATTCAATTGAATCAGAGATGCCCTGCCACAGTACAGCACAACTACTACATATTATATAGAGTCGTCTGCTTCCAGATATCAGGTGGTCAGTGGGGGTGCAGGGTGTAGGATGTCTAACAATTTCAAATTGATGACCTTTACCAAGTTATCAATATGTAGTATTGAATAACCCTTTAAAGGGATTTTACAGGATTTTTTTATGACTTATTCTTAGGGTCCTTAGGAAAGAAAATAAAAATCACAGATCAGCTGTCTGAGGCATCCAATCCTCACACTATATAGTGTATGGAGCTAGAAGCAGATGGTTTCATACAATTGTGAGAGAACTTAAAGGGGTTGTCCCATCACAAGGATCCTATCTATAATGCTTGTTAATGTGAATGTAAGACTTTTCCTAAATACATTGCTTCAGCAAAACTGCTTTGTTTGTCCACTATCTTACTTTATTCATTTTTTCGTGGCCACAGCCCTGACCTAGCTGCTCATGAGTCAAGTGATGTGTCAGCCTGCTCTGAGGGGGGAGGGAGGAGGGGCTAAGTGCAGGGAGCGAGTCTGGAAGGGGGTGGAGGAGCGGAATAACAGCATCGCTTCTGCCGCTGCTGGCTTCATGCAGGGCAGAAGCATAGCGATGTTGCTGGCTTCACCTGTGCCGGCGTCTAACACTCCCCGGCATCCGCTGTAATAGAGAGGCGGATGCTGGGGACTGTTAGACGCCGGCAGAGGTGAAGCCAGCAACATCGCTATGCTTCTGCCCTGCATGAAGCAAGCAGCGGCAGAAGCGATGCTGTTATTCCGCTCCGCGGTCACATATGCAAAGCCAAATGGCGAGATGCCGCTGGCCCTGCGTGCGCGCTCATAGACCAGTCTAGCCTTCACAATGCGAATACAGACCCGACGCCCTGTCACATCTCAAAAATCTCATCTATAGTTCTAGCTTATGTAAATTCAAGAATTTTCCTAAATACATTGCTTTAGCAGTGCTGCTTCATTTACCTGCTATGTGAAATTATTCCCATTGTTTACACATTGCTGTCAAAGAACCCGGCCTGTTATCTGATCCAGGATGGATGACGTGACTTACTGTTCTCTGGAGGGGCTGAGTTCTCTCACTATTTATCTTCTGTTGTGCAGGCAATCTGTGCTGTGCTGTGTGGACAAGTTCAACTAATTTCAGTTTGCTGATAAAGGCTTGGACAGCGTTAATGATCTAAGTAAACATAAAGATAACATTGCATTTATTTGTCTGCCTGTTGTCTGTGTAAGTGTTCTGTACAAACATGTGTAATGTAATATGCATTTACTGTGCATATTTGATCTGTATTAATTTGATCTGAAATAACCTCTCATGGTAAGGGCAATGTCTGTATTTAGGGAGGTACTTTATAATGTCTGTCACATTAAGTTGAATGTTTCTTAGGGTGTTATCAGTATTATTGGTAGATGAAGAAATGCCTATAATGGACCAAAGCACACAGGGTCTAATTAAGACCAAATATTGGGATGACAATGCAATTTTCTTCTTTAATGAGGATTATTCTGAATGGCAGCTACACAAAATCTCTCACCTCTGACCCCTGGTTCACATTAGCGTTTGGACTCTGTCCGGGGGAGTCCGCATGAGGACCCCCCGAATGGAATACCAATGCAACTGCAAGCTCTGTGAAGTTAAAGCACACAGATTTGATAGAATATAATGGGGTCCATGTGCTTGCCGCGCACTGCCCGCACGAATCATTACAGCACAGTGTTTGCAATTGCGATTATATTCCGTTCGGAGGGGTCCTCATGCGAACTCTAACCGGACGGAATATATAAACAAATGTGAACCGACCCTGAGAAAATTATTTTCTGGGTTGTCCTGCCAGGTAACCCCACTCTTGCCATCTGTAACTGTATCTGAGTCCCATTCCACTTCTATTTCGGTTGAGGGAGATGGCACTGGTGACCTGCCAGGTGAAGCAAAAAAAAAAAATAAAAATGGCTCAACCAAGCACAATATTCTGCGGCTGGACTAGCGGTGCTTCGGGCACATTCTGCTTCAAGTACCACTTTTGGGAAGTCCTGGTGCTAGCTGGCTGCCTCCTGAGTAACAAAATAAACCCTAAATAGTTTGTAGTGTGTGTTCCTGTGTTCCCTTTCCTTATTAATATAACCAGAAGGCCTACATTTTATTAGGAGTCACTGCTGCTTGGAGTCTATATATAAAATTTGATAAATTTATTATAAGCAGCATTTTAATTTAATGGGAAAAACATTGCACTAGTTTATTGTAAACACCTGGATATTGTAAGTAATAAAAATGTGACAGAAACAGATGTATGTACAGCTTCAAACCCATATTAAAGAACACACTTAAATTTATAGTGAGATTTAGACTAAGTGTTAAACAGCAAGATTTGGGGCATTCTGCTAGTAAGAGATGACTATACATAACAGCTGGATGGAGTTTAACTCTTAACTCTCTAACTTCGCCCTCACTGGCAGAGGTGGGACACGGGCTGTGAGGGGAAAAATATCTGTGGAAAGAGAGAGATTAGTTTTCCTCCAATCTTTGGTCTGAAAACTTCATTTTGTTCTCATATTCTCCATCATATAAAGAGTTGTGTCTCATGAAGTTTTCTTAAACCTTGAGATTTGCAGATCTGCTCTCTTGTCTTATTTAGAAGAAAAGGTTGGAATGTTCCTATGGCTAAGTTCACACGTGAATTACATGTGGCGTAAACGCTTTCTAATTAGGAAGCGGTTTTTGGACCTTGAGGCGTTTTTTGGAGCATTTTCTGGAGCGTTTTTTTGCAAAAAAAAAAACACTTCCGAAAATGCCAGGCAGTTTTCCCTCCCGGACATTGCCGACATGCAACATGCCGCTAGCGGAAAAAAGAAAGCTAGCAGTCTCCATAAACCACCATTGTGAGGGGGCGGATTATGACGTGGATTCCGCGCCATAATCTGCCCCCCTCTGTGACTGTGTGAATGGGCCCTAAGTATATCATGTCCCATAACAAGACAGAATGTTCACAAGATATGAAGTCAGCTCTAATCTCTTGTTTTGTGTAGCATCCACTAACATAAAACCTTGAAGGTCACACCATCCATCTTAGAGGTCTGTGCAAATACTTGTGGACTCAGTTGTGTGCATGAAATCTTACAACATTATCAACTCAACACACAATACAGTTGCTCTTAAAATATAAAATAATTAAAGGAGGATCCACGATACAGAAGTAATTCATTAACATTTTAGTCGCAATAATTTGATATCATTTCTATCCATTATATTGATTTTGTTCTGTAGTTTATCACTAGAGATTAGTTAGAGTCTTATCCCAACCATGATGTCTATGGCTTTCACACCACAAGGTGTGATCAAAGCTGAAGAGAAACATGGCTGACCACTAGCACCACTTTGTTTTAGAGATCTATGGGGTTTAACACCCACCATCCCAACGATCAAGAGTCTCCTATTAGTTTATGACATATAAAACAATAAACCTTGCCAAGCCCCCAAGTTTTCTTTTAATATCAGTATATGTAGCATTCTGGTGTCTCGGATGCATGATATTGTTTCGGGTCCACCTGTACGCCAATATTCTTCCCTAATTTATTTCCCCTGTTTCACGAGCCTACCTGTTCCTTCAATTACAGTATAGCAGAATGGTCTGTACGATAGCAGTACACAGTATGACAACAGCCTTGTTTTTACCAAATTAAAATATATTAGTCAAGGGAAAGGAAGGGTGCTTCATAATGTTCTCCATGGAAGAATAAAGCAGTCCAATCCAAATATATTTCCCAAAATGAGGTGCAGTGTGCTAAAACTCTCCTTATGTTTGGGTTCAGCAGGAGGGCAGATTTCAGTCTGCTGGCTGTGCTCAATAGGTGTTATTGCATTCAGTGAGAATTATTACAAGATGTTTTTTCCTTCATGTGTCCAAAATCCACAGCCCAAGGCTGGATCATTCCCTTACGTGTGTAACAAAGTATGACCAAGTCAACTAATAAGTTGCTAGACCTTTTTGTCACCTGGAGTGAGGTGTAAGGGTAGAGAAAGCACTAAGGTGATCAGCTCTCTCTCTATATAAGATGTTACTGATACAAGTGTAAAGAAGACAAACTCGACACGATTGTGTATACATTGTCAGGATGTTCTACATAGTTATTAAGGTGATAAAGCCCAATCTATAATTCCTCATTGCGGAACTAGAGGAAGACCAAAAAACTCCATAAGGTGGATGCCAATCCTTTCCAGTGCTAAGAATTTCCTAGGAAAATTAAATGCATTAAGATTAATAAATGGTTTATTGCTTAGAATAGACAATTGTGTTTTTTTCAGAAAGATAAGTGACCGGCAGTGACGTAACTACCGGGGTAGCAGCTGCCACGGGGCCCGGATCATTAGGGCTAGCGCTGCGTTTTTTTTTTTTTTTTTTTTAATAGGCCATTACCAGACGGTAACGGGCCCTACTTACTTACCAATCCGGATCGGTAAGTGACGCTGCGAGCCCCACAAGAACTATTATACTCAGGGGTCTTTTCGGACACCCGAGTATAATGATCAAAGACCCAGAAGAGGTAACGGAACATAAAAAATTGTGTTAATTACCTCTCTGCGCTCCGGGCATGCCTGGGGCCTTCTTGCGTGACGTTATATGACCGGGCCTGCGTCCTTATGTGTCGCGACGCAGGCCCTCCAGTCACATGACGTCCCGGCCGTCATTGAAGATGGCCGACAGCGCTGAAGAATGCAGAGCCGGGAGATAGGTAAGTAACAGTGGTTTTTTATCCCTCCTGGGTCTCCGATTATTATACTCTGCGGTCTGAAAAGACCCCAGAGTATAATAATTGTTTATGGCTGTCCACAGTGGAGCATAATAATGTGTGTAAGGGCCTCTATGGGGCATAATACTGTGTACAGGGGCCAGTATTGGGAATAATACTGTGTGCAAGGGTCACTATGGGGCATAATACTGTGTGCAGGGGCCACTATGGGGATACTACTGTGTGCAGGGGCCACTATGGGGCTTAATACTGTGCGCAGGGGCCACTATGGGGCATTATAGTGTGCGCAGAAATGTGTGTGTGTGTGTGTGTGGGGGGGTAGTGGTCAGCTGGTTGAGATCTTCGGTGTCAGTTGGGGGGGGGGTATGTCAAAAGTTCGCCATGGGGCCCTGCCATTCATGGTTTGCGCCACTGGTGACCGATGCTGGAACAGAAAGACAAATTACAATTCAGTGTTATTGTGCAGTAGTAATGTAACAGTACCGTTTCTGTACAGTTACGGTATAGTACTGCCTCATCTAGACTCTGCGTTACAATGTCTTGCATCATGCAGCAACTACTCTAAGGTCACATGACAGAGTTACAGACATGAAAGTGAGTCTGTGTCTTGGCCGAATTTAATGGCCTGCAGCTTACGGCAGGAGAGGGACTTCTAGCAGTATAGTTATCTATGTGGTAGGACTCTGTCTCCCAGTGACCTACTGTCCTGTGCTGATGGATGTGAAATGGTCAGCAAAAGTTTAGTGGGGCAGGGATTTGAGTCTGTTAAAATGGGTAAAAACAGGACATGTTTTACGGGTATACCTGTTCGGTGAAATGTTATCCCTAAGAGGGGATGGTTAGGAGAATGAAGGTCAGAAGAACTGGCTACTCTGAGGAGTTAGAATTCAATATAAAGAATTTTATTCAATAGGTAAATGAGGCGCTAGAAGCATCGGAGACAAGTATGACCCACCTAAGCTCCATCCATCACTATGTCTCCCCACCCAGCTTCAACCCTGATCCCTTCATGCTGAGAGCCAGGTCAAATTTCCTTCTGTGTATAGTGCAAGGAACTGGACAGTGATAGATGGTGCTTTTGGTAAATTTGTTGCACATATGGAAGACCATCTCTCTAAATAGCTTAATCAGAAGACAAGCCGGTCATTTGTGAAACATTGTCCCACCTCAGTCTTGCACCTTCAGGACTGATGAAGATTTGGACAACTGGCTACTCCGAAGAGTAAGAATTCAATATAAATTTTTATATGGACAGTTTTAGTTACTACATTGATTAAATTAATGTATGTGTATATTCTGTAGCTCACAAGTTGTGTCTTTATGTGTCGGCAGTAATTGTAGGAGATCCTGTGTGGCTTATTTGTTCTAGAAGTTCTACGCAGTGCTATGTATTTTCTTGTATAATGAAGACTAACCTTGGGGAATGGTGAGTACAGCCTTCACCTGCCAGTCTACACAACTAGATCTCTATAGCAACTTCCCATAAATCAGGAAAATGGCCTCTTTTGTAAGTTGGTTAATAGGCACAACATGCTTCTTTAGAAAACCCAACCATTCTTTCAATAGACTTTGATTGAAAGCCAGCCTTTTCTACAGACACATTCACATTCACATCTAGTAGCAGCTTGTATGGCTGTCCGATGTCTAATTTATTGCCATTTAAGGATCAGGGAGAGAAAATATGGCCTTAGAACAATGTTTACATTGAAAAGCATAAACGGGAAGCCACAAAGCGCGCCAGTTTTGTCCCCAATGCAGCGGTTTAATCTGTAACTTAGTAATGATTTGAGATGTTACTTTTTGGTTTTCTCTTGTGCTACGGCTATTCTCCTATTGCAAATTAAATTTACTTGTGTTGTGATTCATAATCCCTCGGCTACTTTGGAGAGTATATCGCATTACAATGGAATGTCTTACAGGCCACCAGGCGTTAGGAAAAAAAAAAGTAGCAATGGTTCAGCTTTAGCGGCTGTCAGAGATGTCCGCTGTCATCTGCCTTTTGAAGTCTACTCATTCCAATCTGCTTTTCACAGTCATTTTAGTCCCTTCTTGAAGGCCAGTACGTAACAAAACAAGATATCGGTAGGCAGAACAAATGTAGGTAGAACATCTCCAGGTTAGCCGCTATCTCCTAAGAATATTTCCAGTTACCAGGAGTATATTGTTTGAAGTGGAAACCTTGGGTATCTGAAAAGCTGCTAACAGTAGCTCTAAGGCAGACACGTCTCTATATACTTAATGCGATTTTTTTGTACTTTTCATCCTGTGAACTAAATTCTCTTTTAGGATTAATGAGCACTTCTGGCAGTTCTAAAAAAGCACTGTCAAGAGTTACACATGCACTTATATACAGTATTTTAGAGAAGAGAGTTGTTAAGATATTGGACAAGAAGTGACATTTATTGAAGCATACTTGATTTTCCATTAAAACTATTGACCGAAAAGGGGTGCATAGGATAGCTAAGGGATGAGAAGAAAAGGTTTAATTCTCTAATAACTTCTTCCACATTAACGTGCATGTTCAGCGTAGCTCAGTGTCAATGTAAGTATCTGTCGATAGTCAAGAGACAAACAGAAGAATAAGAATTGCGCTGGAAACATAAATACGGTGGGTATATGGTAGGTCTATCTCATGATTATTTTCAATTTGCCAAGGTTGCCTTCTTTCCCAATGCTTTTCATATTTGCATATAAGCCACTATGAATGGTAGTCTGCCAACATCCAGACATTAAGTATTTAGGAGAAGACTCTACTCCTCACAAGGTTAATCAGTCACTTCATTACCCTATCTTATTGTCTTTGGTTCAACATTGGGTCTGTAAGTCAAAAACTCCATATTGTTAGCCTTGTATGCCAGTAGTAGAGAACCCATCCACTTTCAATACCAGTGTCTGTGTTGTCTAGAGAGAGATCCTGGATGTTAAAGATCTGATGGTATGTCATGGTTATAGGTTGGACTTGATGGACTGATGTCTTCATCCAACCTCATCTACTATGTAACTATGTTATTCATATTTACACTACACATGTAAACTGGTCTGGCATTTCATTTGGGTCCATTCATATTCCCTTTGTTTTTATGTCATTCTTATTGAAAACATACGTTCAAATGGCAAATAAGTGATGGATTGAAGGGTAGGGATAGGGTCTGCAAGATCAGGCTTCACTGGGTTTCTTTATAGTCTAATACATAGGTTTGCGAGACCGTTGTAGACACCATATAATAGGATAGTTGTTATGTAAGAACATTTGAAAAACTTCTATATTCACCGCTTGGTTATACCTGAGGGTAGTGTACAGTACCAGATACACCGACTCCTGGTGCATAAATTAGGCTTGCTTGGAGCTTTCTGTTTATTATGGTTTTATGGGGGGCAGTTAAGATGCTCCTGAGCTATACCCACCATTGACTCATCTCTATCTATGCCCCTGTTTCGGTGGGTTTCTTTTCACCAAGAAGCTCTTTTGATCTTTTTCTTTCACCACCTCCATCCTACATCATTTGATAGGTGCTGCTCCACTGATTTCAGCAGAGTTGGAAATTTCTTTGTAGCCCCTATAATTTCTGAACAATCAGTGCAGTTAGTTATGGTGCCTGAAGTGGAAATTTCTTGGGCCAGAGCAGACAAATGGGAGGACTCTGAGCTCAGACACCTCAGTCTCAGAGTTCTGATTCACACTCCTTTACCTGTTGCCACTTGAGATCAATTACTTCATTGTAGAGAGTCAAAGTAATATCAAGCACCAAAACTAACTGCATGGATTTGGGGATTGTGGGATGTCAAGGAAAAATTCCAACTGGATGTAAAGAACTAGAAGTGGTGAAAGTAAATTGATTGGTCCTTCCAATTCTGATGATTGTAAAAAACATATCAGCAATAACACCTCATAACAACTAGCAATCACGGTGGTGGGGTCGAGGTAATTTTGGCTTTTTTTTGCTGCTACAAGACTTGGACGCCTCACAGTCACTGAGTTCACCATCAACTCCTCTATATACCAAAATATTGTAGAGTCATATATGAGGCCATTTATCCAAGTTTGGCTGGATCTGGGTCATGTAACAGGACATGATCCTAAGCACATCTACAGCAAACCTACAACTGAATGGCTGAAAAGGAGAGTTCTCAAGGTGTTGGAATGGCCTAGTCAAACTCCAAAGCTATGGCAGGATCTTAACCGAGCTGGACATAAATGAATTCACAAACCTCAATGAACCGAAGCAACGTTGTGAAATATGTCCAGAGCAATATGAGAAACTAGAAAAATCATAAGTAAATTATTACTTCAAGTTATTGCTTTTAATGGTAGTTCTTCAAGCTATTGTTCATGGGCTGAACCTAGCTTTGCACACATGGTATTTCCATTTTGGCTTCAGTTTTGTTAAATACTGTAAATAATGAAAAAGTAAAATCTGCGGTGTTGTTCATTTGTGGCAGTGGGTCATTCCTTTTAAACCTTTTTTTAAATTAAATCCTGATATGTAAAACCGTAGAGTTCAAAGAAGAGCGTACCTTGTTTTTCTCATTACTGTATACTATTAATATCAGAAATATGACCTTATTCACTGAGAAATTAACCCTTAAGTACTATCATGATGTCTATCATAATGATAAGTATATGATTGTGGTGTATGATATATGCCATGATAGTACGTAAGGGTTAAAATAGAAAGTCTTATTATTTGACAGATTATAATAAATTTGGGTACTTTATAAGATGATATTGATCTTTATAACTAATGAGGGTAAACGGTATTGATAGAAATCTCTATAGATAGAAGTCTGTGGAGAATCGTGCATATATATATATTTATAAATTATAATTGTATATATATATAAATGAATTCTATTTATTAAACTGAGCCACACAAAGTTATGCATATGTATGTATACATCAATACATCTATATATGCATGATGAAAAGTTCTTGACTTCTGACCAAATCCCATCAATAGCTTACTATATTGCAAGTGTCCCTGATTTCATTTTCCTGAATGTGTCATTTTCCTTGGCCAGCTGAGCAGAGGCAACCTGCTATGTATACGGTACAAGCCATTATATTTCTTTTTTTTTTTTTTTTTTTTTTTTTTTTTTTTGTGGGAGTCGATAGGCAAGTTATCCTTATACAGTGGCTTTCTCCCAATATATACATACAGTCATGGATGTAAGTGTTGACACCTCTGAAAGTTCTCCCAGAAAATTATTGAACTTGTTTGAACCATGTTTTGTTATACACATATATATTTCCTTTGTATGTATTAGAACAACTTAAAAAAATGAGAAAAAAAGGCAAATTGGACATAACTTCACACAAAACTCCAGAAATGGTCCAGACAAAATTGTTGCACCTTTTCAAAATTGTAGGTAAATAACTTTGTTTCAAGTATGTGGTGCTTGCATAAACTCACCTGTGGCAAGTAACAAGTGTGGGCAATATAAAAATCATACCTGAAACCAGATAAAAAAGAGAGAAATTGACTCAGTCTTTGCATTGTATGTCTGTGTGTGCCGCACTAAGCATGGAGAACATAAAGAAGAAAAGAGAACTGTCTGACGCTAGGTTCACACCTGCGTTCAGCACTCCGTTCTGTGCTTTCTGTCTTCTACATGCAAGAAGACAGAAAGCACAGACCGGGTCCGGCCGTGAGCGGCGGTGAGCGTTTTATGCTCTCCGCCGCGAAACCGTTTTTTTAAATCCAGACACAGAGTACTGCATGTCCGACTCTGTGTCCGGATTAAAAAACCCGGTTTCGCGGAGGAAAGCGTAAAACGCTCACCGCCGCTCACGGCCGGACATCTTTCTCACCCATTCAAATGAATGGGTGAGAGAGACTCCTGCAGGTTTCCGTCTCCTGCCCTGTTTGGTGCAGGAAACGGAAACCTGCATAACGGAGTGCCGGGTGCATATGTGAACGAGCCCTGAGGACTAAAGAACTAAAATTGTGGAAAAATATCAACAATCTCAAGGTTACATGTCCATCTCCAGAGATCTTCTATCATCTACATATACGGTGCGCAGCTAATCCACATATATAGTCTATGTAGCTAATCTCCGTGGATGTGGATGGAAAGGAAAATTGATGAAAGATTGCAACACAGGATAGTCTGGATGGTGGATAAGAAGCTCCAATCAAGTTCAAAAGAAATCCATGCTGTCCAGCAGGCTCGGGGTGCATCAGTGTCAGCACAAACTATACATCGACATTTGAATGAAATTAACCCCTTCCCGACATGCGCCGTAATAGTACGGCGCGTGTCGGGTCTGTAACTATGGCGACCGCCCGGGAGCCGGGCGGCCGTCATAGCCGCCGGGTGTCTACTGCTTCAAGCAGTAGACAACCGGCTCTAATGCCTCCGATCGGTCCCCGGACGGATCGGAGGCATTAACCCCTCCGGCACTGCTGTCAAAGGCGCCGGAGGCACCATTTTCCCGGCGGCGCATGGGCGCCGCCATTTTGGCAGGGATCGCCGGCTCCTGGAGCATGATCCAGGGCCGGCCCCCCGTTGCCATGACAGCCGGGAGCCTTGTACAAGGCTCCCAGCCGGTCTGCAAATTCTCTCTTTTGCAGGCTGGTGTATACAGCCTGCAAAAGAGATGATGCTTTTTTGCAATGCATTGCAATGCATTAGCATTGTAATGCATTGCATTAGTGATCAGACCCCCTGGGGTTCAACACCCCTAGGGGGTCTAATAAAGGCAAAAAAAAAAAAAATTAAAAAAAAAGTAAAAAAAAATATAAAAAAATATAAAAAGTATTAAAAGTTCAAATCACCCCCCTTTCCCTAGAACAGATATAAAAGTAGTTAAAAACTGTGAAACATATACATGTTAGGTATCCCCGCGTCCGAAAACGCCCGCTCTACAAATCTATACAAATATTTTTCCTGTTCGGTAAACGCCGTAGCAGGAAAAATAGTCAAAAGTGCCAAACCGCCGTTTTTTCACTGTTTTAATTCTGCTTAAAATTTGAATAAAAAGTGATTAAAGCAATAACATTTCCCGAAAATGGTAGAACTAAAAAGTACACCCGGCCCCGCAAAAAAAGACGCCCTATGCATCCCCGTACACCTATGTATAAAAAAGTTACGGCCGTCGGAATATGGCGACTTTTAGAAAAAAAATTTTTTAACACCGTTTTGGAATTTTTTTTAGGGGTCAAAATGTAAATAAAACCATATAAATTTGGTATCCCTGGAACCGTACCGAAACACAGAATACAGAGGACATGTCATTTTGGCTGCGCAGTGAACGCCGTAAAACCAAAGCCCGTAAGAAAGTCGCAGAAATGCATTTTTTCTTCAAATCCACCCCATTCTGAATTTTTTTCCTGCTTCCCAGTACATTATATAGAATAATTAATGGTGGCATCATGAAGAAAAAATTGTCACGCAAAAATTAAGACCTCATATGACTCTGGGAGCGGAGAAATAAAAAAGTTATGGGGTTTAGAAGGAGGGGAGTCAAAAACGAAAAACGAAAATCAAAAAATGCCATCGGCGGGAAGGGGTTAAACGCTATGGCAAAGCATTATGAAATCTGTAGGTTACTAAAGGATTTTGGGTCTCAGTGTAGGGTCCAGTATATGTCCTAGGTCATGGGACTCCCAGCAGAACAATGACCCCAAATATTCTTCAAAAGGCACCCAGAAATGGGAGGGAACAAACCTCTGGAGAGTTTTGAAGTGGCCAACAATGAGTCCGTATCTAAATCCCATTAAACACCTGAGGAGAAATCCTAAAATTGCTATTGGAAGAAAGCACACTTTAAATATGAGAGACCTGGAGCAGTTTTCAAAAGAAGAAGGGTCTAAAATTCCAGTTGAGAGGTGTAAGAAGCTTGTAGATAGTTATAGGAAGCCATTGATTTCAGATATTTTTTCCAAAGGGTGTGCAACCAAATATTAAGTTGCGGGTGCCAGTATTTTTGTCTGGCTCATTTTTAAGGTTTTGCTTGAAATGATGTCATTTATACACAAAGTAAATAAACATGTGTATAAAAAACAAGTGTAGTTGCAATAATTTTCTGGGAGAAATATTTAATTTTCGGGAAAAATTTCAGGGATGTCAACACTTATGGCCATGACTGTATGATGGAAAGCACTGATGTGATTTGAACTAAGGGGATATTCTTATTACCATTGTGAACATCTGTTGCTCTTATCTATCATAGAACCTATGATAATACATGAGTATGAGGCCAGAGAAATAATGGGTCAGTGTGCTAGCCCTTAAAAAATCATGACTCTATGGGCCCCATAAGCACTCGGCTCATTCCGAGCCGTGCACGCGAGCGCTTCTAACTTCCCATTCACTTCAATGGGAGCGCTCGTGGAAAAAACAGCCCATTCATTTCAATGGGGAGGGCTCGTATGCCGGCGCCCATTGAAATGAATGGGATCTGCTTTATACGCGCTGATTCTAAACGTGTTTTAACGTTCAGAATCAGTCAGCGTATCCGAAGTGTGAATGCACCTTAACAAAGCACAGATTTGTGTACATGGAGCCTTACTAGTCAATGGAAGCAGAGAGTACCATATACAGTCCTATGAAAAAGTTTGAGCACCCCTATTAATCTTAATCATTTTTAGTTCTAAATATTTTGGTATTTGCAACAGCCATTTCAGTTTGATATATCTAATAACTGATGGACACAGTAATATTTCAGGATTGAAATGAGGTTTATTGTACTAACAGAAAATGCGCAATATGCATTAAACCAAAATTTGACCGGTGCAAAAGTATGGGCACCTCAACAGAAAAGTGGCATTAATATTTAGTACATCCTCCTTTTGCAAAGATAACAGCCTCTAGTCGCTTCCTGTAGCTTTTAATCAGTTCCTGGATCCTGGATAAAGGTATTTTGGACAAACAATTCAAGTTCAGTTAAGTTAGATGGTCGCCGAGCATGGACAGCCCGCTTCAAATCATCCCACAGATGTTCAATGATATTCAGGTCTGGGGACTGGGATGGCCATTCCAGAACATTGTAATTGTTCCTCTGCATGAATGCCTGAGGATTTGGAGCGGTGTTTTGGATCATTGTCTTGCTGAAATATCCATCCCCGGCGTAACTTCAACTTCGTCACTGATTCTTGAACAATATTCTCAAGAATCTGCTGATACTGAGTGGAATCCATGCGACCCTCAACTTTAACAAGATTCCCGATGCCGGCATTGGCCACACAGCCCCAAAGCATGATGGAACCTCCACCAAATTTTACAGTGGGTAGCATGTGTTTTTCTTGGAATGCTGTTTCTTTTTGGACGCCATGCATAACGCCTTTTTTTATAACCAAACAACTCAATTTTTGTTTCCAAAATGAAGCTGCCTTGTCCAAATGTGCTTTTTCATACCTCAGGCAACTCTATTTGTGGCGTACGTGCAGAAACGGCTTCTTTCTCATCACTCTCCCATACAGCTTCTATTTGTGCAAAGTGCGCTGTATAGTTGACTGATGCACAGTGACACCATCTGCAGCAAGATGATGCTGCAGCTCTTTGGAGGTGGTCTGTGGATTGTCCTTGACTGTGCTCACCATTCTTCTTCTCTGCCTTTCTGATATTTTTCTTGGCCTGCCACTTCTGGGCTTAACAAGAACTGTCCCTGTGGTCTTCCATTTCCTTACTATGTTCCTCACAGTGGAAACTGACAGGTTAAATCTCTGAGACAACGTTTTGTATCCTTCCCCTGAACAACTATGTTGAACAATCTTTGTTTTCAGATCATTTGAGAGCGGGCTGTCCATGTTCGGCGACCATCTAACTTAACTGAACTTGAATTGTTTTGTAGAAAGAAATGGTCCAAAATACCTTCATCCAGGATCCAGGAACTGATTAAAAGCTACAGGAAGCGACTAGAGGCTGTTATCTTTGCAAAAGGAGGATGTACTAAATATTAATGTCACTTTTCTGTTGAGGTGCCCATATTTTTGCACCGGTCAAATTTTGGTTTAATGCATATTGCGCATTTTCTGTTAGTACAATAAACCTCATTTCAATCCTGAAATATTACTGTGTCCATCAGTTATTAGATATATCAAACTGAAATGGCTGTTGCAAACACCAAAATATTTAGAACTAAAAATGATTAAGATTAATAGGGGTGCCCAAACTTTTTCATAGGACTGTAGCTTTGTATTACAAACTCTAACTGAAAACCTCAGTGGCAACCACACTTTTTGAAAACCACTATTAGAAAATAACCACCATTGTTAAATCTTAGAAGAAGGCTGCTCACAACTTCGACTTTTTTTTGTAAATGTGTAAACATGTATTGTGGGAGGGCCAAGTGACTGGCAGAGGCAATTGCCATCCCTCTGCCTAAACACCTTACATGTCGTGGTCGCTACTGATTGTGATATATAAGGCTAAGGCCCCAAGGGCTGGAAACGCAGCACTATAGTAAACACATTGAGGTTCTTCCCGCAGCGCTTTGAACAGAAAGTTCACAGAGTTTTCCTCTGTTTACTTTCTGTTACAATTATATATTTGGGAAGCCATCGGCGTTTCCGTAGATATAGTTGACATGCTGCAATTTTCAAAATTTTCACATGAATCTCATCCACTTTGCAGGTACTGTAAAACACCACGATTTTTCCCATGGCGTTTCCGCCACGGGCAAATTGTAGCATTTCCGGCCTGTGGGGCCACGGCCTAAAAGGTGAAACTGCCGGGGATCAGAGTCATCCATCCCTGGCAGTTGCGGCAGGAACTTCGCACCTACTTACATTTATAGAAACATATACTATGGGGTGTTTTTCTGGTGAGTGCTGCTCCATCTGAATTTTGACCTGTACTTTTGTAGATAGATAGATATACAGTCCTATAAAAAAGTTTGGGCACCCCTATTAATCTTAATCATTTTTAGTTCTAAATATTTTGGTGTTTGCAACAGCCATTTCAGTTTGATATATCTAATAACTGATGGACACAGTAATATTTCAGGATTGAAATGAGGTTTATTGTACTAACAGAAAATGCGCAATATGCATTAAACCAAAATTTGACCGGTGCAAAAATATGGGCACCTCAACAGAAAAGTGACATTAATATTTAGTACATCCTCCTTTTGCAAAGATAACAGCCTCTAGTCGCTTCCTGTAGCTTTTAATCAGTTCCTGGATCCTGGATGAAGGTATTTTGGACCATTTCTTTCTACAAAACAATTCAAGTTCAGTTAAGTTTGATGGTCGCCGAACATGGACAGCCCGCTCTCAAATGATCTGAAAACAAAGATTGTTCAACATAGTTGTTCAGGGGAAGGATACAAAACGTTGTCTCAGAGATTTAACCTGTCAGTTTCCACTGTGAGGAACATAGTAAGGAAATGGAAGACCACAGGGACAGTTCTTGTTAAGCCCAGAAGTGGCAGGCCAAGAAAAATATCAGAAAGGCAGAGAAGAAGAATGGTGAGAACAGTCAAGGACAATCCACAGACCACCTCCAAAGAGCTGCAGCATCATCTTGCTGCAGATGGTGTCACTGTGCATCGGTCAACTATACAGCGCACTTTGCACAAATAGAAGCTGTATGGGAGAGTGATGAGAAAGAAGCCGTTTCTGCACGTACGCCACAAATAGAGTTGCCTGAGGTATGAAAAAGCACATTTGGACAAGGCAGCTTCATTTTGGAAACAAAAATTGAGTTGTTTGGTTATAAAAAAAAAAGGCGTTATGCATGGCGTCCAAAAAGAAACAGCATTCCAAGAAAAACACATGCTACCCACTGTAAAATTTGGTGGAGGTTCCATCATGCTTTGGGGCTGTGTGGCCAATGCCGGCACCGGGAATCTTGTTAAAGTTGAGGGTCGCATGGATTCCACTCAGTATCAGCAGATTCTTGAGAATAATGTTCAAGAATCAGTGACGAAGTTGAAGTTACGCCGGGGATGGATATTTCAGCAAGACAATGATCCAAAACACCGCTCCAAATCCTCAGGCATTCATGCAGAGGAACAATTACAATGTTCTGGAATGGCCATCCCAGTCCCCAGACCTGAATATCATTGAACATCTGTGGGATGATTTGAAGCGGGCTGTCCATGCTCGGCGACCATCTAACTTAACTGAACTTGAATTGTTTGTCCAAAATACCTTTATCCAGGATCCAGGAACTGATTAAAAGATACAGGAAGCGACTAGAGGCTGTTATCTTTGCAAAAGGAGGATCTACTAAATATTAATGTCACTTTTCTGTTGAGGTGCCCATACTTTTGCACCGGTCAAATTTTGGTTTAATGCATATTGCGCATTTTCTGTTAGTACAATAAACCTCATTTCAATCCTGAAATATTACTGTGTCCATCAGTTATTAGATATATCAAACTGAAATGGCTGTTGCAAATACCAAAATATTTAGAACTAAAAATGATTAAGATTAATAGGGGTGCCCAAACTTTTTCATAGGACTGTATATTTATATATACTGCAGTGAAATATAAATAGTTGACGTAAGAATATGTTTGCGGTATGCTTTTAATGTTACTTTCCAGCCTCTTCTTTGCCACTTTAAGCACATTGCCTCCATGCACATAACATGTTACTGTTAATGTGCTGCTTTCTTCTCACCTCTTCACTCTTGCATGATGAATCTCCTTTGCTTGAAGCTGTTATTCTTGTGCTGTTGTACCCGGTTTTATCTTGTCACTTTCCATTTATATATTCACTTGTATGTTTTGAGTGCAATATCTGATAATACAGTAACAAAGGTTGGTGTCACAGAATAATACCACTAAAGTAAATTGTATCCAGTTTTATTTGAGTGCTTTTCATTGTGTTCATTACCTGTGTAACTCGCTGTGTGTCCTATTTCCCAGCTGTGTGTTTCTGCTTTTTATGGATGTCTGTTTTCTTTAAGTGCTTCAGCAATTTATCCAGCACTTAATCTATTTCTCATAATGTTAGTTTACATTTTCTCAAGTGTAAAAACCTTTTTAGGTTGGTAATGTAGTGAAATGTTATAATTTCTTCTGCGTCTTTGTGGATCTCTTGGAAATGTTACTTTGGTTTTTGACATTTATGTGTATGTAAAGGACCTTAAATTGGGTTATGGGATAAGAGTCTGATCAGTGGGGTTCTAATGTCTGGGACATCCTATCACTTCTACCAAGTCAGTTCTCTCTATGCTGCGCTGACGAGGTCTAACCAGACCGAAACGGCCGTCTGTAGCTGATAAATTGACTTGGTAAAAATCCCACATTATGAAGTAAAGGCTTCTGGGAAAGTCAGGCATGATGTTCAGGGTGCTCCCTATAGAGGGCAGCATAACAGAGGCACTGTCTCCCTATTTACATCTTGGGAGACAGATTTACATATTCCTACCATGATCCCTTACAGTGGAGCGACTATGGCTGTATAAGTCTCCACACACCTAATAGGTGGTTTCTCCTTAAGGAGTAACATTATCCCCATAATGTAATTCAATATACTAATTGTATAATATAGTTAACTAATCATTTTAATCATGGAGTTTTATATGGAGTTGTTAACTTTTTTCTACACTCAAAATTGGCCCCATCTTCTACTTCAAAGCCTGATGGGAATCCAGCAAACTTTATAATTGCACCTGTACAGAGTCACTGGGGTGGAGCTGATCTTATTAACATAGTTGTCAAAGTTAGATAAAGATGCAGGTCCATCGTGTCCAACTTGTAAAACTACCAAGTTAACCCAGAAGAAGGCAAAAAAATGACTCTCCAATTAGGGCAATTGGACTACATTTCTGCATTGACATCCTATCTTAAAAATTGTCGTTTCTATAACCTGTGATAAATTTACTTTTTTTGCTGTCCAAAGAAGTAATGGTGGCTGGTCTTCTTCCGAGCTTGAATGGCATCCTAAAGGCCAGCGCATGTGCAGTGAAGTACTGTATATTGGGCTAAACTTCATCTTTGCATTTGCTGGATGGCTTTGGAGGTTTATCCAACCTGCAGGACCTCAATCAATCTAAAACTAGCTAATATGATACACTGCTTGGCCAAAAAAAAAAAGTCGCGAGTGTTAATATTTAGTTGGGCCACCATGAGCATGAATAACAGCACGCATCCGTCTCAGCATGGAGTCTATAATGTTCTGTAGTGTAGACTCAGGGATTTTGATCCAATTCTCGGGGATCAGGGAGCCCAGGTTACGCAGATTCGTTGGGGGTGGTGAGTGACAACGCAGGTTCCTTTCCAGCACATCCCAGTGTTTCGTGTGCTTCTCGTCGCACCCGGACACGACCATCACTCTGGAACAATGTGAAACATGATTCATCTGACCACATGACCTTTCTCCATTGCTCTAGGGTCCAATCTTTGTGGTCTCTTGCAAATTACAGGCGCCGACATCTGTTGGTCTCTGTCACCAATGGCTTTCGTGTGGCGACACAACTGTTGAGACCCATTCCTTTGAGTTCTCGTCGCATTGTTCGCTCCGAAATGTGTCGCTCCGTCGAGTTGAACATCTGTGTGAGCTCAAAGGTGGTTTTACGGTGGTTATTCTTCACCAGTCGCTTTAGGGACCTATGACCTCAAGTTTCGAGTATAGTCTTATGCCCACACTTTCCATGGTTGGAGGGGGGTTCTCCACCATCTCACCATGCTCGTGTGAGACGCTGAACAGTTCTCTGTCTGATACCAGTTACTTCGGCTATCTCCTTGGTCGATTTGTTGGCCTGATGCAATCCAATGACTTGCCCCTTCTTGAAGGCACTAACATCTCTTCCTCTGGTAGACATCGCTTCACACCTTAATTATGATCTGCACTTGACAGGCTACAGCTCAATTATATATATTCAAGAATATATGCAAATTCCTGACATGAACAGTTCATAATTATATCAGGGGTGGAACGGTACCTTGTTGCACAAGGTGACTTTTTTTTTTGGCCAGGCAGTGTATAATCCCATCTCTCCCATGTCTCTATACAACATTCAAAGTTATTTTTTGCATGATGTTGAACTTGACAAAAATAGAAGTGCATAACAGGTTTTAGGCCTGGTTCACATCTGCTTTTGGGTCATTCTGTTCCCTTCTTCGCATGAAAAATGAGGAAGGAAAAGTTTTTGTGTGGAAACCACATGGACCCTTTTATAGTCTATGGGATCCGCAGGTTTCCTAAGGTAACTGCTTTTGTATGAGGATTGGGTTTCCGTTCGGGGGGGCTCCCAAGGTTCCCAAACAGACTCCCTGAAAGGAAACCCATGCGCAGATGTGAACCAGGCCTTAGAATAGCATTTTGGGAGACCTGTCAGAAGTATCATATAGGGAATGTTTATAACATAAAAAATACTGTAGATCTCAGGGTTGTGTCCTGTTGGTTTATTTAGTTATTTTTTACTCATGTGGAAAGATGGGTTGAGCTGTGTATGATCTATTCTACAAATTCCAAATATGCCTCTGTTGTTCCACTTTAGAAAATAATTTTCATATAAATAGCTATTTTATTCATATGCAAATGAGGAGAAAGTGCTTTGCTAAGGAATATAGAGCTCTGATTAAAGCCCAGACAAGTGATTTACATGAAACTTGGGTTCCAAATCTGAATAACAGAGGTATATTTGGAAACCCCTCTATAAGGTGCTGGGGTTTATAATGAATATTCTCTTGACAGACTCCCTTCAAGCACTTTGGTCCCTCCATTTCAGATATAGACCTCTGCCAATCAAAACTTTTATCTTGTCGCTATGACATTTTCACGACATTTTTACAAGTATCCCTTAAATACAGTACATATGTTTAGAAGATGACTAGATTAACATATTTAAATAAACCTGTAAGGATCATTTTTATTTTGTATCAGTTTTATTTAGATCTGAATGAGAAAGTTAAATCTCATAGATGTCTTCCATAAACATGAAAACTAAATTACCTCTTTAATACTGTACTAAAGTATGCTGAAAACTATGTCGGCAATGAATGTGAATAGGTTTTTTAGTGACGATGTTTGTTGTTTAAGGTTGTACTAACAATTAATGGAAGCGATGCTATTTATATAATAATTATGTGACTATAAAATGTGTAATAGAAATCCAAAAATAGGGCTCTGTGTTCAGCAATGTGCGTTCAGCATCTGCAAAAAAGACTAAGAACATTTTCCGTAGCTTTGAGATTTATCTAAAACATTAGACACTAACCCCCTATAGAGCTAAAGGTCACATCTTTAAGCAAAGCAGCATGCTGCATCCTCTGTGCAGAGGTTATGTCATTCTGTGTCATAACAATACTAAATGGCTTGACTTATGGGTGTCAGTGGCTCGCTGCATGGGTGAGTTTACTAAAAATGCTTCATCTCGAAAGAATTTATTTACAAAGTGCTGCTGTGTAATCCGCATACTATGCTTTTCAGACAAAGTTCTTCGGCAGAGGATATTTTCCTTTGTTCTTTCTTTAATACTGTTCAGATTGTTTATCACAGGACTTTCACACAGTTTGACCCCTATTAAAATATACATAGCGCACTATACAAGTGTTCCTACGTCATTGTCACCTTATATATTTTGTTTCTTTTTTATTTTATTGTTTTTAAAGGGCAGGCAGAGCTCGGAAAACAAATGTTCGATGTATGCAAATAACTCATCGGGAGTCCCAGACACAAAGGACTCCTGGCTCTGCTTTCTAGTCAACCACATAGCCTGTAGTGTGCTTGTCAACCTTTTGGCCTATATGTGGCATATGGTATGTAGAAATGTGAATCCTTATCATTTGCATATGTAAAGTTTTCTTGCCATTTTAAGGGGTTGCCCGGAGCAAAATTAAAAAAAATAAATAAAATTAAATACTTTTCATATTTACTGTCATTAAAAAATCTAGCATGACTTTGTCGCCCCTTATTTCGTGATATGGCGAGTCTCTCTAACACAGGAGGAAATATCTCCCCTCCCTACTGTCTTAGGAGACAACTCCACTTTTAGAATATGTTTCTGGTGGTTCTTGAACTCAGGACCACTGGAATGTGAGATATGTTACCTGCTCCTCTCCTGTCAGATGGAGGATTTTCTCAGCCTAAAAACCTCAATAGCAATGTTCTTCCTTACAGGCAAAAATACTGTAGCTTTTCATTATTTTTCACTTCTCATTGGAAGGAAGGGGGTAGTAATCTATAATTTTACAATGACTCCGGCATTGCTGTTAGAGAAATAACTCTCCATGCAGTGACTCCCTGGAGAGCCTGTGATAGACTTGTGTGTATACACAGCAACCAATCTGCAGAGAAAGAGAGAGAGATCAGCAGAGGAAGAGAGAGATCAGCAGAGGAAGAGAGAGATCAGCAGAGGAAGAGAGAGATCAGCAGAGGAAGAGAGAGATCAGCAACGCCAACCAATGGAGTCCTGGATTTCAATCCTGCCAAGGACAATATCAGCAAGGAGTTTATATGTTCTCCCTGTGTTTGCGTGGATTTCCTCCCATGCTCCAAAGACATACTGATAGGGAAAAATGTAGATTGTGATCCCTCTATGGGGGCTCACAATATACATTAAAGATAGATAGATAGATTTAAAGAAGTTCATATCAAGTCAAAATTTGATATCTTATTGAAGCCAAAAATCATAACTTTTTAAAGGAATTATTAGGAAATCAAAACAAAAATGGCTATGGGCTTGTATATATACAAAGTCTACAGGCTATACTGACCCCATGTCAGCTTTGCATTTACTAAATGGTCATCCGTTTACTAAGTATTGTAGAATATAGAAATAAATAATAATCATGTAAAAGTCTATTTCATCTTGTCACGGTGGTAAGTATCCTAAAACTATTGTTGTCATAAAGGTTCGCCTTTTTTGGAAAGAGTTTTGAAGAGTTTGGAGTATATTTTTTATTAACATAGTAAAACCAACATTACATATAGCCCTATGATTATTCTATTATTATTAAGACTCCGTAGTTTGGGGGAATTTGTGCTAATACATACAGAAGAGCTTTATAAGGTCAGACACTGATGTTGGATAAGGGGGCCTAGCTTGCAATCTTCATTCCAGTTCATCCCAAAAGTGGTCATTGGGGTTGTCGGGGGTCTGTGTGGGCCAATGAAGTTTTCCATATCACACTTACCCAACCTTGCCTTTATAGATCTTGTTTTGCTGGAACAGAAAAGGGCCTTCCCAAAACTGTTCCCACAAACTCAAAAGCATGCAGTCAACCAAAATTTATTGGTATACTGTGGTATTAAGATTATCTTTACAAGGGGCCTTGAACAATCACTGAAAACCAAACCCATAGCATTGCAGGTAATATTCTTCTGGCAGTCAAACAAGTGCGATTCGACACTCCACAGAACTTGCTGTTACTGCTGCAGAGTCTAGGGGGAAGTCTACCTGTACGACTAGTGAGCTGTTTGATATACCCTCTGCCCGAGTCTACAGAATACTGTACAGCACTCCATCTGACACTTGGCAATGTGTTTGGTGATGTAAGGCTTGCATTCAGCTGCTCATTCATGGAAACCTATGTCATGGAGCTCCTGGTGCAATTTTTGCGTTTGTGTTAATACCAGAGGAGGCTTAGAGTTCTGTAGTTATTCAGTAAGCAGGCACTGGTGACTTTATGCACCTTAGCACTCAGTGACCCCGCTCTGTAACTTTATATGGCTTATGAGTTGCTGGGGTTCCTAAATGCCTTTCAGTAATACCACGTACCTCTCACAGTTGATAGCGGAATATCTGGGGGAAAGAAAATTTCACAAACTGACTTATTGTAAATGTGTCACTGAATAAAACACCTGATTTCAGGTCCCCTTGGTTGGGGCTTGGACCTGTGCCATTCTTTAACCTCAACTATGTAATAAGAATCTAATAGATGTTGGAACAAGTGTATGCAAAAGATTCTGTTGACTTAAAGAAAATCGTGCAGTGTATTTGCAACATTCAACAATAAAACTTTTAAGCCTGTCACCTTCCAGGCCATGATGTCTTATTTTGAAAAACATTTCACACTTTGACCATTCTCCTTATACTGTGAAAGGATCCAGGGTGTCATTGCTAATATGTTGCCTAAAGTGTCTGGTGTTTTACTGTAAATGGGAATCATTGAGTCAATACTGGTAACATACTAAAAAGGAGCGCATGGTATATATTTATTTGTGTAGATTACTTGTATGCAATGCATATCAACAAATTCAGTAACACTTGGAACCAAAATACCAAAATTACAGTTTAGGGATCTAATAAATGTGGTTTGCCAGCCATTAAAAGTTCTTACCCTGTAGATACTTATCTATTGCACCAGGTCTGGAGTTTTCTAAACGCACATGTATTTTGGCAAAATACACGTACAAAAAATACACGTGTAAAAATAAGACTCCCATTGACTTCAATGACATTTTACATGTATATTTTGACGTGTATTTTGATGTATTTTTTTTACACGTGTAAAAAATGTCATAGAAGTCAATGGGAGTCTTGTTTTTCCACGTGTATTTTGCCAAAATACACGCGCCTTTACTCGCGTATCACATTGAAAGCAATAGGGAAAAAAGCAGCCAATTCATTTCTATGGGGAGCGCACTTATGCCGGCTGCCATAGAAGGCAATAGGATCTGTTTTAACGCCGCTGATTCGGAATGTGTTTACACGTTCAGAATCAGCGAGCATATACTCCGTGTGAAGGGGCCCTAATACTTTTCTAGTTGGTTTTCTTCTGTAGACACACCGATATTGGATCACATGACTGATTCTATTCTACTCTCTCTGCCTGTCCACTAAGTAGAGCAGGACAGGACACTGGATCCAGATTTGGTGTGTCAGCAGAGGAGCGCAAACCCAAGTAGTGCTGGGACTGGTGTGATGGAGGACTAGCATGTACATGGGACCATCTACTGCAGTGACTACATGGCAAGAACTTTTTATTCCACACAGCGCCTCGTGCATGAAATCTATTCCCGACAGAGCTGAAGGGGTTTCTTATAACAACATAAAATTTCACTAGTTTTCATATATGAAGACTTAGGTATTATCATTTCTATCTCAACAATTATTTTTTTACACTAAAATGTTATGCATATAGTTTCCATTTTTATCACATACTAGCAATTCCTGCGACTTAATCCACGACCCCCTCCCACCTTGCGTGACCCACCTGCAGCGCGGCTCTGGCCCCTCCCCTATTGGCTTGCGGCTGCCGCTACCCCGGCTTCCCTTTTCTCCCCCTGCCGCGAAACCCTGGCTCCCCCCTTCCCCCGGCCTCTCCTCCTCCTCCGATGCTGGCATGTTCGGGAGCCCACATATGCGACGCCATGTTGCTCATGTTGCGCGGTGCCCCGGGTGAGCAGCTATAGCTCCACCCCCTGTATCAGCTGCTCCAATCCCAGATTGGCGTGAAGGGTCATCTTCTATAACTTTCCTTTGGCTAGTGTTCCCTTTTGTCCTTCTTCCTGTTGGTACCTGTAGTCTTCTATATAATCTGATTCCTGATTCCATCTTCTTGTTGTCATCATTTTCCACTTGCCCCCTTTCCAGTTGGTACCAGCTTCTTTTGCCCTTCTTCCCGTATTGTTTTCCCATTCAAACATATATTTAGACCCAAAGAGTCCTGCCATAGGACGTATCAACCAATAAAGGATTTAATTGCACTTCTTTGGTCCATGCATTGACATTGAGGCGACCCCAATTTTTTATTTTCCGATTACCATGTAATTAAATGGGATTTAAATATTTCCCTCCAGATACAAGATTGGACACAAGCCTAAGACAATGCCCTTTTAACTACTTCACATACCTATCACCACGAGGCATACGCTAAAAAGTTTTGTTGGTAACAAATACCATAAAAATTGTCCAAAATATGATTGAAACCAAAAATTGGCATTGTTAAGACCAGTTTTAAGTTCAAAAACCAGACAATAAATACTATGCCATATATTTCCAGCATTTTTGGCATTTATTGCCCAATATTGGCTCACCCATTAGGCTAAGTTCACATCCATCGGATACTCCGCCACAGAAGCTGCGATAAATTGGCGGAGAGAAAAATCTTGTACGGGGACTTTTTTCCTCCATTGGTTTAGGTAAAAAAACAGTGGACCCCATTATCTTCTACCGGTCTGCTGTTGTTTGTAGGTAACCACTGTTTTGGCGGTCAGGCTCTCCGTCATCGGGTCCCCTCAGCAGACCTAGCCTTTCCGAAAATAATCATCAATCTTAGTAATAATTATTTGTATGTATAGACGCTTGTATGTAAAGAAAGTGAATGTAAGTTATTCCACTGAATGTGAAAATACTGGAAACACTTCAGCTTGGCGTCTCCTTTGAAAATATAATGTAAATTTGATATGTGAATTACTTGCATGAAGACTTATGTCCTTGTTGAGCTGTATTTTTTTTCTTTTATTCCTTTTGATGTCTGTTACAGTTCTATTTTTGTTTTTGCTTTTATGTTCTTTGCTTTTTTTGCTCTTTATGTACTTTTCGTACATGCTTAGAAATTGATAATAAAAGCGATTGAAACAGAAGATAGGCTGGTGCCAGAGGTCTCGGGAAGAAGCTTATTTTCTTCTCTCCATTAAAAGCAGAGGGTTAAGAGCAACAACAGCCATTCAGGTCTGCTGAGAGCTATTAAAGGTATATGGACAACTTTATTTTTAGAGATTTTTGAAGCAGACCAAAAAATAATTGAACAAGCAGTATAATTCTTTTATGTGTGTATATATATATATATATATATATATATATATATATATATATATATATATATATATATTATAATACATTTTATTGAGGGCCCTGCTCGCAAGAGCTTACAATCTGTGAGGTAGAGGGGGTGACACAAGAAGTAGCAAGGGTGGCATTGCTTATACAGGGGGTCAGATAATTCTGTAATAGAGGTTACTGTCATTACACAAACATAAAACTTTATGAGCCGTCACCAGTCATGTCCTTTAACATGTGGATGGAGCTTGGACCTATAAAGTTAGCCTGAAATGGCATCATATCATGTGGGGAAATGTGGGAGCGGGGACAGAGGAGGGTTAAATTTTGGGGATTCTAATTATAGTACGGAAGGGTTTACGTTAGAAATTGTGATAGGTTTGTCTGAAAAGATGCGTCTTTAGTTTGCATTTGAAACTCTAGAAATTGGGAGTTAATCTGATTGTCTGGGGTAGAGCATTCCAGAGAAGTGGTGCAACTCGGGAGAAGTCTTGTATACGAGCGTGGGAGGTTCTGATAATAGGGAATGTTAGTCTTAGGTAATTAAGTGAACAGAGAACACGGGTTGGGCGGTAGACAGAGATGAGGGAGGAAATGTATGTAGGTGCGGCATTATGGAGAGCCTTGTGGATGAGAGTGATAACTTTATATTTTATTCTATAATGAATAGGCAGCCAATGTAGCGACTGGCAGAGACCAGAGGCATCGCTGTAGCGTCTAGCCTGATAGATGAGCCTGGCCGCTGCATTCAGAATAGATTGTAGAGGGGACAGTTTAGTAAGGAGAAGACCGATTAGTAAGGAGTTACAGTAGTCATGTATACATTTTATGTGAAGTAACGATTATTAGGCAAAGACTATATACACTTTGAGAAGGTAACAGGCAGAGTGCTAAAGTCCAGATATATCAGCCCCAGGTTTTTGACATATGTGTGGCCCAGGGTGGATCTGGTGTAGGCCTCAACCCAGGTGTAGATCCTGGGCTCATTACTGGGCCTGCAGTTCATGGCAGTTCCATGCGATGAAAGGAGGTGTATGGTTCTGTCCTGTAACCCAGAGTCTGGTGAGACTATATTGCGCCTGTTTTGTTCGTGTGGCTGGTAATAAGCCTCACGTATAGTTAGGTTATCAATTCGGTTTAGTTAGTTGCTCAGATAAGAAGGTTTTTATTTTGTTTTTGCCTGAAGTTAAGGCTGTATTTTGTTTTGTTTATTTTGTGCCTGAAATCAATGTTTATATGTTTTCCTCTTTTTTCTGACTAAACCAATTTACTGCATATTTTGTTCCCTGCCTTGACTGTTTGAGTCCACACCACTGCTTCTACCGAGCTAATTTCCCACAACACACATGGACAAAATTGTTGCTACCCTTCTGTTAAAGAAAGAAAGACCCACAGTGGGACTGAAATAACTTAATAAATTTCAATTTTGTGAAAATCAAGTAAAGAAAATCAGACATTTCTTGTGAATTGTGGTTAAGCAGAATAATTTAAAAAAAAAAATAATGAAAGTGGCCTGGCCAAAAATGCTGCTCCTGTCCACGCACCTGTCCACATGTGTATAAGCCTAAATCCTTTATTTGGTTTTATCTTTTATTTAACCCTCCAGTGTTGCATTCTTTAATCCCTGCGGCTTTGCACGAAGCAGGAATGGGAAGTATTTTTATGGAGGTTCAGGATGTGTAGTCCATTACTCAGTTTACTGATTGCATTTGTTTAAATCGGACATTGTGTCTCAGATATTATTCCTCTACATGATCTCAGAATTCCACAGTCAGCAGCAGGTCGTGTTTATCTTCTTGGCAAAGTAAGAAATACCATAAGTTTCCTTTCCTTTTCATTAGTTCCTGAGTGACTTTGAAAAACAATCCCACTTGAGACTCAATGAGACTAGAACCTTCCAAATAGCCGATCTTTCAAGTGGAGTGCTCTCATGCACTCCTGTGTTTAATAATATTAACGAATGTTAAACACTTCGCGAGTGCTGTATGAGATGTCAAGGTTTGGACGCCCTATTCATTTTCCACTCTTTCCGAAAAGCCTGTGAAAGGAGGATTTGTTGATACTGTAGCAGCATGGGAAAAAGAGAGCGGGCTCGATTTGGAACACAGAGGGATCAAGCGTCCTCTCGCAGTGTTATGAACAAAGGAGTCTAAAATGTTTAGATTGGCTACTCTCACGCACAATTAATTGTTATCAGAACCACTAGGAGAACAAAGGAGGAAAAGTCATAATTGCTTAGCAGGAAATGCAAAGCTCAGTTTAGAGAACAGAAGTGTGAGGGCATTGGATTTCATTGACTTGGTCTCTGTGGAAGGCAGTCTGCCCCACAGGAAGGCCTTGCATTCCTGTCCTCTCGGTGAACCTGCCTGAAAGGAATACAGGAGTTATTGGGTAATCAAGGCTTGTCAGCACCTTGGTTATGCAGCATGGTTCAATCCGATAATGTGAATGGAACCTGTAATCGCACTGATGAAAAGCACACCCGTTTGAAAGGGGCCTTGAATGATTTTTTTGTTCATTTTCTGTTTACATGTAATGTGTTATTGATGTCATTACCTTGCAATACAGCGGCTTGTTTCATACAAGGCATCAGAATTATTCATTACTTAAAAAAAAAAAAAGGAAAAAAAACACAAAACAAAAAAAACAAAAACCTGTTACATGAAGAAAATTGCATTCGAATGCTGCAACTGAAACATATTGATTTTCTGGCACCAGACTTTGTAGATTAAAAAATGCCAATACTAAATCCTTTCATGACCTATAGTTCAGATGAAGTTCACTTGTCATTTACTATTATTGTTCAAAAAAATGAGGAAAAATTATAAAGAGCCTTTATTGAAAACATAGTATGCAGGAATATCCTCATGTCTAATTTGCATGCCGAAACGATATGTCTGTACTCAGATATAATACACTCTGACTGCCAAGTGGTTCAAAGACATGTTAGAAAAATAGACGTATCCATGCTTGTTTCTTCCCTGACAAATTTTACTTCAACTGCAGCTTAAATTGGATGGACCGTCGGATCCATATATTGTGCTTAAGCAACTGATGAAACTGTATTTCCCTTCCATCAAAGATACTATGTCAGCGTGCATAATATGCTAAAGAGTTGGGGAATGGCAAAGCATCACAGAGCCGTAGATTTCTGGACCAATTTGTATCTAGTGTAGTTGACCTATGAGCCTAACCTTAAATCAGTGGTTATTAAATATGACGTAACTCAGTTGTGTTCCTATTCTATAGAGAGCTTGTAACATGTGTTCTCCAACAGGGTAGTAGAAGGAAAAGGTATGGTTTCACAAACCAAAAGATGAGTCACAAAAGTTGAATTTTTTCTAGGTTAAGGTTAAGTCCCCATGTTGCAGAAAAGCTGCTTTTTTGTTGCAGATTTTGGTGCATTTTTTTTAAAGTCAAAGCTAGGAGAAGATTTAGCAGAAGGGAGAAGTGTAAGTGATTTCTTATTCCTTTTGTAGCCACTCCTTGGTTTGCTTCAAAAAACAGCAGCACAACAAAGAAAAGCAGTTTTTCCACAACGTAATTTTTAAAGACTTACTGGAGATCATCTCATAAGCAAGTTTTTATTAATTGCTTATGGAGTAATTGCATAGTATGCCCCTAATTTACAATAGTAGTTCCTGCGCAGGTAGTTGACACTGCCACTTTTGCACCCCATCTTTCAACCAAAGGCAACATTTTTTCAATAGCGTGCCCCTGCAGTCAGAAAATAGGGAGAAGCGGGATAGCTAGAGAGACCGGGAGGGAGAGAGAGAGGAAGGAGGGAGGAAAAGTGGAAGTGGTTGAATGAGGGAGAGGTAGCTAGCGTAGTTACATAGCAGGAAGCTGAACCTTCAAAACAAATGCAGAAGATACCACGAGCTCTCATAGATATCAAGAAATCACTCAAAACATGGCTAAGGGTATATGGGTGCATTTATTAACCCATTAATAGCACTAGCAGACCTTTTTTTTTTATTAAAGGCATTTTTTGCCCAGAAAACCCCTTTAAGGTTGGGGCCACGATTTGCCTGCGGCAGAAACACCATGGAAAAAATCACAGTATTTTACAGTCAGAGAAATGTGGATGAGACTCTAGCGAATCCCATGCCCACTTTGCGGTAAAAACGTGGTGCAGACACGCGCTGATTTTGGATATTGTCAATTTTACCTATGGAAATGCTGCCGCCATAGGTCTAATTGAGACAGAAAGTCAGCAAAGGAAACCTCGCCGAACTTTCTGTCTAAAGTGATGCATTGCCCCACAGTTTTTCCTGCAGTTCTTTTTTGTTACAGGACGCCACATATGGCCATAGCCTAATATTGGAAAGTAAATTACAATAAACCCGTTTTAGTACACTGCTAAAACAGTGGTAAGACGTGGAGCCCGGTGGACCCTGTTTACAGAAATGGAGTCTGTCATATTTGAACTGTAACCAGTGGAGAAAAAAGTCCTCAGTGCAGTCTCTATTCTCCGCCAATTTTCAGCGGGCACATTATAATAGTCCCCAACCTTGGCATCGCCAAACCACACAATATAATGAACACCATACTTATAGTGACTGCTAAATGGCAAAATAAAAACTGGTTTATTGTAACAGTCCGAGGTCTGACATTATTTTGTGGTTATTACATATTTAGCTGTGCCCTTTTATAAAGGTCGCACCTACTTTTGCCGTGATCATGAATCCCACTATGAAGAGCTTCCACAAGTTGACATCTTCAATGGGCTTGTAATGGGAAGTAAGACATTAAACAATATTTTTCACATTTTTAATATACATAAAAGGGTCTTTTTGAATTTGCTTCGGGTTGGTCTACATTAAGATTTATTCCGCACTCATTTCAATACTACAAATTTGCTCTTTGCATAAAAGCCTGAGAGGTAAACTAGATTGACATATTTATTAACTTTTCAGCTACAAATAGCCGTAGAAATACAGCTATTGTATTCTGAGTATTACATTACAAAATGGGATATTTGCCTGGAGATTGACTTTGAGATGTTCAGCACATTCAAAATATATTTTAGTATTTTGTATCATTATTGTATATTTTGGGTTATACACATGTGTATCATACATATGTATATCCTTACACATCCATACAAATATATTCTTGCCAAAAAACATACGTAATGGGCCTAATAGGTTTATGGTTTGCATAATAAAAGCACTTGATTAATGATGTTGGGGTCAGAGCCATATTCCTCTTTACCATATGTGCTCAGTGTCATGTAGTTTGCCAGTATTTGTAACATAAGTTACTTGCTATGTAAACCTGAAGCAGATTTCACGAGCAGACTCACAGCACTGTTTACTGTCCATGATTTACTAGTATGGTTCTCCGAATTCCTGTTTAATAGGTAGTAATGGAACAGACAGTGATAAACCTCAGCAGTATTTATGACATAAATACACATGTACCTATGGAGTGATATAAGTGGAGGTTCATTGTGTTCCTAACACAAGACAAGGGGAAATATGTTATTCAAATCTAAAATCACCATATTTATGCACAGTGCAGAGTTTGCAGTCACATCTAGCCCATACAGTCCATACACACACTGCCATCTTTTTCGGTGTACCCTGCTGGGAGAGCAGTATATCAACCAGGGACAGAAATAGACTTGACAGGCTGATCAGAAGGGCCAGCTCTGTCCTCGGGAGCCCCCTGGACCCAGTACAGGTGGTGGGTGACAGGATACTGTCTGTGGTGACCTCCATGCGGGAGAACAAATCCCACCCCATGTATGGGACCTTGATGGCACTTAGCGGCACTGTAAGTGACCGTCTGCTTCACCCCAAGTGTGAGAAGGAGCGCTATCGCAGGTCCTTCCTTCCAACCGCAACCAGGCTATATAATCTACATCAGACCAAGCGAAGATCACTCCGCACAGAAAACTAATGATTATGATTATGAAGTCTTCCTTCTTTCTCTTCTGTTCCTTAGCTGCTATGGACTCCTAGTATATCTTCTCTTCTCAGCTTATGTGTGCCTACGTCTGTAATATATTACTGTGTATCCTGTACCTGTATTACTATGCTGCTGTAACATGCTGAAATTTCCCCACTGTGGGACTATTAAAGGATTATCTTATCTTAATGATCAGCTGCTATCTGACCAATGGGTTGTTTATTGGATCATTCAGTTGAAAAAAATGGATGAGACAAGTTTATATTTTCCAGTCTGGTAGATAACATTTTTACAGACAAAACTGGACTTTAATTTTCTAAGGACTTTTACGTCTACTGCCAGTCAAAAGTTATTTTTTTGGGGGGGGTTTTGCTTTATTTTCCACATTAGCATTTTCACTTTGAGACAAAATAAAACGGCAATACTGTGGGTTTTTTTTTCTCAATTCCACCTCATTCAGAATTGTTTTTTCCCACTTTGTACATTGTACAAAAGAATAAATGGTACTATTTTCAAGTATAACTTGTCACGCAAAAATCAAGCACCCATATGACTATGTAAACATAAAAATGAGAAAGTTATGGCTTTTGGAATGTAAGGAGCTAAAAATCAAAACACAAAAATGAAAAATGTCTGCGTCTCCTAAAGGTTAAACTGAAAGGGACTAATTGAAGAATCTAAATTCTATACCATATTCTGGCTTTTTTAACACTTTGTTTACTTCGTAATTCCATATGTGCTCTTTCATAGTTTATACGTCTTCATTATAAATCAACTATGTACAAAATAGGGGGAAAATGAAATGGAAAGATCGGTCCAATCTTTTGACTGATAATGTATGTGGGCAGCTTAAAGGGGTTGTCCCATGTCGCATACTTACCGGTCTTCGTTTTTGTGAATTCTTCTGTCTTCCGGCTTTGTCTCGTCATTGGTGGGCGGGGTCACATATGCAAAGCCAAGCGGCGAGATGCCGCCGGCCCTGCGTGCGCGCTCATAGACCGTCTAGCCTTGTGAAGGCTAGACTGGTGTATGAGCGCGCAAGCTTGGCTTTGCATATGTGACCCCGAGCGGAATAACAACATCGCTTCTGCCGCTGCTGGCTTCATGCAGGGCAGAAGCATAGCGATGTTGCCGGCTCACTTGTGTCAGCGTAGTCCCCAGCATCCGCCTCTCTATTACAGCGGATGCTGGGGAGTGTTAGACGCTGGCACAGGTGAAGCCGGCAACATCGCTATGCTTCTGCCCTGCATGAAGCAAACAGAAGCGATGCTGCTATTCTGCTCCTCCGCCCCCCCCCCCCCCGCCCCGGAATAGCAGCATCGCTTCTGCTTGCTTCATGCAGGGTAGAAGCATAGCGATGTTGCTGGCTTCACCTGTGCCAGCGTCTAACAGTGTATCAGTGTATTGGCGGCCCCTTCCCCCAAAGAATAAACTACCCCCCCCCCCCCCTCCAGGCTCGCTCCTGTGCACTTAGCCCCTCCTCCCTCCCCCCTGATAGCAGGCAGACACATCACTTGACTCAGGTCAGGGCTGTGGACACAAAAAAATGAATAAAGTGATATTTTGCACAAATAAAGCAGTTTTGCTGAAGCAATGTATTTAGGAAAAGTCTTACATTCACATTTACAAGCATTATAGATAGGATCCTTGTGACAGGACAACCCCTTTAAGAAGAACTGAAAAAGTCCCTTTGCCTCATAAGAGAAAACAAGTATCATGACACTCAATAGTTTGAGGGTACAGCTACAAATTCTGCATCGGAGATCGAGAGCTTCAGGTTACACCTCTGGAAATCAAAGGGATAAAATTTCATTATAGGGCTAAAAAACAATGTCTCTTTTGGTTAGTTACTATTTTTCGCCTTGTTTGTGAAAGAATATGAAAATAGATTTTCATTGGTGGAAAAATAAAAACTGTGCCTCTAGAGCCACCTATTGCAAGGTCGCACCTTATATGTCAGTACAAGACTTTCAGGAAGCTTTGTAACATGATTTGGGGTGTATACTAAACAATAAAATGTCATAGTATCCATCTGCAGACAGACTTTTTTGAAGGGTGTTGCCTCTTGTCGGTGGCTTTTGTTGGCTAGGTGAAAGGTCATTGACTTGGGTCAGGAGGGACCAGTGTCTCCTTGTGGAGAATGCCTTAGCTAACAGGCCTAAGAGGGTCTTGAAACATATCTACCAAACTAACACATAATGTTCTATTAAAGGGGTTATGCCACAAGGCAAGAGGAGGTCCTTTCCCCATTGCACATTTAGCCTGACCATATGTACAGCGCTCTACTTTACGCATATCCTGCACTCCCACTGAAATGAATGGGAGCGCCAAAGATAGTTGAGTGTTTTTCTCCAGCCATCTCCACCGCCACTCATGTCTACATTCAAGCTAGCTGCGGTCAGGCTGAATTTGTAGTGGTGGAAATGGCCACCCCGTTCCCAGTCAGACCCCCACCAATCAGGTATATATCCTTTATCCTACAGATGGCATGACCCCTTTAACTAACCCTCTCTTCAGTGAGGCCAATTAACTGCACCTACTCATTTAGTCATTGACTATAAGCATCGGAGCTGCTGCAGAAAGCCTATTTCAGCTAAAATTGAATAATCTGGTTTGGTAATTTATCTGTCTAGGGTAGGTCCTGGTAATCTATCTGGTAGGGTTGTACGGTATATGAACGTATTGTACAACCGCTATAAAACAGATGGCATACAGTGTAAATAGTGAGGGGTCACAATGCTCACACAAGCTCCGCAAGGATTCATGCAGTGGGTTAGGGGTTAATGAATGTGATATTAGGGTTAGTTTTAGAAAATCTGTAGAGTTTTAGGCTTTGAAAATTTGTATAGACTACTTTATTAGGGTTTAGAGTGGTAACGTGTACAGATTTATTAGGGTAGGAATGGGAGCATCGGAAGACCCCCTCGGTCATGTGCATGGGACCTAACTCTAACTTACATTTCATATCCCTAACATTAAATCCTAACCCTAACAAATTAAAGGGGTACTCTAGGGAGTGTTTCAATAGTTACTTCCTCTGTGGTTCTATTTTTGTAACATTATTGGTTTCCAGGCTCATTTCAATCATGGGCCACATGATCAGTCCCCGTACCTGGGTCATTCTTCCCCCCATGCGCACTTCTAGTTACCTATATTATGGGGACCGTCTTTACTATTATAAAATGCAGCATGTGACTAAAACACTCCTTGGAGAACCCTTTTAATTTGTTAGGGTAAGGATTTGATGTTAGGGTTATGAAATGTAAGTTAGAGTTAGGTCCTAGAGTTAGAGCAAGGGGATCTTTCGATGCTCCCATTCCATTCTGATGTTTGTAAAGTAGGGTCTATCCTGCTCCATGACATTGGAATGGAACCACCCATTGAAATCAATGGACAGAAGGCATTCAGATGATACTCTGATGTTATCCAAGCTTATTCCGCTATAAAATCGCTGGCTGTGTAATGAACCAAGACTAAAGGGGTGCAATATAAGGTTTTAGTTATCAATGGAATTGCTTTATTTCATTCTTTACCTAAAACAGTGCCAAGTATTTTAAGGAATGCCCACATTCTATACATTGTCTATAACATATATGTAATAGCGAGCAATGGGGAAATATATATTATTTATGATTTATTGCTAAAGTTTTAGGGGTTTTTAGTGGTAAAAAACATATTTATAGAATTACAGAGAACTGAAGATTGCACATTTTGGTTGACATTTGGTCAATACAATGATAAATGCAAAGACAATATTTTCCTTTATTAGTCGCCCAGAGGGGTGTGAATGATGGAGGGTCTTCTGTAAACTCATCCTGATGTGTATATTTTAAGAACTGGTTAATCCCATTGACTTCATGAAGTCATACCTACAGTATTCTCCTATAAGCTTGTAGAAGGGGAAGAATCCTCCATTTTCTGGTGATATTTGTACAATGTAGGCAGGGGGGGACTTCCTAATGGAGAGGACTCCTAAGTTCACTGTTGCCTGCCAGTCATAATTATTTTACATGGAAAACTCAATCCGCACAGACTCCCACACATCTCATTCATACGCTGTGATTAAATAATAAAGTTAGAGGTTTTTTCTCCCTCGGAAATAAGTATTTGAGAAATGTTGTAAACAGCATTAATTTTCAGTGCCGCTTTAAAATATTGAAAGCGGAATAGTCATGCATGGTTTTATACTATCGCACAAAGTTTCCAGCAGTTCTTGAAATTCATCATCAAAATTTCTTCAGGGTAAACAATAACATTTCAGACACGATGTGATGGTTAGACGGCATTCTCTTCTCTGCTGACATAATAATTTGGCTGATACTTGACGTCTCATGTGGGTGTATGTGTATCTACTTCTTATGTATGTGCTAAGTTAATACATTGCAAATAAGTAAGAAATTATAAACTGTAATAATCTTTTTTTTATTCTTTTTAGTGCCAATATATTCTGCAGCACTTTACAAATTATAGGGTTCATGTGTAGTCAAAATGAGATATAACTGTAACATCTCTGCCTGTTCTGGTCTCTGCGCCACCCTCTGCTCGCATGCTGCAGCGCAGGAGGTGTGTGCAGTTTGATAACTTGCTTAGCGTTTTTGGTTGCATTGTCTGAACGCTGTCCTATTCCTTCACCTAGTTAATTGATTTACACCACATCCGTCTCCTTCATTTTCATTTCCCTCTGCTCCTCTAAGAGTTAAGTTTTGTTTTGCCCTGTGATTGCATGCCTGCCCTACTATCAGGTTCAGGGCAGGTTCTTCCTCCCTATTTATTCTTGGTTCGCATTCACATTGATGCTTGCTATTGCTTTGTGTGTGCTGGTGTTTCTCTTGCTGTTTATTCGTGTATTCTGATTCTTGACCTCTGGCTTTCCCTATTGACTACTCTTTTGGATATTGATTTTGACACTGCATTGCTCGACTGTTACCGAACCTTTGTCTTACTGACATCCCTTTGTTGTTGTTTGTCTTGTCTGCGTTTTGTGTTTCACATATATAGGAAGGGATCGTCTCCAAGTTGCCGCCTATTACATAGGATAGGACTAGGCAAGCAGGAATGGACAGCGGGGGGCTTCAGCTTAGGACTCACTATTTCTTGTGCCCCTTCCCAGGGTTTCCAGCAGCCACTGGGGAATTGCTCCTATTGCAATTCCCTTACAATAACAGAGTAATAAATCTACACAATACGAGTAAGCACCTGTCTGCAAGAGCTTACAATCTATCAGGTTGAAGGGGGTGACATTTTATGATATTTTAAGTGCATTACATTTTGATACAGAATCACATGCTTTATGAAATGAGACTAAGGTTGTCTGGAAAGTTGAGTTACTTGAGATCTTAAAGAGGTGATTGTTTTTTGTTTTTTTTTGTAAATCATCTTTTTATTTTATTATTTTATAAACATTTACAGCTCAAGAAACAAGGCAAAACTGTATATCATGCACATCGAGAAAATGTCTTCACAGATGCAACATCACGGGTATCAATAGTCAAAGTAGGCACTTGAGTGCCGACAAAATAACAGCAAATGAGTATAAACAAACAATCAGTACATTGTACGGTTTGTACAGTCAGTGAGGGGTGTGAAAGAAGGGGGAGATGGGGGATAAGAAAAGAAAGAGAAGGGGGGGTGAGGGGGGCATACATGTTGAGAAAAGAGGTGCAATATCAAATGCTGCTAGCCATCAACTGATATTTTGGTTCTCCTGTAAGTCAGCCATGGCGACCAGATTTTCAAAAATCTATCATGTGAAAAATTTGCCCAGCTTGATAATTCCTCAAACCTCACAAGTTGGTCAACTTTTTGAAGGAAATGTTGCAAAGCCGGCGGTGTGGTTTGGAGTCAGTGGAGTAGAATGAAAGATTTTGCTATTTCAATAAGATGAGTTGCAAGATTTTTCTTTGAGGGTTTCAGATCTAGAGAAGGAGCTGAGAGACATATCAGCGCCGGGTTCAATAGTAAGTTCTGATGCGTGATCTCTTGGATCACATCTTGAATTTGCGTCCAGTAGTCAGTTATTTGGGCACAAGACCACCATATATGTTTGTAAGTGCCAATTTCAGTGCCGCATCTCCAGCAGAGATTCGAGTTAGCAAGGCCGTGTCTATGCAGTCACTCAGGGGTTTTATACCATCTGCTAAGTAATTTGTAGTGTATCTCCTGTAGTCTTGTACAGGTTGAAAAACCATGTGAGTTCTTCAGGATCTGAACTTTGTCTTCCTCTGAAAATGTGATCTGGAGATCGCTTAGAGGTGATTGTTTTTTGTTCAAAAATAGCACTGAGCTGTAATACAAGACCCATTGTGTATAGTGGCGCTGTCCAACAAGCAAGGACTTTCACAGAGTAAGTCCTAATGTACATGACAAATAGCTGTTTGACAACACTTTCATGTTAATGTTTTTTTTACATCCCTTTTTTAAACAGTTTATTTCAATGGACCGACAAATAGCCCAACTGAAACCAAAGCGTTCTGTAAATGGCTGCCCCTCTTTATCGGTCTGCCAGTAGACTCAAGTCTATGAGGGAGCTGTGAAAATGGATGTCCCATTGTTACACAACTGCAGTGAAAAAAATGGATGTTGCATCGGTTTTCCAAAGCTGTTTTTTTTCTCATTGTTTACTTGAGGCCTTAGGCCTGGTTCACATCTCCATCGGTAATCTGTTCAGGGGAGTCCACATGGGGACCCCTCAAAATGACTACCGAACGCGTTGGCAAGCGGTGTACAGTGAAAGCATATGGACCCCATAGACTATAATGGGGTCCATATGAGCCATTCAGACCGAAAAGTAGTTCACAATCTACTTTCCTGTCCATATGACTCGTGCGGAAAGCACACAGACCTCATTATAGTCTATGGAGTCCGTGTGCTTTCACTGCCTGAGGAAAGTAATAGAAGTGAATGGGAGGCGAATTTTTGCAAAAAAACGCGTTTCGTTATTTTACGGTACATTCATTTTAGGGGAGGGGAAAACCGCCTGGCGTTTTCTGAAGCGGTTTTTACCAAACGCTGCTCCAGAAAACACTCCAAAAGATGCCTCAAGGTCAAAAAAACGCTTCCTAATTAGGAAGCGTTTTTTTTCTAGACCAAAATAAGCCAGGCGGTTTTTACGTGTGAACTAGCCCTAATATGCATCCAGGAGAATTTGCAGAAATCACATTTACATGCATAGGGTGTAAATTGTTATTGGATTTTATGCAGATTTTGGCACACAATTCCCATTGAAATCTCTGTCAAATTTAACGTGTGTGTGACAATTGGTTGTGCCTTCAGCATGCACTCACACCATGTGTGGCCATGGCATTACATGGTCAGGTGGAAAACCTTAATTTGAAGCCATAGTGTTTTTTTTGTTTTTTGTTTTTTTTGAGGGGGGGGGGGGGTTGGTAGCACTTGCAAAAGGTTAAACTAGTTTTGCAGAAGTTAACGCATGCCTAATCTTTCAACCAACTTTGCATAAGTGAATAGTACAGAGGGTTTCCTGATGAACATTATTATTTCTGGCCGTTATTGGACTTGTATCTGCCTTTTAGCAGTTTTTGCCTTTACTGGATTCCTCTACAATTTTCAGTTCCCTGAAATGGTGGATAGAGACCAGCTGCTATGATGTCTGCCGGAGACATCACACATAAAGTAGAGGAGAATCTGCTGATCTAAGTGTCTCACTCAGAGGAATCAGCAGGATTCCTTCTCCCCTCCCTCTCCATAGACTTTTATTGTAACTGTAACATGACACCTATATGACCTTATGTCTGTCTAGGATGTAATGCAGCAGATATTGTATATTAAAGGGGTTGTCCCATAACAAGGATCCTATCTATACTGCTAGTTGATGTGGATTTAAGACTTTTCCTAAATACATTGCTTTATCAAAACTGCTTTGTTTGCCCGCTATCTTTATTCACTTCATTGTTGACACTGTGTTTCTATGGCTACTGGGCTTATCTGCTCATTTCCCAAGTGACCTAGCTCCCTGCTCTCAGGGGGGGAGGGGCTGACAAGTAATGGAGCTCCTCAGATAGGGGAGGGGGAGGTGATAGCATCAGGATTTCTGAACTATATCTTCAGCTCTTCCACTTATCAGCCGGTTTAATTGAATTTGGCTGATAAGGGCTGAGATAGGGAGTCTGTTACCTCTGTATGTAATGCAAGCTGACTCAAATCCAGCTCTGCTACATCAGTTTCCACAACAGCTTTATACTGTGGTAATACATTTATAACCAATCCCTCATTACTGACTGCAAACATAGTAGATAGCAAAGCAAGTGAAACCCTGCCCACCAATGTCCCAAGAAAACCAGGAAGTGAAGAGATTACACAGCCTGCAGGCTGCAGAACAAGAGTTATGGGAATACCCCTTTAAAGTGAAAGTTTGTTTAATACTACGGAGATGGTTAGTGAAAAGAGCCAGATAAAAATAGAAAAAAAACCCATTCTTGTCTGATATAACCCATCTTGCAAGATTTCTTATATTTTCTCTCACTCTTTATATATGAAAAGTTGGTGACCATTTATTTCAAGGGGCATTTGGTTCAATTGGTGGATGAGGTTCCTTCTTCAGGTCTTTTGCTCTGTACCAGAACATGGTCTTCATTGTGTGAATAGAACATCTGAGTCACCATTAGACATCACATGTATAGCAGTTCATGGTAAGCTATAACATGCAGTGTACCTTTGTTCTGTATATTAGAACATTGCTGCTTGAGAGTTGGTTCTCCTTTAGGAGTATTCTCTCGTGACCATCTGTCCATGGAGCTAATGACAGTACAGATGTAAACATATAACAAAAGCGGAGCTGACTGTGGGCAATGGCACATTTATTAATTTACTCCATCACTGCCAGACCACCTGGCCCTGCAAACCTTATGTCACTGGGGCTCTCCCATGAAGAAGATCCAATAGCTCTCTTATGAATATGACATTTTATTGAAGCTAATGCCGCGTTCCACAGTCTTTTGTGTGCTATGAACAGCACGCAAATTTACACAATCCATCTCTGTAGTGCTGGAAGGCTGTGCAAAGCAGACCGCCATATACAACAATTCAGCAATACAAATCTGTTCGTTTATTTTGGCTTTTGCTATTTCTAATATTATATTACAGAACCTTCTTTTCTTTTTCTTTTGTTCTGTCATTTTCCTGTGGAATATTCTGGATTCACAGAGGTTGCGTTACCAGCGTGCCGTTCCTTTCTGTGGTGCCCAGCTGTCACTGCAGTAAGCTCACTTTTAGGTTAAAGCATATTTTATCCTTAATTGCTATATTTGGTTCTCACGTTATTATAGCGGTTCCTTGGGGTGCATTTAAATCCACCTTATTGTAATAGATTATGGAATATAATGGCTAATGTGTCTAATGTAGAATAAATGACTGTAATGATTTATGATTCAGCACTTCACTTTTATTGAACATAAGGATCATTGTACTAAAATGGATGGTGTATTGCTAGTTTAGCATAAAATACTGAATAACACATCCAAGTAAGTGAATGGATCATCCAGTTCATAATATGCTGCCCTTCAGCTGAGAGGTCTTTAATAAGCAAGAGTGTCATTACACTTGAAAATGTATGTGTAGGCAGTCCATTATCTGGTACCAAGCCAGTCCGAGGATGCTCCGGTTATTAATGCACATGAATATACAGTTCCGTCTTATCTCTCGCATTCTTTTCTCTTTATTGCTAAGCTGAGTGGTCGCCGCTGAAACTTCATTAAACAACTAGAAGCAGATACTGTACTATATATATATATATATATATATATATATATATATATATATACATACTCACTGTATGTCGAGAAAGAGTGATGTCATAAGCGCTCACTTGGTAAATTCACCCCATTATGTGAGATTATATTGAGAGTTTATTTTACTTCCCAAAATGATAACAATGTATGATATAATATTAATTAGTTTTACATTTCCAATCATCTAATACTCAGTGTCCCCATGAAACTGCTAAGCATTGTCAGAGTAATTACAACAGACCAGCATAAGCCTTTGTCAAAAACTGTGCACTTATATTTGTAGTAGTCACTGCTGCACAACATCACTATTCACAGTTCTCGCATGTGCCCCTAATGTACCCCTGATCAGTGGCGTAACTAGGAATGGCGGGGCCCCGTGGCGAACTTTTGACATGGGCCCCCCCCGACCGACACCGACGCCGAAGACCTCGACCGACCCCCTCCTGCGCGCTCTATTATGCCCCATAGTAGTCCCTGCACACAGTATTATACCCCATAGTGGCCCCTGCACACAGTATTATCCCCCATAGTGGCCCCTCCACACAGTATTGTACCCCATAATGGCCCCTGCACACAGTATTATCCCCCATAGTGGCCCCTGCACACAGTATTATACCCCATAATGGCCCCTGCACACAGTATTATGCCCCAGAGTGGCCCCTGCACACAGTATTATACCCCATAATGGCCCCTGCACACAGTATTATGTCCCATAGTGGCCCCTGCACACACTATTATGGCTCTCAGTGGCCCTGCCACACAGTATTATCCCCCATAGTGGCCCCAGTACACAGTATAATGTCCCGCTGTGGACACCCATAAACAATTATTATACTCTGGGGTCTTTTCAGACCCCAGAGTATAATAATCAGAGACGCAGGGGGAGAAAAACATTAAAAAAACTCTTTTACTCACCTATCTCCCAGCTCCTATGATGTCGGCCTCCGAAGTAGTCCATCTTCAATTACGTCAGACGTCACATGACCCTGGACGCAGGCCGGGGTCATGAGACGTCAGACGACTAGGCCGAAGCCTGCCCGGATCGTGGAGAGGTAAGTAATAGTGTTTTTTATGATTCTTACCTCTTCCGGGCCGCCGATCATTATACTCGGGGGTCCGAAAAGACCCCCGAGTATATTGATAGCAGCGGTAGCGGCTGTCACCGGACCCCTAATGTCTCGGGCCCTGTGGCAGCAGCTTCTGCTGCTACGGCAGTAGTTATGTCCCTGGCCCTGATTATAACAACCATGCATTCTGAATAAATGTATGTATCAAACTCCACCTGATGATAAAAACATTATCCACATGTTTCTCTTTAAAGCTTTTGAAGAACTTTTGATTTTCTGGCAGTATTTGCATCATTAGTAAATTATGTAATGTACTTTATTAATGAATTTTGGTACTTTACTGTTAAGTCCTGCTCTGAAATCCACTTTGTATCAGTTATTGCCAACAAACAGCAGGACTGTGCTAAATCTAATCGATTTAGTAGATCACAAAATACTTTTCTGTGCGCACATAGTCTATGGGGTCCGTGTGCTTTCACTGCACACACCACTTGCAAATGCGTTCAGTAGTCCGTTCGGGGGGGGGGGGGTCCCCAAGCAAACTCCCCGAATGGATTACCAAACGCAGATGTGAACGAGGCATAAGAGACACTTATCATATGGCTATGCTTAAAAGGAAAAGTTGCCTGAGATCATTTCTGGTAAATTATTGGGAATTCACATTAAAAGGTGTGTCAAATTTCTTCCAAATTTCCTAGAAAACCCTACTGTGGATATGTAATGTGTCTTTTCATTATTTTATCATAGCCACATATATAATATATAAGGATTGCAAAGCAGTGTAAGACTGATATCACACACAATCTTCAATTTACGACTTTCCTTTATTTTTCCCATTCCCATTATTAAATCTACTTCTGGCTTTGGTGCAAAGACAAACAAAAATGGGAGATAGGTAGGTAACTATCAGGGACGTATTTAAAATTTCACTTTTATTGATATGTATTAAAAGCTATACTTAGTACAAGACAACATAACAAAAATGTGGTATAAAATACCCCAAAATTAACAAAGGTAATGATAATGTGCAACCACCTAGCCTGTGGGGGAGTGGGACACACCGTCCTCCACAATCGTTTATTTACCCCACTAGTGTTACACTTCTTATCTTTGTTGTGGATAATGGGTTAAAGAGCAGGGCTGGAAAAACGTGTGCTATAGCCGCCTTTGTTATCTATAGAGTACTGGCTGGCAAATAACTCCACTGCTATAGATTTTTCCTTCCCATAAGCTGGAGCTACAGTTAATAATTCATTTTGTTAAAACACTGAAGCTCTCTGCTGTGCAATAGAATGCCTACAAAAGAGGACTTGTTAGCAGGCTGGTATACAGAGTAACCGGATAGTAACACCTATCAAAAGCTAAGGTAGTTATCCGGGTAGAGCTGCTCTGCTGCTGGTAAAGCTGCTCTGCTGCTGATAAATCACATGCAGCTCAGGCATCTCAATTCCCCTTGCCTGCTTTAGGGCTAAAACAATAGCCGAGATAATCTTAAACTTAGCCTGACGCGGCGTTTCAACATACTAACACTCTCCCTGTCAGCATGAATCATCATAGGCTTTTGTTGTGCACAGGAGATTAACTGACCACTGTCTAAATCACATTAGCGTCTTATGATATGACTCCCGTTTCCCCCATGGCATTGATGTTTAGCCATGATGCATGATGCATGATGTTTAGCCATGGTGCAAAGACCTGCAATGGAAACTACCATAAAAAGACTGTGTGATCCAGCCTGATGCTGATTTGTAGTCTGGTCTCCTTCATTTGCCTAGTTGTAGATGGAAAGAGTCATCTGCAAAATAGAAAATTAGCTTTAAACCCCATTTTGGAGAAAGGTGACACGCCGTCTGTTCTGCTTTTTTATCTTACCTGGGAATGGCAGGAAATCCATAAAGAATAGGGCTCAGACTAATAACCTACTTTGTTTCTTATCTTGTTATTGTTAGTTAGAGCAAGGTAATGGGCACACTTAGAAGCCCTGCAATCATTTACTTTTGCCACAAGGCTTCAAGTCTAGGATGTGATCTGATTATTAGGGGTGTTAAGTAAGCTATGGGCCGTTAAATCTCCCAGTCTGCTCTTCAGGTTAGACGTCTTCCCGCACAGGTTACAACATGATGAGCTATTATAAATTGGTCGCTCAGTAAAGGAAACTTTATAATTGTTTTGCAAATAGAATTGAAAGTCTGTGAGATAAAATAACAATTCAAGATTTTGTTCTATTTAGCCATGGCAGAACGTGGCCGCATGCGAGGATGTGAGGGATTTGTGGAGTTAAATACACTGGAGCTTTTAGAATTAGTCTATGAATATTGTAATAGAAGCCATTAGAGCAAGGTCTTATATTATATCATGAATTACTGTAACGCCCACTGACTTTATTTTGCCTTTTGCATACACCAGTTAGTGATGAAACTATCCAGTAGTGGTAAGGAATACAGAAGATGCAATGACACCTGCCAATCCAAAAGGGCTCTAGCTGAAGATGGAATTATTTTGGAATTTATAAATACTCAAAATATTTCTCATCATGTTGTGGCCATGAGACAATAGTGTCCTCGCTGAGGACTGCATCCAAGCTGCATGTAGTTTACATGAAATTGCTGCAGATCTGCTGCAACTACAGTTTAACCACACATAGGCCCGATTCACATCTGCGCATGGGTTTCCGTTCGGGGGATCCGCTTGGGAACCCCCAAACAGAAACCTAATCTGCATAAAAAAGTAGTTATCTTAGAAAACCTGCTGATCCCATAGACTATAATGAGGTCAGTGTCGTTTCCGCTTGGTTTCTGTACGAAAAGTGCTGCTTGGAACGGAGCCCAAGGGTGACTTATCAACACTAGCAGTTTATAGACTAGAGTTGATTTCCTGCACACTATAATGAGATCTACCTTGTTTACTGAGTAACACATACCTCTTAACAACATACTTGCAAACATTTGGTCAGTGAGGTCTAGGAAAATGGCGGGTGGAGCAAGAATACAGATGGTTATTGGTAGGAACATACCTCCTTTTGTGACATTGACATTTTGCTCGCAACGCACCCTTCTTAGTATGTGACAGCTGCATAAAGTGCCCAAGTCAGTCCCAGGAGCATTCTGCCAAGCCCGGGAGACTTACCCACTCGTTTGGGAGTCCAGGAGGTCATCTCTGTTTTTTAGAGCCTCTCAGACATTTTGGGAGGTTTGGCAAACACTCTTTGACCTGGTTCACATCTGTGTTCGGGTTTCCATTCAGGGAGCCCACTTTGGAATCCCCGAGTGGAAACCTATACGCATAAAAAAAGCAGTTACCTGGGAAACCCAAGGCCCCCATAGAATATAATGGAGTCCGTGCGGTTTCCGCTCGGTTTCTACACAAAACATGCGGTGTGAAAAGTCCTGCAAACAGCACTTTTCTCTCTTAATGTTTAGTGCGGAAACCACATTGACCCCATTATAGCCTGTGGGGTCCGCAGGTTTCCTTAAGTAACCACTTTTTAATGCGTTTAGGTTTCCATTTGAGGGGTCCCCAAGCGGAGTCCCCAAACTGAAACCCGAGCGCAGATGTGAATCATTAGCAAATGAACATTATTAACTTCCAGCTACTTTTTGCAAAATAAGCAAGTGTAACATAAAATAGTAAAAAGTAAATTTTTTGAGCAAAAATTATATAGTTATTATTGCGTGATGTAGGTATGATCACAAATCTCCCCATTGTATTTACATGTGAATATGCTTCATCTGTACACGCTGCAGATCTATAGCAACTTGAGTTCAACTATGTGGGGTTTTTCAATGCAATTCTTGTCTACTTGAAACATAACTACTCTAAAACCGCAACAAGACTGAAGCATGTTGTTAAGAATGTATAATAACTAGGCTAACATCAGAAATTACTGGGCCCCCATGTAGAAATTCACCAATCAACCCTTGGGGACATAAAGAATACACCAGAAATATGCAAGGTCATGGATGGAGACACAAACAAGTGTGAAGAAACATTACTTTGTATCTTCATCATCTGCTCACAGTAGCAAATAGCATAATGTCCCCGAGCCCAGTAGGAAAGAAATTCGGAGACAAGAAAAGGTGTTCAAGTGCCAAAGTTAAAAACAGCAAATAGTGTTTTGCAACAATAGAAATTCTCATAGGCAGTGAGTAATATACGGTAAGTGCAGGAATCCTTCAATGCGGTAGTATTGCAATATACTGTATAAGTAAGTAGACCTCTTAGGGAGAAACCCCCTAGGTAGTCTAAAAATTTTATTTATTAAATTTTTTAGAAAGCTACAAAACAATGTAAGTTTAAATCATTCCCGCTTATAGATTCCATATAAAGATAAATATAAACGCATTAGATCACCCTTGAAAATGTCTCTAAAAAAGGGAAAAAAATATTAACGTGCATCTCCCAGAAAAATTAATAAAAAGTCATCAAAATGTCATATGTTACCCAAAATGATATCAATAAAAAGTACAACTTAACTTATGAAAAGGCATAGCTCACACACCACAACACATGGAGAAATTGTGAAGACTATGTCAAGCTAAAGACATTTTTGTAATTTTTGTAAAGGTGTTAAAACTATAAAATAACTATAAATGTAGCACCTGGATCATACGGACCTCCAGAATATAGGTAACCCCTCGTTCACATCTGCGTTTGGTAATCCATTCGGGGAGTCCGTAGTGCCCCCCCCCTCCCCCCTCCCCCCGAACGTAATACCAAATGCATTTGCAAGCGGTGTGCGGTGAAAGCCCATGGACTCCTTAGACTATAATGGGGTCCACGTGGTTTCCGTGTGCTGCCCGCACGAATCATGCGGACATGAAAGTAGATCGTGGAGTACTTTTCTGTCCGCATGTTCCGTGTGGACACCACACGGAGAGCACACGGACCCCATTATAGTCTATGGCAGGGGTAGGGAACGTACGGCTCTCCAGCTGTTGCAAAACTACAACTCCCAGCATGCATACTTGTTCTGCTGTTCTTGGAAGTCCCATGAAAGTGAATAGAGCATGCTGGGAGTTGTAGTTTCACAGCAGCTGGAGAGCCGAAGGTTCCCTACCCCTGGTCTATGGGGTCCGTGTGCTTTCACTGCACACACCGCTTGCCAATGCGTTTGTTATTCCATTCGGGAAGGGGACCCCATGTGGACTCCCTAAACAGATTACTGAACGTAGATGTGAATGACGGGTAACATGTCACTGTTACCACATATGGAGTGAATTATTTTCTCGGTAAATTTTGCAACATATTAAACTGTGCCATTATAAAGTACGATGTGCCCCACAAAAAATAAGCTCTCATATAGCTGTCAATGTGAAAATAAAAAAAAATGTTTTGTCTTTTGGAAGATAGAGAGGAAAAAAAACTAAACCGTAATTTTTTTTTAAAATCTCCATGTTTAAGGGGTTTGCCTAGTTTTATAAAAAAAAAAAAAAAAAAAAAAAAAAAAATCTGATGTTTGTATAATGAAAATGTATACAATTTTATGGTACACTTTGTGTGTTACTTCCTTATAATTTTCTAGACCTCTGCTTGCTGTGATTTATTGTCTACTTCCCGTGAATTTATTAGTAAATTGTATAACTTTTCAGTATACAGTAATAGATCCATTTGCTGAAACTGGATAAACTATTGTAGGTGTTATATATGAAGAACAGCCCCCTCTTACTAATTGTCTATCACCTGACCTTAAGAAGGAAGAATATTATTTTAGCACTAAAACCTCCTCCCCAAAATATAGGTGTGTAAAATTAAAAAAAATTCTGCACACATGCAAAGTGGTGTAATTACTTATTGATACAATGGACCTTGATGTTTCGTGTTTATTAAGGACCGGTAGTAGGCTGTCCTCTACTCTTATTACAACCAGCACAACACACGTTTTAAAATTTAGACAGGCCTTAAAGTTCTCCACTCCTCATGTCCTAATATTTTGTCAGTTACAACATTGAAGAAGTTAGCTGGGCATGGTTTATTAGGGCTGTGTCAGTGTTTGCCAAAATATATAGTTTCAAGCCTATGTGTATAAGACCCCTAAATAAATATTTACTTTAGAAAAAATATATTTCCCAGAATAATTACAGACCCTAACTTAAGTATAAACCTACTAAATAACTGTATATCTAAGGGGCAGTTCACACAGAGTAAACTGGCACGCAATCTGGCACGTATACGCGTGTCAGAGTTTCCATGCTCAAAAAAGATCCAATTGATTTCAATGGGAATTACGATCGTATAACGTGCATTATTTTACGCCTGTAATTTTGCAGCCGCGCGTTATACAATCGTAATCCCCATTGTAATCAATGGGATCTTTTTTGAGCGCAGACTGCACGCCCGTTTACTCCGTGTGAACTGCCTCTTACTCAATAAAAGACACCAAAATAAATATTTCAGACTAGTTCCCTGAAGAGAGCTCTGAAAATATATGTACCTCAGAATATAGATCCCATAAATACAACCCCCATAATAACAAATCCCAGACCCTCTAATTTACACAGACTTATTCAGCCTTCTTCTTGTAGATCCACTCACAGTGGCTTCAAGACATACAGACAGTTAATTTCATGTATAATAAACCCTGCCAAAGATTCTTCAAGACATCATCAAAGGTCCCTTACTCCACCATAAAATAGCACCTACAGTTTCCTAAGAATAAATAGTATATCCTATGGGCTAAAGGACCCTTGATCAGGACATAAAGGTCTTTTGGTAGTGCAGAGTGGTAGCAGAGTCAGTCACCATCCCTCCTTACACATTTTTTTTTTTCCTGAGTCCTCACTTCTTTTATTCTTCAACCAGCTGGTGGTTGTGCTTTGCTAGTTTGATGGTCTGGACACTATGAAGCAATGAATAAATATAGACATTGCCTTTACTATGAGAGATTAAGTATTATGATTGCTAGACATCTAAAATAATACAGATCAAATAATATGCACAGTAGGTGTACATTACATTACACTGGTTTGGAGAGAAAAAAAAACTTATACCTGCTGCCCCAACTGTCAACGGGCTTGCAGTAAAATCAATGTTAATTTCATTTTTACATAGAGATTTTAACACAGTATTTATCAGCAAACTGTAATTAGCTAAGTTGATTTTCCAGACCACAGAGCAGAAAATAATAGCCCTGAAAGTAATTCAGAGAACACAATCATCCCCCCCCCCCCCCCGCCCCTTCAGAGAGCAGTGAGTCTCGTCATCCGTCCTGGACCACATAACAGCCCCAGTGCCTTGATATTGATGTGTAAACAATGGAAGGAATAATTTTACATAGAAGACAAACGAATCAGCACTGCTAATGCAATGTATTTAGGAGAATTATTGAGTTTACATAACCTAACAGCGTAGATAGGATTCTTGAGATGGGATTACCTTTTTAAACAATTTAAAAAAAAAAATGGGGCAACTCCTTTAAATGTGCTTATAACATGGAAAATATTGTTGCCCCATCTGTAGGACAGGCCAATCAATTTTGGATTGGTGAGTTATGTGCCCTGACGCTGGGTTCACACTAGCGCCCGGACTCTGTTTTCAGGTTTCCGTCTTCTGCGTGGGTCCGGCCGTGAGTGCCGGTGAGCATTTTATGCTCTCCGCCACAAAACCGTTTTTTTTTTTTTTTTAAAAAGGACACAGAGTACTGCATGTCCGACTCTGTGTCCGGTTTAAAAAAACAGTTTTGCGGCAGAGAGCATAAAACGCTCACGGCCGGACATCTTTCAAACCCATTCAAATGAATGGGTATGAAAGAGTCCTGCAGGTTTCCGTCTCCTGCTCTGTTTTGTGCAGGAAACAAAAACCTTTATGAATGGAGACCGGGCGCAGATGTGAACGAGCCCTGAGACCCTTGACATTTATTAGATTAAAAAGGTTGCTACCGTCCAATGCCACCCCAGTACCTCTTGTGTCACCACATCTACCTCATAGATAGTAAGCTCTTGTGAGCAGGTCCCTAAGTCCATTGACTTTTTCTTTGTAATGTATCGTTTTGTCAGTACTTTAACCCTACAATTTGTACAGTCCTGCGGAATATGTTTTGCGCTATATAAATAAAATGTATTATTATTACCCTCTGTCACGCACCACAGCCCCTAGATTGTTTACCCAGACACAGCAGTTTGTCCTTAAGTACCACTGTGTCTTCTACCGTAAATAAACTCAGTTGCAGTACCTGTCTTAGCCACATGTACGGGCAATCCATTGTGCCGTGGTAATCGGCTACATTACTTCTTAAGTCTTAGAGTTTGTACAGACTGCCATAGTCCTACTCCATATATTATTATTATTATTATTATTATTATTTATTTATTTATTTATTTATATAGCACCATTAATTCCATGGTGCTTTACATTTGAGGGTTCACATACAGTATGCGAAATGTACAAACCGGTATGATACTAACAATGACCGACTGTTACAGTGGGATAGAGGGCCCTTACAATCTATGAGATATATATAATTTTTCAGCTCAGGATTAGACTTTCTTTGGCCACTTTCTAGAATATTGCTATGTACATAACTGTAAACCAGATTGACACACTGATAAATTAAAGTAGCAATCAATTAATAAAAGGTTACAGTTTATTACCATGGGGAAGATATATTATTTACTGAGAAAACAGTGGTTAGACATGCGCACAGACTTTATGTGCTTGTACTTGACTGTGAATCATAATTAATTTACTGTTATTATATGCGCTGCAGAATTGGTAGCGCACGACGATCAATCATCTGTATTAATAAACTTTAGCAGTGTGTGATCTGGATATTCAGGAAGAAACCACTTCTGTTCAATAAGTTATCTTCTGCCCCAGAGTAACTAATAAGATATGTAGCTGGTTTCTGGATTTATCTGTACTTGGAGGCTCTGTCTTACCCCTCGTTCACATCTGCGTTGGTATTAGATCCCCATTGGGACTCCCCTGAATGGAATGCCAAACGCAATTGCAAGCACTGTGCAGTAAAAGCACATGGACCCCATAGACTATAATGGGGTAAGTGTGCTTGCCGCACGAATCATACGGACAGGAAAGTAGATTTGTGAACTACTTTCCTGTCCGCATGTTCTGTACGGAGATCTGGGGGCAAGCACACGGACCTCATTATAGTCTATGGGGATCCATGTGTTTTTATTGCACAGCACCTGCAACTGCGTTTGGTAGTCCGTTCGGGCGGGGTCACCATGTGGACTCCCCTGGACGGCATACAAACGCAGATGTGAACCAACCCTTAGTGCATATACAAGAATGCCATGGTATCCACTGGTCTCAGCACTCCAATGTTGTTCAGTGACTACACAAGATGATCCATGACTGGCACACCAGGGATGTGACGTTTGAGCCGTTGAGTCAATTTTGGGTAAACTTGAAGTTGGTAGACATGTATAGACTCCAATAAATGCTTCAAAATAAAATATAGGAAATAATATTAATATTAAACATTCATTTTACATTAATTTGTTATAGTGAATTAGTATACATGAGCCAATTATAAAGGAGTCAGCTGGAGTTGGAGAGTGGAAAATAAGTGGGAAGTGACTACACGTCTTGCCGATGGGGACTAGAGATGAGCGAGTACTGTTCGGATCAGCCGATCCGAACAGCACGCTCGCATAGAAATGAATGGACGTAGCCGGCAAAGCAGAAGTACCAGGTGCATCCATTCATTTCTATGGAGCATGCTGTTCAGATAGCAGATCGTACTCGCTCATCTCTAATGGGGACACCTTATTGCTGTGGCTATTGGGCTCTTGGAGTAAAATTTAAAAAAAAAATCTTTTTCACTGTCTTTTCCTTTGGTAGATGAACTGTACAAATAACTGAGTAATGAAAGGAATCCCCTATTGCCCTGCAGTGACCCTATTGTTTAGTTTCCTCTGCCAGGTCATTGTACTTCTTACGTGACTGATGACGATATATTTGTGAAGTACAAATAATTGGACTCTCTTATTTTACCACTAAAATGTATCAAGCAAAATACAATACAAATATAAAACAACATATATATTTATTTTAAATTAAAAACTGTGCACAATTTGTGTGTAGTATTACAGCAAAACCTCATCCTCTTCAATGGAGCTGCTCTGCCAAATCAAATACAATGCATTAATATGTGACTCTGTTTTTTGGGGAAAAAACTGACTTAAAAAACATGTCGGGTTTTTCTGTCCGCTTGAAAAGTCGGACATCTTTACTTGCGGACAGTGAAGGACAGGCACGGATTGCAAAAGAACGCACCCGATCGCCATTTAAATAAATGACAAGTGTCACGGACACAGCTAGTGTCCGCTCCTAATGTCCATGCCAGATTTTGAGCGGACACTAGGAGCGGACACTACCTGTCGGACACAGACGGTAGTGTGAACGCCCCCTTACATAAAAAACATGGCAAAAGCTTTATTCCTCCATATATGTTTACCTTTTCAATGAAAGAAAAAGTTGTGTATGTAGGACTTTATCTTGCATTACAAAAGTAAACAGACATGACGGAGGAAAGCTTCTTTCTTGTTTTTTTTCATTAACGTAAATGGGAATGAATTCAGATGGGGGAGGGGCTTTATTTGCATTGGTCAGTCTACTAGTATTTAAAGAGGACCTTTCACCATACCCTCCATCTCCAGTACTTTGCATCTGTTAATAGCTGCTGCCTCACTGATTCTAACACAGTTGAAATTTTTTTAGCTCACACCATTCCTGAGCAATCAGTGCTGCTATTGTGAATTATGGTTGGGTGCTGTCAGGTGTCAGGCAGGTGCAGGTAAGGGGGCATTCATACTTGCGCCCCTGTGTGCTCTGTGTCATTCTGCCGGGTTTTCAAACTAAGCCCCGGCGAAGCTGGACAGGGGACGGCTTCCCAACGGTCACTTTTAAAACCCACTCATTTGAATGGGTTTTTAAAGCAAACCGCCGGTGTCCACCTGTGGCCTCTCCGCAGGGAAAACGTTTTTATTTTAACCGGACACAAAGTCCTGCATGTCTGGAATGACACAGTGCGCACAGGAGCGCAACGGTGAACGCCCCCTGAGGTGGTTTGATTTAGAACTCCAATTAGAGGTGGGCCGTGTCAGAGCTCAGAATCACACCCCTTGCCTGCTCCTGCCTGACAGCACAGCCTAAGGGAGCCTTCACACGGAGTTTACGCTCTGCTCATTCAGACATGTAAACATGTGTCAAAGTGACCGCTGTAAAACACAATCCCATAGACTTCAATGTGTGCTAGTTTTACGCGTGCTACACATTGAAATCAATGGGTTTATAAGCCTCCCATTGATTTCAATGTGTAACGCACGTAAAACCGGCACAAACTGAAATCTATGGGATTGTGTTTTACAGCGGTCACTTTGACACGTGTTTACGTGTCTGAATGAGCGGAACGTAAACTCCGTGTGAAGGCTCCCTAAATAGCATACAAGGCAATAAAAATAACAGCACTTTGTGCTCAAGGATGGTGCGGGCTACAGAAAAATTTTCAATTCTGCCTAAAAAAGTAGAGCAGCCCGACATAAAAGCCAAAACGAGTGGGACTTGGAGGTGTTTCTGAAACATTCTCTTTAAGGTTTACTCTGCGGATTATTTTTTTCAAGTATATCTATGGGGAAACCACCATCGTTTCCATAGGTAAAATGACATGCTGTGATGGTTTTGGAAATCGCAGTATGTCCACTGCACGTATTTTCACAAAAAGTGGGTAAGGCATTCGCTATAATCCCATCCACTTTGCTGTGACTGTAAAATGTCACGTGTTTTCCCGTGGAGTTTCCATGTGGGGCCCCGGCCTAAGTGTGTTACTCTAATCCTGTGAAGGATGAGAAAAGTTTCTTGTGATTTTATGTATACTTGTAAATTTCTTTAGAAAATCCTGTTTTACTGTAACGAGAACTGGCAATTCCCATGCTAAACAGTGTCTAATAAAAGCGAAACGTATGCGTGCACCTTCGGAGAGCGCACGGCTTCCCTGTAAATGGAAGCAGAGAATGTGTAAAGTTAATTAGTAATAACATGGTGTATTCCCTTTTCTTCGGGAAGGACCCCTAACAGGGAGCTCGCGTTACTCACAAACAAGTACAACAACCTAACCAGTCGCTAATAAAGGGAAGAATAAAACACAACATCAGCAGGATTGTTTCCAAGTGAAATGAAGGATTATTGAAAGCGGGAATTAGATGTAGCTGGAGCTCAATGAACTCTATCATCACAACGTGGGTGTAGCCACAGGGAAACTCTTAATCTGTGGTTTTGGCAAATTTTGCAAATATTAAATCAAAACGAAACCTCGCTAAGTATGTCAGGATTCATGTCATAAATTCATTACTCTCGCCACAAGCTGCTGTCTGATCTGCTACAGGGTATAATTGGGGAGAAATCCAATATGCAGGCCTCCTGGTTGTGCTCTTCCATTGAACTCTGTAGCAGGTCAGAAGGCTGCACTAGACAGACACAATGACTTCAAGATGTATGTCTTCGGGAGAGCCTGTTTGTTTTTCTGTATCAACGTAAAAGCAAAGTAACACTCCAGACAAATACTCATTTTACTGGGAGATGGACAGCAATAACAAAACAAATCTGCTTTCCGCGGGTGTTTTCATGAAAGGCAAAGTAAACACCGGCTGTACGGCCATCTGAGCAGGCCGGACCGTTCCTGGGATGGCTCTTTTTTTAGAAGCTGCATGAGATATTAAATAAGCTAGCGTTCTGATTCATGGGGGATAAAGGAGTAAGGAACAGCTAAATTGTGCAAACAAACACAGCTGTGATTTTCCTCGCTCCATTTTTCATTTCATTTTCACGTTTCCAAAGTAACTTCCAGCCATCGCACGAAGCGAAGGCCTCGCCCAGGACGGCTTTACAGGCTTGAGTGATAGGTCAAATGAAAAGATGATGTGAGGGGATGACTAGCAGATGTTGTACAACATGCAGGAAGGAAGCTAGCCATTTGCTGATGACAGTAGAAATACAGCAAAAATGCAGATAACGTAAACATTATTTATTATGCCATTGGCGTTGCTCTGTGTTTAAAGGATTACACATCCTAGTTATTACATACTGCTGTGATGGGGGGGGGATGTGCACAAATGTGTGTTTAAACATATGGGATATGCTTGTTTAGACATTTTACCAGCTACATTGCTTGAATTGTTTCCATGAATATTAATCCGGACACCGGGCTTCAGCTCGAGCCAGTGGGAAAGAAAGATGTTATTTGTAAGGCTGGATTGTGGATGCCGATCCTGATGTTATTGTTACCTTGTCGGATTATTACCAGCTGAATCACTCTTTTTGCTTTCCGTGACAGGAAAATGGCTAGCATATTTGCAATGGGTGGGCCAATAATAATTCCTGTCCCCTTCATGGAATTGTTTATTTGTAGTTGTCCTGTGGGAAAGGACATTTTCCATGAATTTGTGCATTTTTCTTGAAGAGTTAGCGACTGGTAATGAAACAACGTATTTATAGGACAGTTCAATCTTCTAAACCATGCCTACTGTAACTTTTAAACTTGTTGGTCATTCACCATATATATAGCCATTGACGAAAAATAATGCACCCAGATATAAGTAAAGGCCCCAACTGCTGGTGTGATGATGTGGGGAGCCATCTTTGATCTTTGTTAGTAGTGATTTGGGGGACACTAATAGTGATATGTCCAGGACATCCTACGACCCCGCGTCTCTCCTGGCAGGGAGGGCTTCCCAAGAATGTCTCCTCCAGATAGTAATGATTCCCTAGCCTGTCCTATTGACAGATTAGTCGCCAGTTGAGCATTTATGGAACCAGCTGGGATGCCAGCTTTGCCAGCCTATGAGTCTGTAGGATATACAGCTCTGCTGCAACATCTGTCACTGGGTACCATATGGAAACTGTATGCCCCCATGCCCACCTGGATCTCATCTTGTATCCAGGCTAGAATCGACCCAACAGGGTGCTGTCGCCTCCTTTCAATTGTACAGTCTTCTGCAGTAAACGTATCCTTTTCCTGCAATATTGTAGTCCCTTAGATATATCATCATTACAGTCATACATAGAAGGATTTATTCCATTCCAAAAACTCTGCATTATTTTACTTTGTAAAAAGTATATGTTTTTGTTTCTAATCCACTTTCATTCTCCATTAATTTTTTGTTTAATGAAGGTATTAACTTGTTAGTGTTTTGGATACTATACAACTGTGGCTATAGCTGGTTATACACATGCAGACAGGTTTTCAACTGACAGATTCCTACTGAACTCCTGAACACATACACATAAACGCTTGATTTGGCTGAACATGTATGTGTTTTCACTTTGGAGAGTGGCGTAAACCTCCACTTACACCACCAAGTTTCACCCATGTAACCTGGTCCATGTGCATACTATATTTACCGGCCTGACCTTCATACCAGGACTCCTAGCGTCATACTTATCTAGATAACTGTCATGCTAGGAGTTCTTATTCTGCTTTGAAATTCAGGCCGGTAAATGTGGCAAACACATGGATCGAGTTTCACGGTGAAGCTCAGTCGTGTGAATCTAGAGTAACTTTCCTGATACCTCTGGCTTATTTTTAGGACTTATTTTTTTTACCCCCAACATTCACTGAAATCAGTGGCTTTGGCTGAAGATAGTCTCATAGGTACGACCTTTAGTAATAATGGGCACAATGTAGTCCAGGAGTGATTTTGTTTGCTTGAAGGGACCATATATATGGACAGTTTACAGCTCAGTCATTATAGGATTGCCCAGAAAGTTTCTACAGTATGATTCTAATGGCATGTTCCATTGGACACTGTATATATTTTTCCTTGAAAGTATTCAGATTTCAAGAGATCGTGCACATGAGCACATAAGACTGTGTGGCTCCGTCCTAAGGCTTATAGGATTCAGGCTTCATCATATGGGTCACTTACCCAGGGTCCAGCTGTCGGTACGAGCCTCGAGGGACAACAAGATCACTACCAAGTGATCTTTGCCGCTTGTCAGAAAGGTATCAGATGAATCCAGTACACCCAGATTCTAGTATTTATATCCATATTAGTCTTGTTTAGCAAAAAAATAAGATATTTAACACCAAGAATTGTTTATGTGAGACATTATGTAAATGCAGAAATGTAGAAGAATTTTTCAGTAGGAAAATATCTGTGCAAGTATACTCTGACAAAACCAATCTTCTGGAAGTGAAAAAGTGTTGAACACTTAAGTAATACTTCTTTACCATTTGGTTTCCTCGAAGCTTATGTTACATTTTGGGCTGAAAATTTCCATTGTCTATATTATGTTTTGTTTCTTTGGTCCTGCAGGATACACAGGGCTTCTTCTTCCTATTCCCATTTCAGTTTTTTGCATTTTTTCTTCTTTTCCCGTTTTCTTTTTAGTTTTAGGCGTCTTTATCTTCAGAATGCATCATCATAAAATTGTAACATGAACATTCTCAGTCCTAGGGTAGATGCAATAGCAACTAAACCCTTATTATTATTGACATAGTCCCATTAATTCAGTGGTGCCGTACTTATAAGAAACTCTTCATAGTAGTGGTTCCAGTTGGTGCATAAGTTCTAGATTTCTTCCCACACCTTTTCCCTGCAGCATAGAAGCAGCATAGGCTGGCAAGGCAAGAAACTTGCATATGCTCAGTTTTGAGCAGTTGGGCTATAAGCTTATACATCGTGCATAGGCAATGTTTTATACTGTTTGTAGTTTCCCATGGTCATGAACAGTTAACCCAAAGCTACAAATAGCCCCAGTTTTCGGTGTATAGAGTTTGGTGACAGCATATTGCAGTGAATGCAGTCATTACTTGTATTACTTGTATCTGCTACTTACCAGATACTAAACAGGTCTGATAGGAATGTTACTTTAGTTCTTCCCCAATAAATACTACATAAAATGTCAATGTAATATAGTGCTCAATCCTGCCTTACAATGTCAATATATTCCAGTACAAGCACCGCAGCTCCCGACATGTAATCAATACCAGGGCTTGATCGTCAGGGTCCCCCACAGTGGGGTGGTCATTGATCTAAAACTGATGGCCTACTGTATCTTAAGGTAGTTCATCGGTTTTAGAACCTAGATATGACCCCTTTAAGCTGGCCATATACATTATATGTGCGTTAGTTGAACATACTGATTTGGACAGGTTCATCCAACCATATAACATGTATGGGGATAGCCTGACTCTCACATGATGTATAATTCACAACTTTCAAAGGACAGAAAGAGGGACAAAACCCGCAGCCAGTTTAAGCATGATATGCCGCACTTCTAACCCTCTCCTGCCTACTTTGGCCCTGCCCAATCTCATCCAGGTCCTCTTTTTAACTCACCATATTCTAACACCCGTAACATTTTTATCATTCAATGTACAGAGCTATGCATTATGCCTTTTTTTTTCTTCCTTACTGGCCAATAAGTTGGTTTTATCAATACTTTTTTTAGGGAAAACATGATGCTAGGTCCCAGCCCTAGACCAGGCAACCTGTGTACCCATTCTGCTTCTGAGCTGGACCATACTAGTCTGGTGCACCAGGACATACCTGTACATCATGGTGCACCTATGAGTTAGTAGGCACTGCTTTACAGTTCTTCTCTAGCACCCACCAACATGAGTGATCATTTCAGCTAAATGCTATTTAGGCTATCTAATGTGAGGTGGGTTGGCCCAGAATTTCTGCTCCTGTCAAGGGCCACCCATATTGGGTGCTGAACCTAACCGCACCGATTACTCAGGAACAACAGAGCAAAATCTAGGGAAGAATGCAAAAAATTGTAGTTGAAGATGGTGAAAGGTTCTCTTTAAGAATTTTGTTGCATTTAACTCTATTGTCCTTCAATTTAAGGCTGGCATATGAAACGTTAATACCCTGTCTGATCACCAGCCAAGCAAACCCTCATGCAAACATTCATTCCAGGTAAGCATGCCCAATGATCAGCCAAGAAATGAGAAAACGCTTGTTTGTTAGTTGATATTTTGTATAGAAATAAAAATTGTTTGCTGGCAGCACAGCTCCTCTGGTAGAAAGGGATGAGCAAGCAATGTATGTCTATAAGAGGAGGGGGTTGAACGAATTGACCTAACTGCCATCCATTGTTCAAACCCCTCCTGATAATTGACAAAAGATGAAGATAAATGAACACCAATCAACTTCCTATATCATCTGCCATTGTAAAAAGACCCCTAATAAACATCCGTCTATGTGTCTCCAGATAATCCCCCTTAGAAGAACCAGCAAAGTATATAGGAATCATCACATAATAATATCACAAAAATAACTAATTGCAATTATCCTTTTTTAACAATTTATGATGATTGAAGTAGCGCGGCGTTCAGCTTGAACATGAGAGACGCTCACTGAGAACAAGTGATGTTTAGATTCGGGAAGGACGGACTTTACTGGCAACATCTGTGCAGGGATCAGAGAGAAAATATAGTTCATGGTGTACTTTCATCACATGCTATAATCCCATTACTGTGCTCAAAGCTTATTATCTGCCATCTACTGTTCACAATTTTAATGGTATTTTATCTGAATTCTTTTTAACCACTGGCGGCTCTGTTGTATTATTATAATTCACGCTTTCACAGATAAACATCCAGTTTTACTGTCTAGTGCCGGTATCACCGCTGCTTTGAAACCTGTTATCGATAAGTAAAACATTTTTGTGTAGCAGGAGTGATAATGTCGAGTGTTTGAGATGATATTCAAGCCGAAGCGGAAATAATGGAAAAGGATAGAAAGAAAGGTGTAAAACTGCGTGTGTACCAGAAGAGGACGGCTTCAGGCGATGGAGGCCTATCCTATCATATGGGGAATGGAAAGGGTTGGTATTTACTAAGGAGAGAACTTAAGCTTCTACATCAAGAGGGAACCGAGGTCTGAGAAGCTGTTCTAGTGTGACATGTTATTAAAAGGGTATAGAGAGTGAAGTTAAATTTTTTTTATTTTTTTTTTGCTCTTACACAGTATTTTTTAAAAATCTATTTTGATGCAAGCCCATTGGTAGTCAGCCATGGCCAGCAGGACATTATATTTTATCAATAGATGTTCACATAATACATGGACACCTCAGGTTAGCCAGAGTAGCTCATAGATGTGGCTCATAGGGGGTTCCAAGTGGGAGACCCCTCTCTATGACATCCACATGACCTAATAGGTAATTAGAGAAAAAGAAACCCCTTTAAATTGAATGTCTCCTGTTCCACATCTTTTCTTAAAGCTGTTTTTTTCAGTTCTCTGTAATTCATACTGAAAATAATAAAGGGTACCCAATCAAGTAGGCTTCGTCCCCTGCCGTCAAGTCCACAGGAGAACTGTGGACTTGGTGGAGGTTGCCAACCATTACTCTACCCCAGCCCTTCTCTTAAGTCTAGATTCCGAGAAGGTCTTTGACCACCTTGATTGGTCTTTTATGTTGGCCACTCTACAACCTTTTGTGTTTTTGGGGCCCTTCTTGGCAGCTATCCACTCACTTTATTCCTGTCCCTCGGCTGCAGTCCGTCTTCCATGTTCCTCCCCTTCCTTCCATATCCGCAATGGCACACGTCAGGGCTGCCCTCTCTCTCCCCTAATCTTTGTACTTTGTATGGAACCCCTCACGGCTAAAATTCGTCGGGATCCCAACATCATGGGGATTGTGGTTAGAGATAGGGAATTCAAAATCTTTCTATTTGCCAACAACGTTTTCCTCACGCTCATTTCACCCCACACCACCCTCCCTAACCTCCATCGCCTGCCCCGTTCCTATGGCGCTCTTTCAGGTTATAAGGTGAATCCGTCAAAGACTGAGGCGCTCCCTCTTAATGTCCCACAGGACACTCTGGCTCAACTTCGCCTTAATTATGACTTCCAGTGATGGACATCCTCTATTTGTTACCTGGGGATCCAGATCTCTTCGACCTATTCCTCTCTATACTCTGCAAATTTCCTGCACCTCTTCAGGGAACTGAGAGCTCTCCTGACAAATGGCAGCCCCTCCCTATCTCTCTTTTGGGGAGAATAGCTGCTGTTAAAATGACCATTCTCTCGAAGCTCTTGTATTATTTTGAAACGCTCCCTGTGGCAGTTCCACGAGCTGAGCTTGGCAATCTCCAGAAGGCTATCTTCAAGTTCATTTGGCATGCTAAGAGACACCGAATCCCTCGCTCGGTCATGTTGGCGGGGAGGGAGTGTGGGGGTCTGGTCGTTCCTCATTTTTTACACTACTATTGGGCATCTCATTTACGCTGTATCCCATTCTGGGCTTCCATCCCTGCCTATACTAAATGAGCAGAGATTGAGAAACTCTGGCTGGCCCTCATGCACCCTAACGCCTTTTTGTGGGTCAGTTCCCCCCTGCTCCCTTTTCCCCTTACTTACTCAGCCCGATCCACTTCACCCAATCTATCTGGTCTTCTTGCGCCTCTCGCTTCTCCCTGATGTCTCCACGCTCCTCCATGATGTCCATCCTCTACAACCCCCTTCTCCCTGATAGTCTGTCCTCTGCTATGGTCAAGGGGTGGTCCTCTCGTATTGCTGATATGGTCGACCCTATGTCATTGGAGCTCAGGCCCTTTGATTATCTTGTAGCCAACTCGGGACTCCCTAAGTCTGAATGGCTTCACTACTCTCAGATGGTCCACCTAGTTCAATCCCTATTTGGCTTAACTAAGGTTTCCCCTCCCACAGCCTTTGAAAAGATCTGTCATGCTGGTACCTCCACGAAGGGCTTCATCTCGTCAGTATACCAACTCCTAGCTGCTCAGTCGGTTGGTCACCCTATAAGACCTCGTTATATGTCCAGGTGGGAGGAAACGTTGGGCGTTGATATTTCCCCCGAACAGTAGCAGGTTATGTGGTCCCGTGCTCAGAAGTCTTCTCCATGCATCTGCTTTAGGGAAACGCAATATAAACTCCTGATGCACTGGTATCACACCCCAGCTGTTCTGCATGGTTTGAATCCGGCAGTCCCCTCGGTGTGTTCACGCTGTAATTCCTCCATTGGCACCCTTTTTCATATTTTTTGGTCTTGTCCTGTTATCCTGGGCTTCTGGAGGGAGGCCAGTGCCCTGACAAATGCCCTCTTCCTACAGGGGGTCCCTTTAGATCCCCTTGTTTACCTTCTGAATCTCCCTCCCAGGCATCGGGGTAGCAAAACTTCCAGGCTGTTTTTGTATCTTTGACATGGCTGCCAAGACACTCATCGCAAAGCATTGGCGGAGTGTGAACCCCCCCATCCAACACAGAATATCTGGCTGGTGTTAAGGCTGTCCGATGCCTCGAGTTTTTAACTGCTACCCTCAATAATGAGCTGGACGCCTTCCATACCATCTGGTCTCCCTGGGATACGTATTGCACTTTGAATGGTCTCTGACTCTAGTTTTCCCCTCCCTCCCCCCCTCCTCTCTTTCCCTCTCGTTTCTGTTTGTCTGTCTTCCCCATTTTGTGATTTGTGGTTTTTCATGTGGGGCTCGAGGGTTCCCCCCTCCAGCCCTTTTCCAGTGTTCACCATTTTTTTGTTTTATGTTATATTATTAAAAATCTCTTCAATAGAAATTACAGTTTAAAAAAAAACCAGTATTACTAATTCTGGCCATTATATGGTTTATATATTCCATTATTTAGTCTGAGCCCCATCTGTAATGTGCATTTCTCCCTGAACTGCGGGTGGAGACTAGCTGCTATACACTCCTCACAGTAAGCAGAGGAGAATCTGCTCTCTATTTTTCTCACTCAGAAACGGCCCCAGGATGATGCAGGACATAGAGAGAAGTACTGATTTGTACTGATTTACCAATTTACTAGCATTGGTATCCAAGGCTTCCCATTTCATTCCTTGCACTTAGTGTATATGTCTCTCTGTACTATTGATTTATGCAGTTATTTGAAACTAAAGTGACCATTGAATGAATACATAGATTTTCTGGTGTGTAGCTACATGCTCAACCTTTGTCCTATCGGTGTTGACAGGGCCAGACTTTGAAGGGACACACCCGTTGGCATTGGTATCAACCAGTTGCCAATTTGTTCTTACTTTTCTTGGAGGAAAACAGAGGAATGCGTCATTGTTGAGTTATAACAAAAGATGCTCCAGAAACATAATATTCTTAATATTCATAATACCCTTCAATATCTTATGCTAATAGATGATGATATTAAACATAATATATTTTCTCATTTACTTCCACGAGTAGTTGATTCACAGTTGGTTGTTAGGCCTGGTTCACATCTGCATTCGGTATTCCATTTGAGAAGTCCTCTTGGCCCCCCCGAACGGAATACTAAATACATTGACTAGAGCAATAAAAGCACATGGATCCCATAGACTATAAGGAGGTCCGTGTGTTTTCCCTGTGGTGTCTGCACCAGTCATGCGGAGAGGAAAGTAGCTCATGAAGTACTTTTCTCTCCGCATGTTCCAAGCGGATACCGCGTGGAAGACACATGGACCCCATTATAATCTATCTAAACGGAATACCAAACACAGATGTGAACCAGGCCTTACATGAATATAACTCCAATAAACAGTATGGTTTGCAAGTCTGAACAACTCTCCTTAGAGTAGACGTCTTTATGAAGACAGCTGTAATGTACAATATCACATGCATGTCTTAAAAAGACTATCTTCATAGTAGCCTTGTACATGAGTATAGCTACAATGAAAATTGTTATATGAAAGTGTTAAAGGGAATCTACCAACTACTCAAAGCTTATTCAACTGCTACCACTGCATTACAGAGCACATGACAGTGATAAACATCATACCTATGTTATATCTAGCGCTATCAAAGATTTGGAGAAAAACAACTGATGCAAATGAGACGGTTGGTGCAATGTGGGTGGACCTTGAGCCCTGGGAGCACTGCTCTTGCTGCTCAAGTAAGGTGGGTGGGCATATCAGTGGAAGGATCAGCTCTCACTGGATGCGGTAGAGTAGGCAGAAAATGGTAGGAGTATGAGTGGCAGGAGGGAACTGAGGGCCTGCCCCTAGTGCACCAACTCCCTTATTACATAAGACTTCAGTGTTATGAGGTACGGTATGATGTTGGATATGGTTAGGCGAGGTTGTAGCCTGCCTTTATAAATATTCTGAGTATAGTGCAGGGCTGGCGATGCAAGTCTTACAGTAGGCTTCTTAGGAGGACAACTCTTGTAACCTAGTACATGTTGGGCTTACAAAGGCTATCTCGACAGGAGCACAGCTCTAAATGCAAGAAGAAAAGCTTTCTGCACAGCAAGAGCAGAGCAGAGCATATAGTAGCTGATATGTCCCATCACATACAAATCTTCAGCATCATTTATTTCCATTTTTATTAAGTAAGTCTTAATGCTTTTTAATGAAGACACTCTGGCATAATATGCAATAATGTAGGAGAAAATATTTAGGTCCATTATATCATCATTTTTCTTTTAATACAACGTGGTATTTACTGTTTTGATGTCTGTTTATTGCCTAGAATCTAATGGAAGTCAGCCTGTCGTGCGCTGTTCAGCGAGCGGAGTGACACGTGAGACTCCACTTGATCAATGGGCTCATTATCACCTTCTAATTACCCACAGATTTCCAGGTGTGTCCATTACATATTAAATGAAACCTGCCTACTGTTACTTAGTGTTAGCCAAGAGGTCATCCAGGAGGACCCTATCCCTCTTCCCTTGTCATGTGACTGTCTCTCCGGAGTGATTTAACAGACCGCATTAATAGTCCACCTGGACAATCACTTACTAAAAGTCATTGCTTATCAATGTAGAAGATCAATTAGACAGTATTTACTATCAGGAATCCTTGAATTACTCTCCTCGTTCCCATCTGATCAGTCCAGGCGCCGGGCAGTGAATAAGGGGTTAAGCCATTAGATAAATGAGGTATTTATATGAGTTTTGTCTCTCCCTTCTGTTTATTTCCCATGCGTTGTGTAGGAAATAATGAGTAGGTGATTAATATGCTGCCTTGTCTTAACTCTCCCTCCTGCTCTTCTGGAATACAATGATGGGATTTGCAGATGTTCAGACATGTAATACACAGTCCGATGACAGATATGACTGGGGCATAACCATGTCAGGTTATCTGTAATAATAAAAACACATTCCTGGACTTTGATCTGGGCTTTGACATTGTCTACCATTATGCTGTGCTAGAGGGGGAAACATATTACACTGCAAACAATAGGATGGCTTGAAATGCTACAATGATGTGGCTGCCAATCGACTGGTAATATAGAAACCGTGATCTGCGTTAAGTAGATAACAGATAATTAGACCGTAACGAGAAGCTGGATATTAAGTGCAACTGCTTAATAAGGACAGCAGAAAATCATATTACTTGGCTGATGTCTCCATGGTAACCAGATACCCGCTCCATATCATGTATGCACCGTGCACCCTTCTTCTTTATGTTCCGCCATGCTAAGTGCTTTTATTGTGCCTGGACAAACCGGACATATGACGTTATTTAATGGACAGATACAAATGAAACATAGAAGTAAAAAGAATGTTAAAAAATAACTAAATTGCGTGTCGTGTGTCCGCACTTCACCTTGCGGTGAGTTTCTCGGATTCATTAGTTAGTGTTCTGTTAATTAATTGAAATGGAGCATGGATAGACTGTAAAGTTTTTCTAACCGTGAAATTGCCTAAAGCAGTAGTGCTCAATCTTGTTTTCTATCCTTGGTACTAAGTGTCAGGATGCCATTTTTCTGGGACACTAGAAGAGGTGTTTTGCAGTAGTAATTTTATTACTTAAAGGAAGACTCTGGAAAAGGCAGGGTAAATGGGGGTCAGTGAAAGACTCTTTAATGCATTTTGGACAACGGCGCTTGTATGACTTTTGCCAAAAAGATTTGTTGCATCACAACCTGACAACATAGTATTTGGTGCATGCTTTTTGGTGCTGTTAAAGCACAATTCTATGAAACGCTATAATTGTACAATTATTTTACCATATAGAAAACGTTAGCTTTAGGTTAGCAGTTATATGAACATGTTGAAACATCATTACTGCAGAGACCATCAAGAGAAGGGCTGTGGAGTTGGTAGGTCAAACCACTGACTCCTCACTGTTTCTATAGACTGACTCTGACTCCTGTTCGGACTCCTTCATAAATGGCTGACAACCATGGTCAGTCAGAAGGAGTAAAACTTCTCTACTTCATTAAAAGTAGGCCTAGGCCACTGAGGAGAGAAAGTTTCACCAGCAACATAGAAGGCGATTCTTTACAGCAAGAATAGCGAGGCTATGGAACTCTTCCCCAGGAAATGGTGGTGGTGGATTCAGTGAACAAGTTCAAAGGGGGCCTGGATGCCTTTGGGCCCCTTCACACGGCATAAGCGCACCGCTCATTCAGACCCCTATACGCGAGCGCTTCAAAACACATCCCATTCACTTCAATGGGAGCGGGAGTAAAGCCGGCTTTACGTGCACTCCCATTGAAGTGAATGGGATGTGTTTCGAAGCGCTCGCGTGTACGGGTCTAAATGAGCGGTGCGCTTACGCCGTGTGAAGGGGCCCTTTCGTGAACAGAGCAATATTACGGGTTATGGGTTCTATATTTTAAGGACACGTTGATCCATGGTTTTTATACTGACTGCCAGATTGGAGTCGGAAAGGAATTTTTTCCCCTAGAACGGGGCAACTGGCATAAGCTTCATGGGGTTTTTTTCTTGCCTTCCTCTGGATCAACACTGTAGGGACTGTAGGGTTATAGGTTGGACTTGATGGACTGATGTCTTCATCTAACCTCATCTACTATGTAACTATGTAAAAGCTAGTGATTGGATTTTTCTGAAAGTAAATATGGAACAAACCATACATCTAATTAAATATACAATATAAATAATCATATAATATATTTTTAAAATATTTGTTTTATTTTGAAGTCAGAGTCTATGATTTTTCCCCCGCTCTGGCATCAAAAATTGACCCCCAACTCCAACTCCACAGCCTTGGTCAAGGGATCAAGAAGCAGAGGTATGACAGAATGTATGATTTTATTTATGTGCTGGACTATATTTAACTCTGATAAGAATTGTCAGCAAGTGATGGGCTCCAAATACACTCTAAATGGATTGCTAAGGATCCTTGGGGTTTTTTTTGTCAGAGCTTTGGCCCACTTGTGGATCCTTTGGTACTATGGTGGACCAATACAACTGCACTGAAGCACCTCTTACATTCCAGCTTCAGAATAGAATGAATTATTTTTAATTATATTATACAATATTTAATTATTTGTAATTAGTTCAAAGTATAGTTTGTTGCATATTTACTTTATTAGAAATCACTAGCTTAATGAACTAGAACAGACCTGGGCAATGTACGGCCCGCGGGCCACATCCGGCCCTCTGCCTTGTTCTGTCCGGCTCGCATAGCTTTTGGAAGTTTGTTCAAGGACCTGTGATGACGTCGTCACAGCCTATCACCAGGATAGGCTATGACTCATTAGTGGGCGGAGCCACATAGGACAGTGTGAAAGAGCAAGCTGCCGGCAATGGAGGCTGCTGGATGATAAAGAAAAGAGAACAGCATTTGTGAGCAAGAGGGGGGTACTAGGGGCAGATGTTGGGGGGCAGTTAAACTGAATGCAGATGGAGGGAGGACATTAAACTAGGGGCAGATGGAGGTGACATTAAACTGGGGTCAACTGGAGGAGATTAAACCATGTGGGGTAGCTGGAGGGGGACATGTCTGCCTCTAGTTGCCTCCAGTTTAATGTCCAACTATCCCCACTTTTTAATGTCTCCCTCCAGCTGCCCCAGTTTAATGCCCCCTCTAGTTTCTGCTAGTTTACATTGAAGCACCAGGAGAAGGACTTAATACTGTGGGACATTTGGAGGGGAACATTATAATGTGGGGACATATAATGTACGGGTGACTTTAATAGGATTATACTTTGTGGGGCACATGAAAAAATGATTGAGAATGGGTGAAGTCAGCGTAGAAGTGGGTGGAGCTAAATTTTCAGTGGCCCTCTAGAACCGTTACAATTTCTCATGTGGTCCCATGGGAAAATTAATTGCCCACCCCTGAACTAGAAGATCTTTACAGCTGCTGACTGACCATAGTTGTCAGCTATTTCTGAAGGAGTCGGAAGCAGGAGTTAGAATTGGTGGTCTGGTCTTCCAACTCCACTGCCCTGTTTAGCTTTACTAAAGCATGTAACAACGAATAAGAAAAAAAATGACTTTGTAACTGGGTGTACACATTCTTTTTTCATATATTTCTTGAGGAATCAAACTAATGGCATTCCATATGTTGCAAAAAATGTTCTGAATGTGCATTCATTGGTAATGTGCTCACTATGTAATCTCATTTTATTGTAACCTTGGCATGCTTTTTGTGCTGCAATAACCACATCTAATTCAGGTGTTTAAAGAAAACATAAACCAAATCCAAGCCAGAGATCACTTATGCTAAAATTATTCCTCATGTAGATGTAATGCCCAGAGCCTCATAAATATAGAACTAGCCTATGCAAAGCAGCCGTTCGCTCCTGCCTTACAAGCCGCTGACTCATCAGCTCCTATTCGGGCATATAAATTATGCACTATTGAGTTTATAACAGCCATAGTTGTAGACATCGAAATTAAACTAATTGACTTTGTGCAAATAATTTGTAGAGCATGTAAAGCAGAACTGTAAATTTCTTCATACTTTTTATTGAAGGGGAAACTTTTAATGATGTGTACAGCATCAACAATCTTTAAGTGCTGCATTTGAGCTCCTGTGGAGAGCTTCAAAATCGCCTGTAGGTAGCACCATGGCATTTCCAAGGTTATGCGCCTTAAAAGATCCTTTTTACACTATTGCCAAACTAATATATGTTGTTCTATGTTAAAGGGATTGTCCAAGACCTGAAGAGTTTTGATACTGATAACCCATCCACAGGATATCAGAACAGTCAGGGTCCAACACCCGCACCAAGCAGCCGATGCAGCCATCACAAGCCATATATTAAGTATACGGCTAGAAGCAGCCATGATCCTATTCAAGTGAATGGAATCAGGACTGTTAAGGCACCACCACTACAGTGTATGGAGCTTTGTATACTATATGGAGTTTCCTGTCTATACAGTGTAGTGGTGGCACCTGGAACGGCAGCCCCTCTCCTATACACATGAATAAAAAAAAAGGTTCCTATTAAAAAAAAAAGTTGTAAGAGTAAATAAAAATAATAAAAAAATTATCTCTTAGGTCTAGTTCACACGGAGTTACATGAATTTCGCGTGTGAACATTACACCTGGTGCTCCGGCATCCCGTTGCAGCGTTCCACTCCGGATTAGGCCCAAATGAATGGACCTAATCGGGAGGAAGCCTCGCACCGTTGATGCCACGACTGATTCAGCTACGGAATCCACAGGAAGAAGGGGCATGTCGCTTCTTTTTTCTGCTACTAGCTAGCGGAAAAAAGAAGTGAGCGGCTCCCATTGAAGTCAATTTTTGGCAGAGGATTTTGAGACAGATTCCGTGTCAAAATCCGCTGCCAAAAGACTCTGTGTGAATGAGCCCTTACAGTTCCAGACGCCATTGTTACCAGTCCTTGTTGATGGTTCCTGATGACCTGTTTGTGCTCAGTTCACTGCTGTAGCCAATCCCTGTACACAAATGGGAACAAACTGGTAACAAGGATAAGACTGTTGTTGCTGGAAGGAGAATGTGGAAAGGTCTTTTATTTCCACTATTTCCATCCATGCTATGGAGTCAGACATCCCGAATATATACAGATCATTCAGTAGTTAGCTTGGGAATATGGGGGTACTGTATTGGGTTACTTGTTTTTGCTTTTAGTCTTGATACTGTTACCAAATAAAATCAGCGATCATTCACATTTAACTTCCTTTCAAGGGACTCAATTGAAACTTGGGTGCTTTGTTACAATAGGTATATGTTCTGCAGATAAAAGTAAAGCCGATTGAATGTGACCGTGTGCTAACCGGCTGCCGTGAATGAACGGCATAGGTGGTGCATGGGGGACACACAGATGTCGTCCATGCTCCACCTGTGCACCATTCGTGACAGTCATGTGTATAAGCCCATAGAAATGAATGCGTCAGTGTGCTATTCGGGAAAAAACCCATTCATATGTTCGTCTCCAAGGGGGCTTACTAATAGGTTTACTTTTAATATATGCATAGTAAGCGGATGGAGAAAAGGCTAGTATAAAGTGTTAACTTCGTGCCCATGAATGTTTGCCCAGTCCTCATAATTAGGGGCTTGGTGGTGCCAGCAGCCATGACAATCTCGACCATATCCCAGTAGCCTATAAAATCAGTACCAGCAAGCTCTGCAGCTAAAGCCAGTTTTCAGCATTAATGTAAATATAAATGCTCAAGGAAAAAGCACAGATGGTTTACACAGGCACGGGTACGGAAGAGCTAAGGGACCAGATGGCGTAATCGAATTGCATAGAAAGTATGTGAAATTATTACATTCCCAGTCGCATAGCAAAGTATTTTCTGATAACTATAAAAGGCTTCAAGAATAAATTGAAATCTCATCAGTATAAATCATGGAGACAATGTCATGTAGGAAACCTGTGCCCACCCATTGATAAGACTGATATTCAGTGTAGACACTTGTGGTATATGGTATATGATACCCCTTCAAGGATTATGCTAAGCTATTAGTTTCGAGGCTGTACCGTATTTGTATAACCTTTTTATGACAAATGAAACAGCAAAGCATAAAACCTTTCAAGACCACACACTTAAGCCAACGGCTTCCTAATAGGTTGTTGCTGAGCGGTTAACAGACCATACAGTCTACACTTGTTATGTTCAACACTAGAAAGATGAAATATCATAGATAGAAATGTGCAATGTACCTTGTGCGGTCATCCATCCTGTATATCAGTGTCATGGATCAGTTACCTGCAAGTGTCTCATTTCCAAGTGCCAGGCAGCTCTTAGCAGATAAATAGAAGTCACTTCTCGAAATGCCCATTCATTTTTGTTTCTGATTCCTCAAAGAGAGCATCTGCCATCTTCTGAAAGCTATTAAGTAAACTTCCAAAGATATGTGGTGTATTCCGCATCGTACATTAGATCTGTAACTGGAGGCCGAGCTCTTGTTAGGGCCATTGATCCCAGTAGCGAATATACTTCAAAGTCTTTATCATTCATAAATCATTATAATTATATGATATTTTTAATATGTCTTATATAGACAGATACAGGAGTGTGTTTATGTAAAAGCTAATGGGCTATGACTTTTTCTTTGCCTATGCACTAGATTTTTTATACCATCATGAAGGATATGATAGACATTTTCATCGGTGTGGTCCTCCAACAAGGAATCTCCTCTTACCGAGAAAGTGAGCTAGCCACCAGTGCCCAAAGATAATGCCACTTTGAGTAGCCTTTACATTTTTGGATGCTACCATAAGAATGTCTTCCCAGCCACTTACAGATGTGTCTACATTATCCTGGCAGCTTTACTTAGCGCTCTATATCTACTGAGCCACATTCACTAAGATGATTGCCCCACGTTTGTGGAATAGCGCATATCATTCTTAGACACATTTAGTTTTTAGTTTTAGTTTAGCCAAAAAGAAGAGTTTACGACATCCACGACCTTTTCCATTTTCAGACTTGAATGTGAGCATAACCCGGAATTGTCTATTTCAAGTCACATTTTCAGACAAAATTTTGTTCCGTTGGAATGAATTCACTGACATTATTTCTAAGGGGCACAAATAACTTTTTACGTGGTAATGGATGGCATTTCTTTTGTATAGCTTGTATATTGTGTTTACTAGGATGACGTTCTTTTCAGACTGCACTGGCTGCCTTACAATCATTTTGGGATTATTTGTTACCATAATAAGCACTCACTTTAATTGTATGTACTTTCTGTAGAGGACTAGGCTATTTTACTCCAACTCTAGTCTGGTATATAATTTTGAGAGAGTTATGTCCAACCATGTCCTATACTGGTATTGTCTTTTTCTATCATGGTTTTATTATTTTTTGCGAGCATATTTTGTTTTACAGAATCATTCTCAGACTAAGGGTCCTTATATACAGGCATATTAACTTGTTTAAAGAGGGCTTCTTACGTCCTTATAGATGTGCGTTATTATATACCATTAGAAAGCCGACAGCCCCGGTGCAGGAGATATCGGTGTTGGTATTTTCCCACTATCAGAAGGGCGGAACTTACATCTCAAATTAACAGTACCGATATCTCCAGTGCCGGGACTCATACCGGGAAAGCTGCTAGTATGCCGAATTCAGTGCACCGCCAGCTTTCTAGTGTTATATAATATGGCACATCTATGAGGATGTGAAAGAACCTCTTTATGTGCATTCGTATGTTTCAGTTATGTGGCCTTATTTCACTTGTATGATTGTACAATCGTTCATTTCTCACTTACAGTTTCCATTATTGTTGGCAGTATATCCCTTAAGTACTCTAGTTAATGTGCTGCTGGTAAATAGTCATTTTTTTGGCATAAAAGCAAAAAAACATGTATGTTTGATTGTGAACAAACGTTCGTACAAGTGATCATTTGGGTGATCATTGCCTTGTTTAAAAGACCCTTAAAATACCACTCCAGTGTATTTTTTATTCATTTTCCCTTTAGTTCAAGGCATACTTCCCTCTGTTGAAGGAAGAGATTAGTCAACCAGCATCTTTTTATCGGTATTACAGTTGCCAAGCAAGTTCCATTGGCTGGTCATGCTGTCCTGCCAATTCACACCCAACCCAGAAGTCACTATTTCTATGTAAGGCCTAATTCACATTTGAGTTTAGTATTCCATTTGGGGAGTCTGCTTGGGGACCCCCTCAAACGGAATACTAAACACATTGACAAGCGGTGAGCAATGAAGGCACATGAACCACATAGACTATAATGGTGTCTGTGTTTTCTGTGCAATGCATACGAATCATGCGGAGAGGAAAGTAGCTCATTAAGTACTTTTCTCTCCGCTTGTTCCGTGCAGACACTGTGAGGAAAACACACGGACCCCATTATAGTCTATAGTTCCGTGTGCTTTAATAGACTCACTGCTTGTCAGTGCATTCAGTATTCCATTCTGGGGGTCTCTAAGTGGACTCCCCGAATGGAATACCGAACGCAGATGTGAACCAGGCCTAAGTCTATGAGGGTCTACATGTCACATGCTTATAGATTTGCTTCGAAAACAGAGACGTCTGGCTGTTGTGAATCAGCAGGTCACTCTTCCAATCGCATGACTAGCTGGAAAACCCGCTCAGTGGCTGTGTTAGAGAAAGAAGCAGCTATGTCAGTAAGCTCATCAGTCTTTGGATAGCACCAAAGACCGATCTTTGAATTTCATCAAAGATGAAAGAAAACAAAGAAAAGTACTTTAAACATACAGATGTTGAAAAAAAGTGGTTAAGGATTGCAACCACCTTAATTCTTTTAGTGTGATGTCTCGGTGGTTAGCACTATTGCTAAGTCCTAAGTTTAAATTCATCCAAAGAAAACAGGTCCACCATAAGATGAAAACAAAAGGAGAGAGACAGTGAGCACACTAAGTGTAGTATTTAACCATACAAATATGGACTGTTCAGATTGAGTAATGCGATAACCAGATGGCCCCTCACCTGATGAGGTTGTGAAAAGTCACAACCCCGTGTTGCTTTTTGGACGTGAATCCCAGTTGAGAGTGGCAGCGGTTAAGCCTGTACACCAGAGTACCGGAGGAACAATGGACAACAAAAAGGACCGAAGGTCCGTAGCAGGAGATCCGCACTCGCTGATCGAGGAGGTAAAGTGTAAGCTAAATATTCAAGAGTAACTCTTTATTGAGGCCCAATGTGACCTGTCTATATGCACTTGAGAAAGGGCCTGGTTTGGCCCAAACGCGTTGTGCTTATTTGTTTTTATTAATCTCAATAAAGAGTTTTACTTGAATATTTGGCTTGCACTTTACCTCCTCGACCAGAGAGTGTGGATCTCCTGCTACGGACCTTCAGTCCTTTTTGTTGACCATAAGATGAAAGTCCAAGCTAACCGTGTCCAGTATTTTTTTGAGAATAAGACGCTTCGGACTATAAGACACACCCCAGGCTTAGACAACAAAAATTAGGAAAACTATTTCATGTTAATTTAAAGAGGACCTTTCACCACTTTTGGGCACATGCAGTGTTATATACTGCTGGAAAGCTGACAGTGCGCTGAATTCAGCGCACTGTCGGCTTTCCCGATCTGTGCCCGGTGTAAAGAGCTTACGGTGCCGGTACCGTAGTGCTCTATGGTCAGAAGGGCGTTTCTGACCATTAGCCAGGAACGTCCTTCTGCCTCGCGGCGCCAATCGCGCTGTGCTGTGGAGCGGGGAGGAACACCCCCTCCCTCTGCTCACACAGCTCGTCCATAGACGAGCATTATCAGGAGCGGGAGGGGGGAGTTCCTCCCCGCTCCACAGCACAGCGTGATTGGCGCCGCGAGGCAGAAGGACGTTCCTGGCTAATGGTCAGAAACGCCCTTCTGACCATAGAGCACAACGGTACCGGCACCGTAAGCGCTTTACACCGGGCACAGATCGAGAAAGCCGACAGTGCGCTGAATTCAGCGCACTGTCAGCTTTCCAGCAGTATATAACACTGCATGTGCCCAAAAGTGGTGAAAGGTCCTCTTTAACCTTCTCTGGTGGTCAAATGGAGTCAAAGAGTCAATGTAATTAACTAGTGAAGAGGCACTAAGGAGCTTTAGCCTCTGTGGGGAACACTAAGGTGCATTATACTTTAGTATTTAGTATGTATTTATGTCCCATGAATTTAAGCTTCTTCAAATAAGTTGACATATCGATACTATGTGTATTCTGGTGAATTAGCTTAATATTTTTTTATCATTGAGCAGGAACCTCAGTACCTACATAATAGTGTCCTGACCCTGGAGTGGAGTATACTGTATTTTATAAGATAATATAATACCACTACTTCCAGCTGTGTTTCAATAGTCCCTTTTTATTCTATCATAGTCACCATATGATAAATCTGTTCATGAATATTTATACTAGCAATTACATTATGATTTTAATACATATATGAAAAAGTGAAAGAATAAGTCCGTTCATTTTTACAGGAATACAGTAGTTGCCAAGAGGCCTTTTTTTTGTAACGTGCAGTTGGACAAATACAATAGTGCGTATTGAGTTTTTATGGCCTTTAAGTGTAATTCCATCCTTTATTTGTATATGAACAGGTAGACAGAAATTATCGACTAACCGATAATCAATGTGACACTGTTTAGTATATATTACAAGGCCAAAGTGGCACTATATTTAATGATAATATAATGACTGGCGTGCAATGTGTGCTAACTATTTAGAGCTGCTTGTAAAATTGATTTTATGTAAACACAATATGGCCTTAGAAAGCATAGTATTTATAGCTAGCATGTGTCGCTTCTAATTTATAGAGCTGTCTGTTGTGCCTTAGTTTTTTTTTTATTACCAGCACTTAATGGATTGTGTAGAGTCTTAGTATATATTAACTTGCATTACTTTTCTTGGCTACTACTCTATCCACGTCACATAAATAAAATCAAAGACCCAATCAAACGTAGATAGAAAGTGTTACAATATAATGTGAAAGAGTACAAGTGTGAACCGTTAATGCCTATCCTTCTATAGAAGTGCTCCGTACCTTTTATTTACATGTGCATTTCCTTTTATTGTTATTTTCTGCCTGACTGCTCCTTCCATGTAAATGAGTGTAAACCCTAATGATGGCTGTACACCTTACAATGCTGCTGTTTAGCTGACAACGTTTTCTTTCGAACCACATCCCCCTTCATACATATACAAGCTTTGTGGAGCATTCACGTGTTCTCAGTAGAGATAGAAAAATAAGCCTTTTCCAAACACCTATGGATGAACTTGTATCACCCTTGAAAAATCCAATATATTAGATTGTAAGCACCCCACCCCCATTACCCCGAACAAATAGCACTGCAAGAGTGAAGTGAGGGCAACCCCATACACATTAAATGGTCAGTTAGTCTTGCCAAAATTGTAATGGTTCGGATGACTTTCATCCAGTGTGTTTTCACACAACAGTGAAAAACAGCTGTTTTTTTTTAACCAACCAAAATTACAAAGAAGCTTTTAGAAGCCATTCACTAGGCTAAATATGTAGAGAAATTCTGCCTCTGGCTAGGTTCACACCTTCACCTCCTCTACGTTCAAGGTTTCTGTCCCCAAATCCGCTTAAAAAATGCAGAGAGTATTTTACAGGACTTTTCTTTCTGCACTTTTCAGGTAGAAACGTGGCAGACACCATTATAGTCTACAGGGCCCATGGGTAATCACTTTTTAAACAAATTAGGTTTCCGTTTGGGGAAGGGGGTCCCCAACCATAAAGGGGCTGTTCAGCAAACTGTCTTAGATCGAGCAGGACGCTTATTTTTCAGACCCAGTAGACAGGAAAAAAGGAGAGCAGGAGACGCACTGGTCCAAACTTGAATTCTTCATTTAATACACAACGCGTTTCGGGTTAAGCACACTGTCTGAAGCGTGTACTTGAGAAAGGGTGCTTAACCCAAAACGCGTTGCGTGTTAAATAAAGAATTCACATTTGCACTAGCGCGCCTCCTGGTTTCCTTTTTTCCTGACTATTGGATGTTCCACATGCTGACACCAGCTGTTTGGCATACCATAGGCTTGGCTGGTGCTACTGAGGTCCACATATCTGCAGAGGTTGCCCCCATCTGGACACTCCTCACCTACATGTCTACATAGTGGTTGTGAGCTATTGTCACAACCACTAAAGGGGAGTTTTCTACCATTTATTTGGTATTACTTTTACGGTATCACTCTATTAGCGCTTGGAGTTGTGTGTTTTTCTTTCTTCTCGGTACTTATTTTTCAGAGTCCTACTTCAGTTCCTACCTCCCATTGAAAACAATTGGAGAAACACTTGGGGATTTCGAAGCACAATACCCCTTCAAACCAGCGCCAAATTCCTCTGTGAGAACATACCCTTAAAATGAGAGTGAATTCACATGTCCTTTTTTTAATTTTGGAAAAACAGGAACAAAAAAAGTCATTAGGAAACTGTAATATTCTACATTTATCCATTATTTATGGTCACACAAAGCCAACAGAAATCAAATTGTTAATGGACGTAAAAACGAATTATCCAAGTTATGTTTATTATAAACAGATCATTGGGTTGGTTCAAAAAAAGAAAAAAAACACTGAAAATCCATCCTTCTTTTAATCGCAGCTCTGGAGCACAAACTGCAGCTCCAACAATGAATATACATAAATCAGAAACATTCAGAAGAACATGTGTGTTGTATTATTTGCCTCTAGAACGGTTCTTACACCCGGACGGTGTGCAGAATTGCTCTTTGAATGTTATATGTATACATATGCAAGAAATGACATATAGAAAACACTCATCATGTGGTCTTAGAGGGACTTGGGCACGAGAAAATGATCGAATTTGTTATTTTAGAGTACTATGCCTGAAGTTCAATACAAATTGACATGATTTAGCTGGAGGAAAGCGGTTTGGTGCTTCACTCTCGCCATTAGACTGATGATCATCATTATTTGTTATTAGAAACATTTGTTAGATGTCAGCTTATCCTGCAGCTCGGCACACTGTGTAACAAGGCCTTCTATTTAAGGTACCCATAGGTAAAGCTGCACTATGCTGTCTCTGCACACAGTCAATTCTAATGTAAGTCTATGGCATTTAACATTTTTATGATTTCTCCTACAGTGACATCTGCTTAAAGAACATTTATATTATTTCTGTCTTAAAGGGGTTTTGAGCAATCAAGATATCAATGATGTATCCTAAGAATAGGTCAGATTAGTAGGGATCTGACACCCAGCAGCTGAAATACAGAGAATGGAGCAGGACACAGACAGCGCTGTTCTCTTTTAGTATACCCACTACGTCATCCCACAGCATAGTTACTATTAGTTCACCATTTTTCCACTGATCTCCACTTTTCACTGTAGTACCCATCTCCCTGACATAGCCTATAGCGCTAACTCTTTTCATTATTTTCTTATTTATCTTATTTCTTCTATTTATCCTCCGATATGTCTCGCCATATTTTCCCCATGCCTTCCTAGGACAGTATACGATACCTTTTGCCTGTATTTGTTCCACATTGGGCTGTTCCTTCACTTTGTCATAATACTTTATTCTTCTTATACTTCTCTGCTCATAGTTTATTGCCTCCGGACGGTATAATGCCCCCATAGTGGCATACATCTGGTATAACTTATTGGTTCCACCACACAGTATATAGCAACATCTGTGCCTGCACAAAGTATAATGCCTCCTTACTGCCCTCCACATGTTATATCACCCAATTAGTACCCCCCAATAGAATAAATTCTACCACACAGCACAATGCCACCAGTGTGCCCTCAGTGGTGGTGTGGAGGGCCCACAAGAACCTCCTCCTATACTCCTACATATAAGCTTCCAGCGGTCTGGAGAAGGACTACTTTCCCAAGTGCTATCTCCTTTGGACTAATATATCACAGTAGTAGCAGCAGCAATGATTGACAGTCATCCTTACTGCCTACCCAGCATATCCACGCTTGTGCTACTCCTATGTAGGCAGCAGGGACAATAACCAATCTTTGCTCCTGCTACTGTAATACATTAGTGCAAAAGGGACAGTGGGCAGGCAATCAATCTCCCAACCACTGTCATCTTGCAGAAGCAAGGCGGCAGAGGTCTGGACTGGTGGCAGCTACGTCTCAGGGCAATCTCAGATGCATTCTACCAGTTGTGTACCCCTGATCTACAGTAATACAGGGGAAATAGAGGAGCTGAGGGCCTAAAGATTCCCCAGCCCTGGTTGTTGCATTGTATGCTGTCTTTTTCATAGCAGACAGCTATGCACCACTCACTTCTATAGGATGAGGTTACAGCATTCATACAGGCTCTGTAGCCCTTTAACAAAGCTGATTTATGGGGTCCCAGCTGTTTCTGAGTTGAACACCCTCCTGAACGCCCTTCCATATTAAGATATGTGGTCATTACAGAAAGTGATCGCCCAGTGGCACGTATACGGCGTGTCAGAGTTTGCGCGCTCAAAAAGATCCCATTGATTTCAATGGGAGTTTCGAGCGTATATGCCACGTTATTTTGCGCTCGTAATTTTGCGGCCGCAAAATTACAGGCGCAAAATAACGCGGTGTATACGCTCGTATACGTGCCAGCTTGCGCTCCATTTTACGTTGTGTGAACGTACCCGTAGCCATAAATGCTAAGATGGAGATACCCCTTTAAGTCTTGTTTAAGCAAATTTTACAGGTCAAGCTCTTAAGATAATTTTTCTAAGACATTTTTCAAGATCACTAGGAGGAGCTAACACGGTATAGAGGTGTGCTTTTTTCTTTAAACTGATTCCTACACAGAAGTAACTAGTAAATCTTAGAAATGACTTGGTAAATTCCTTTGTGCTAGTAATTGTATACTTTCTTTACTATTATTACATGGTTTCTATGGCGGAGGTTTTTTTTGGCAAGTCATGAGCTGTGAAATAAACCCTATTATGCCTTTAGCTTTGATGACTAGTGAGAAGCTTAAGAATAGCTTAACCCCTTTCTTGTCCGCAGTCTAAGCAGCATCTAAGTAAAACTTAGTCGTGTCTTAGCTGTAAAAGAAGTCACTTGAATTATTTACTTACTTATTGGATGTCAGGGTTTCATCTTTGAGCATTGCCTTTGATAGAATTACAGTCATAGCCATAAGTGTTGGCACCCCTGAAAGTTTTCCAGAAAATGAAGTAGTTCCAGAAAATTATTGCAATTAGACGTTTTGTCATACACATGTTTATTTCCTTTGTATTTATTGGAACAACACCAAAGAAAACGGGGGAAAAAAAGCCAAAAATTATATAATTTCACACAAAATTCCAAAAATGAGCCAGACAAAATTACTGGCACCCTCAACATAATATTTGGTTGCACACCCTTTGGAAAAAATAACTGAAATCAATCGCATCCTATAACCATCTACAAGCTTCTGACACGTCTCAACTAGAATGCTGGGCCACACTTCTTTTGCAAACTGCTCCAGGTCTCTCATATTTGAAGGTGTCTTCTCCCAACAGCAATCTTAGGATCTTTCCACAGGTGTTCAATGGGGTTTAGATCCGGACTCATTGCTGGCCACTTTAGAACTCTCCAGCGCTTTGTTTCCATCCATTTCTGGGTGGTTTTTGAAATATATTTGCGGTCATTGTCCTGCTGTAAGACCCATGACCTAGGACGCAAACCCAGCTTTGTGACACTGGGCCCTATTTTGAAACTGAAAGTCTCTTGGTAATCTTCAGATGCCATGATCGCTTGCTCACAGTCAAGGCAGCCAGTGCCAGAGGCAGCAAAACAACTCCAAAATATATTTTTTGAATGTTGGTACATTGTTCTTTTCTTTGTAGGCCTCTTTCCATTTTCAGTAAACAGTAGAATGATGTGCTTTATCAAAAAGCTGTATCTTGGTCTCATCAGTTCACAAGATGTTTTCCCAGGATTTAAGCTTAGTCACATACATTTTGGCAAACTGCAGTCTAACCTTTTTTTTATGTTTCTGTATCAGCAGTGGGTTCCTCCTGCGTCTCCTCCCATAGTGCTTCATTTCATTCAGAAATGCCAAACCGCCATTTTTTTCATCGTTTTGCCTCTGATTTAAATAAATGGTGATTTAAGCAATAGACATTTCCCAAAATGATATGACTATAGAGTGCATCAGGTGCCGCAAAAAAAAACACTCTATGCGTCCCCATACAGCTGCAGGCTCACCTGTCAATGTGGCCTTGCAGCTGTTGCAACTCCCATCTATTAAATATTTTACCATTTTTTACTTCAAATTTTTTTCCTCTATTTTCCTCCTCTAAAACCTAGATGCGTCTTATAGTCTGAAAAATATGGTAAATACTCCTTGGTGACAACAAGTTAGTCATTAAGTAGCCTGAAACTAGCGTGTCTCCTTTATGTGAAGTCCTCTGGGGAAAGGCCAGTTTGCAACAGGGGACTGGAAAACATTGGGAGTAGGGGCGATACATGGTTCTGTAGATTATACTGGGATCTTGTCTTTACGCATAATTGCAGCATATCCAGTGGTTTGAGCGGTATGGGGGGGTAAGGAAATAGATGACTGTGGGGACCAAAGTAGAGCCTGGAGCAAGGCCGCAGCCACCAGACTTGACTCCAATAACACCCATTGTGTGCAGTCCGCAGAGTTGTATATGGAGCATATTTGGAATTGTTGGACTGCAATATAATATTTAGAGAGATTGGAGGCATTAAATTCTCCTATGTGTTTCTGAAGGTACATAATGCATCTTTATACCTGTGATTCCATGTAAGCCTAGATGTAATGAAAGATTTCTCTCTGCAATCCCACCAGAGAGGAGGCTGTCACTGGGATCTCCAATGTGAAAATAATAAAGGATTCTTGGTAGTGTAACCATTTTAACTGTGTTAATACTACTTGACGCTAGGTTCACACCTGCGTTCAGGGTCTCCGTTCTATGGTTCCCGTCTTCTGCATGCCAGAAGACGGAAACCATAGACCGGGTCCGGCCGTGAGCGGCGGTGAGCGTTTTAGGCTCTCCTCCACGAAACCGGATTTTTTAATCCGGACACAGAGTACTGCATGTCCGACTCTGTGTCCGGATTATAAAACCCGGTTTCACGGCAGAGAGCCTAAAACGCTCACCGCCGCTCACGGCCGGACATCTTTCTCACCCATTCAAATGAATGGGTGAGAGAGACTCCTGCAGGTTTCCGTCTCCTGCCTCTGTTTTAGGCAGCAAACGGAAACCTGAAGTGCGGAGTGCCGGCGCAGATGTGAACGAGCCCTGACTCAGGAGAGAGTAGGATAATACCAAGCGGTAAGGTCCTTCACTAGCTGTGGGATCAGAGAAGCGTTGTTCTATTTAATATAGCTATCAATGGAGTTACATAGGTTAATCCGTAGGTAAGGGAGGTATTTGTTCTATGTTTGAAATTTAAAGTTCCAGGTACACATTAAAGGGATTGTACTATTTTTTTTTTATTTTTTTTTTAAGAAGTACTTTTTCCCAAAAGCTGCAGCCATCTTGGAAATTGCTTGTGTTTGCCATTGCAGGTGAGTCTCATTCACTTGGACTCTAGTTAGTGGCATGTCCCCTATGTACAGCAAATCACATTGTATCCAAGATTTAAAAAAAATAGAGACAATCTCTTTTATTAAAGAAGATGGAAGTGACTATATAATGTCAATGATAATTATCATGTTGATCAAAGTGATTTTAATAATGTAATAGTTATTCATTAAAATAAACAGAATATTTAGGAAATCAATTATAATCCATATTGTGTTCTACTTATTAAAATGAACCTATCAGCTCTTTATTTCAGTAAGTTACTTGTATACTCCATTACATAACAGTCATGGACCTTCTTATCTTAGAACTGTGCCTTATGCTATTCCTATTATTTCTTCTAGAAATATATGAATACATTGACTATGGCGATTCCATGTAATATATATTTTTTATTTTTGTATAATGATGCATTTTTACTTGAGAAACAGGCAGGCTCAGAGGATTATTTATTTATTTTTAAATATTGTTTTTTATATATTTTTTATAGCCCCACAAAGGGATTGGAACATCTGATTCTGTAATTGCTGATGCACATGAATACATTAGGATACTATCGCAGCCCTCCTCTCAGATCTTGCCAGAGGCAGGCACGGTTTCCTCTAAGCTGCGCCTTATGAAAATTATATAGGTAGATTCAAGAAGAATGCTGCTAAATTATAGTCTCGGTAATCATAACTAAGAGAATAGAACGTATTTATTCACACACATAGTCACACTATGTATCCAAGTTTTATCTGTATACTATAATTTAGGATTACATTTGTCTGGCGGCGGGATGATGCACCTCCACATTTTCATTTGAATGATCTCTGATCTTTGACTATATCTCTACCAGAATGTTGGATCGGCCACCATTGGTGCTCTGACCTCTAAGAGTGCGTTCAACATGATGTAACGTGTAGCGTGATCTGGCACGTATACGGCATGTCAGAGTTTGAGCGCTAAAAAAGGTGCCATTGAGTTCAATGGGAGTTACAAGCGGATACGGCGCATTATTTTGCGCAAAATAACGCGCCGTATACGCTCGTAACTCCCATTGAACTCCATGGGATCTTTTTGAGCGCTCAAACTCTGACACGTTGTATACATGCCAGATCACGCTACACGTTACATCATGTGAACGCACCCTTAAGATCATCCGACCTAACATCCTGCAACTTATTTTTGTGGGGTTCATCAAGGGCTTTGTGATCTGCCTTCTTTTCTCCAACCACAGGATGTGAACGACCCGAGACATCACATCACTGAAACAACGGAGTTCATATCCGAGTATATTCTGGCACATGTCTTGACTTCCACCTATACATCCGCTGTGATACCAATGGAAATCATTGAACACTTTGAGTATATGGATAAAATTTGGATTTTTGTGTGTTTTTCATGTTAATAACTTTGTAATTTTCTCTCAGTTATGAATACTGAGGCTAAAATGTTGCACCATTTCCTTTGAATCACCCTATAGAGTTAAATAATGTCACACTCTGCAAACAGATATACAGTCCTATGAAAAAGTTTGGGCACCCCTATTAATCTTAATCATTTTTAGTTCTAAATATTTTGGTGTTTATAACAGCCATTTCAGTTTGATATATCTAATAACTGATGGACACAGTAATATTTCAGGATTGAAATGAGGTTTATTGTACTAACAGAAAATGTGCAATATGCATTAAACCAAAATTTGACCGGTGCAAAAGTATGGGCACCTCAACAGAAAAGTGACATTAATATTTAGTAGATCCTCCTTTTGCAAAGATAACAGCCTCTAGTCGCTTCCTGTAGCTTTTAATCAGTTCCTGGATCCTGGATAAAGGTATTTTGGACAAACAATTCAAGTTCAGTTAAGTTAGATGGTCGCCGAGCATGGACAGCCCGCTTCAAATCATCCCACAGATGTTCAATGATATTCAGGTCTGGGGACTGGGATGGCCATTCCAGAACATTGTAATTGTTCCTCTGCATGAATGCCTGAGGATTTGGAGCGGTGTTTTGGATCATTGTCTTGCTGAAATATCCATCCCCGGCGTAACTTCAACTTCGTCACTGATTCTTGAACATTATTCTCAAGAATCTGCTGATTCTGAGTGGAATCCATGCGACTCTCAACTTTAACAAGGTTCCCGATGCCGGCATTGGCCACACAGCCCCAAAGCATGATGGAACCTCCACCAAATTTTACAGTGGGTAGCATGTGTTTTTCTTGGAATGCTGTTTCTTTTTGGACGCCATGCATAACGCCTTTTTTTTATAACCAAACAACTCAATTTTTGTTTCCAAAATGAAGCTGCCTTGTCCAAATGTGCTTTTTCATACCTCAGGCAACTCTATTTGTGGCGTACGTGCAGAAACGGCTTCTTTCTCATCACTCTCCCATACAGCTTCTCCTTGTGCAAAGTGCGCTGTATTGCTGACCGATGCACAGTGACACCATCTGCAGCAAGATGATGCTGCAGCTCTTTGGAGGTGGTCTGTGGATTGTCCTTGACTGTTCTCACCATTCTTCTTCTCTGCCTTTCTGATATTTTTCTTGGCCTGCCACTTCTGGGCTTAACAAGAACTGTCCCTGTGGTCTTCCATTTCCTTACTATGTTCCTCACAGTGGAAACTGACAGGTTAAATCTCTGAGACAACTTTTTGTATCCTTCCCCTGAACAACTATGTTGAACAATCTTTGTTTTCAGATCATTTGAGAGTTGTTTTGAGTAGCCCATGATGCCACTCGTCAGAGGAGATTCAAATAGGAGATCAACTTGCAATTGGCCACCTTAAATACCTTTTCTTATGATTGGATACATCTGGCTATGAAGTTCAAAGCTCACTGAGGTTACAAAACCAATTTTGTGCTTCAGTAAGTCAGTAAAAAGTAGTTAGGGGAATTCAAATCAATAAAATGATAAGGGTGCCCATACTTTTGCACCGGTCAAATTTTGGTTTAATGCATATTGCACATTTTCTGTTAGTACAATAAACCTCATTTCAATCCTGAAATATTACTGTGTCCATCAGTTATTAAATATATCAAACTGAAATGGCTGTTGCAAACACCAAAATATTTAGAACAAAAAATAATTAAGATTAATAGGGGTGCCCAAACTTTTTCATAGGACTGTACATAGAATTAGACTCATTGGGGGAGATTTATTACTGTAGGTACGTCAGATTTGTGGCACGAAAAAGTCGCAAACCATGGGTGACACAATCTGCCACAAACATCTTAGATACTTTGATATTATAGGGAAGTTAGCTCGGTACAAGCAGTGGTGCGGACCCAAACAGTGAAGACAGGGACACAAAATGTGCAGCAAACTGATTTATTTAGAAAAACAAAACAGGAAAATAAACATTGACTTCAGGCACAAAATTAATAAAACAGAATACAGCCTTAACTTCAGGCAAAAACAAAATAAAAACCTGCTTGTCTGAGCAACTAACTAAACAGAATGAATAACCTAACTATACGTGTGGCTTGCTACCAGCCACACGAACAAAACAGGAGCGATATAGTCTCACTGGACTCAGGTTTACAGGACAGAACCACACCTCCTTTCACCTCATGGAACTGTACACAGTAACGAGCCCAGGATCTACACCAGGGCTGAGGCCTACTCCAGATCTGCCTTGGACCACAGATATGTCAGAAACCTGGGACTGATATATCTGGACTCCAGCACTGTGCCTGTCACCTTCTCACAATAGCTATTGACCATATAGAAATTGAATATATGTCTGATCCTGAGCACTTCAGCAGGATGTCAGCTGTAAACAATATCAGAGTTTTAAGGGACATAGCAAAGCCCAGTTCTGAATTAATTGTGCATTTCCAGGAAGAATAACAGAGTCCTAAGTAAGGGTGCTGTAGGGTATTGGCTTTTGCTTCGCATATTTACTAACACAGACATGTCCAGAGGGCTGACAGGTCCCATTTAACCACATTATCAGATTATATAAAGTGTTACCTATAAGATTATGGCAAGAATTATCACAGCAGAGGAACGACAAGTTATTATTAACTGACAATGGAGTGAAGTGTAAGATGTTCAATGAAGCGGCTTGTAATAATACGTGTGCATCCATTCTTAAAGCTTTTCCCAAGTGCACACTTCAGAAGAGAACAGAAGGCTGATATTTGCTGGATATTTTTATACTTGTCCACCAGACCTCCTGTCTGCGAACCTATTGAACTCAGCTGCGGGTTTTTTTTTTTGGTCCCTAAGCATTTTTTAACTTGAGCGGTATATTCAGAAAAATGCTATTGAATGGAAGTACTGGTAAAGGTGACCACAAATAGTGTTAAACACATGACTGAAATGTAGCTTGACCTGTGTTCTTAGAGTTCGGTTTCTATGGTCTCGTATCTAGTCTCTGCAATTTTCACTTACCACTGTTAGGCTGAGGCAGAAACACAGCTTATTTTGTTGCAGATTTTGCTTTATTCTTTTGAGCCAAACCTAGAAGTGACCACAAAAGGAATGGGAAATATATAGAAAGATTCTATTGGAACCAAAGATCTCAAATTTGGACCCATCAGACCAAAGCACAGATTTCCACTGGTCTAATGTCCATTCCTTGTGTTCTTTAGCCCAAACAAGTCTATTCTGCTTGTTGCCTGCCCTTAGCAGTAGTTTTCTAGCAGTTATTTTACCATGAAGGCCTGCTGCACAAAGTCTCCTCGTCTGCTGCTAGACCTCTGTGTGACATTGACCTGGTCTCTAATCTGAGCTGCTGTTATCCTGTGATTTCTGAGGCTGGTGACTCGGATGAACTTATCCTCCATAGCAGAGGTGACCCTTGGTCTTCCTTTCCTGGGGCAGTCCTCATGTGAGCCAGTTTCTTTGTAGTGCTTGATGGTTTTTGCAACTGCACTTGGGGACACTTTCAAAGTTTTCCCAATTTTTCGGACTGACTGACCTTTATTTCTTAAAGTAATGATGACCACTCATTTTTCTTTACTTAACTGCTTTTTTCTTGTCATAATACAAATTCTAACAGTCTATTCAGTAGGACTATCAGCTGTGTATCCACCTGACTTCTGCACAACACAACTGATGGTCCCAACCCCATTTATAAGGCAAGAAATCCGACTTATTAAACCTGAAAGGGCATACCTGTGAAGTGAAAACCATTTCCGGTGACTACCTCTTGAAGCTCATCAAGAGAATGCCAAAAGTGTGCAAAGCAGGAATCAAAGCAAAAGGTGGCTACTTTGAAGAACCTGGAATATAAGACATAGTTTCAGTTGTTTCACATTTTTTTGTTAAGTATATAATTCCACATGTGTTAATTCATAGTTTTGATGCCTTCAGTGTGAATCTACAATCTTCATAGTCATGAAAATACAGAAAACTCTTTGAATGAGAAGGTGTGTCCAAACTTTTGGTCTGTACTAGAGATGAGCGAACAGTGTTCTATCGAACACATGTTCGATCGGATATCAGGGTGTTCGCCATGTTCGAATCGAATCGAACACCGCGTGGTAAAGTGCGCCAAAATTCGATTCCCCTCCCACCTTCCCTGGCGCCTTTTTTGCACCAATAACAGCGCAGGGGAGGTGGGACAGGAACTACGACACTGGGGGCATTGAAAAAAATTGGAAAAAGTCATTGGCTGCCGAAATCAGGTGACCTCCATTTTAGACGAATAGTGGATTTCAAATCCGGGTCATATGAGAATGTGAACTTTGTGACTATGAGACAGGGATAGCTGTACAGGCAGGGATAGCTAGGGATAACCTTTATTTAGGGGGGAATGTTATTAAAAATAACTTTTTGGGGCTCTATCGGGTGTGTAATTGTGATTTTTGTGAGATAAACTTTTTCCCATAGGGATGCATTGGCCAGCGCTGATTGGCCGAATTCCGTACTCTGGCCAATCAGTGCTGGCCAATGCATTCTATTAGCTTGATGAAGCAGAGTGTGCACAAGGGTTCAAGCGCACCCTCGGCTCTGATGTAGCAGAGCTGAGGCTGCACAAGGGTTCAAGCGCACCCTCGGCTCTGATGTAGGAGAGCCGAGGGTGCACTTGAACCCTTGTGCACCCTCGGCTCTGCTACATCAGAGCCGAGGGTGCGCTTGAACCCTTGTGCACACTCTGCTTCATCAAGCTAATAGAATGCATTGGCCAGCGCTGATTGGCCAATGCATTCTATTAGCCCGATGAAGTAGAGCTGAATGTGTGTGCTAAGCACACACATTCAGCTCTACTTCATCGGGCTAATAGAATGCATTGGCCAGCGCTAATTGGCCAGAGTACGGAATTCGGCCAATCAGCGCTGGCTCTGCTGGAGGAGGCGGAGTCTAAGATCGCTCCACACCAGTCTCCATTCAGGTCCGACCTTAGACTCCGCCTCCTCCAGCAGAGCCAGCGCTGATTGGCCGAATTCCGTACTCTGGCCAATCAGCACTGGCTAATGCATTGTATTGGCGTGATGAAGCAGTGCTGAATGTGTGTGCTTAGCACACACATTCAGCTCTACTTCATCGGGCTAATAGAATGCATTGGCCAATCAGCGCTGGCCAATGCATTCTATTAGCGTGAACTGAGTTTGCACAGGGGTTCTAGTGCACCCTCGGCTCTGCTACATCAGATTGCTACATCTGATGTAGCAGTGCCGAGTGTGCATCAGATGTGTAGTTGAGCAAAACTGACTCAGCACTGCTAAGTCTCTGCATTCGCATAGGAATGCATTGGCCAGCCTTCGGCCAATCAGCGCTGGCTCTGCCGGAGGAGGCGGAGTCTAAGGTCGGACCTGAATGGAGACTGGTGTGGAGCGATCTTAGACTCCGCCTCCTCCAGCAGAGCCAGCGCTGATTGGTCGCGTTCCGTACTCTGGCCAATCAGCACTGGCCAATGCATTTCTATGGGGAAAAGTTAGCTTGCGAAAATCGCAAACTGACAGGGATTTCCATGAAATAAAGTGACTTTTATGCCCCCAGACATGCTTCCCCTGCTGTCCCAGTGTCATTCCAGGGTGTTGGCATCATTTCCTGTGGTGTCATAGTGGACTTGGTGACCCTCCAGACACGAATTTGGGTTTCCCCCTTAACGAGTTTATGTTCCCCATAGACTATGATGGGGTTCGAAACCCATTCGAACACTCGAACAGTGAGCGGCTGTTCGAATCGAATTTCGAACCTCGAACATTTTAGTGTTCGCTCATCTCTAGTCTGTACTGTATATATATATATATATATATATATATATATATATATATATATATATATTTATGTTGTTGATGTTAAAACATAACCAAAACTATATAAATTTGCTGCCAACGCACAGAACATAGGTAAAGAAAAATGAATGCAGTGGGAAGGGGTTAATTGCGGTTAATATGATTAGAATAGGTCATCAATTAAAGATTGGCAGGGTCTGACACCAGGGACATTCACAGATCAGTAATGTGAAGAGGCTGTTACAGTTAGGCTGGGTTCACACAGGGATTTTCGGACCAGATTTTACTTGGAATCTGCGTCAGAATCTGTCCCAAAAAAAATGCCTCCCAGTGACTTCAATGGGAGCTGTTCACTTCTTTTTTCTGCTAGCGGTTTTGTGCCGCTCGCGGAAAAAAGAAGCGACCTGCCTTTTTTTGCCACAGATTCCGAGGCAGAATCTGCTGCAGAGTCCACAGCCTCACACTCCCTCTCGACGACATTCCCACATTCATTTGGGCCTAATCCAGAGCGGAATCCTGCGACTGTATGCCAGTGCACTGCACCAGCATCGAGACACAGCTAGCCGTTTTTTTGGACTGGATTCTAAGGCGGCCTCCGCCTCAAAATCTGGTCCAAAAAACCCCGTGTGAACCCGGCCTTAGAAGTCCTTGAAGACTCTGTGTTGTGGAAACGCAGCACAAAAAAACAGCGGCATGTTAAGTGGGGCCTTACCCTAAAAGACTACAAGCAAACTGTTTCATCCTGTTATTCCCTTCCATGTTACTCTTTTTCCACCTATATCCTACATTTTGCTAATCTACCAAATTACCACGAAAGGAAGGGCAGATGAAAAACCGTATGCCTGGGGAAATGGGACTACACTAGGTTTGTTTGTCGTCTGTAACCATAGAGACACATAGAGTCTCCGCCCTAAAACAAAATTATTTATTTTTGTGATTAATTCTTCAAATAGCTATTTTCTCATTGTTAGGCTGCATTCACACTGAGTAACGCTGGCGTTTTTTGTGCTTATTTTTGCACATAGCGCCACGTTAACGCCGCGTTTGCGCCGATAATACGCCGCGTTTGCGCCGTTCAACGCCACCACAAAATAGTGCGGCGCATACGCGGCGCTATGTGCAAAAATAAGCACAAAAAACGCCAGCGTTACTCAGTGTGAATGCAGCCTTATTAAGATAACACACAGGGAAATTTGAAATCCTCATTGGCTTACTTAAAGATCTCTTCTGAATTGACGGGTTAATGCGTGTCACTGGTGATCGACTTATCTGTAAGGCAACCACATGAATTTTAATGTACTCTGTAGTCTTGCAACATTTTCCCATATCTACATATTTATTAAAGGAGCTCCAAGATCAAAACTTTATTTTGATGAACATATTAAATAAATAGCCTTTCCTTTACATATACAGAGTATCACACAACAAATTCACACCCGTCCTGAGACAGCTGACATAAAGAACCAAAGAGTTATGTCAGTGGTTAGACAACTTGTATCCTTAGCTTTCATTTCTAAGTAGAATTTTTCATATATCCTAATTTTTTATTTTTTTTAAACAAATGTATTTTGGTGTGTTAAGTCTATATTGAAGATATATATTACAATGCTGATTTACAGTAATCAAGGTCTTCAGCTTTAGAATGGAAACATCAGTAAACACTTCAGAAAGGCAATAAAGAAGATGTATTCATGTAATTCATACTAATGAATGTTTTCATCTAGAGTACCTTTATTCTTTTCCCTTAATGAATAATACATGAATCGCAGCATCTTAAGCAACTGCAAGTATTTTAAATGAATTCTTTCTTCAATTACAGACTTTAAATATATATGTATTAATAACAGCAATGTGGGAGAGTGTAAGTAAAGCATATTCCCTCTTCTGTACCCTGAATCGAGCATAGATTAATGTGACATGTAACAAGTCTTCAGAACTGGAAAGTAAGGAATTCTGATAGTCTAGAAGTCAGTCCGGCACTTGTAACTGCATTGTAATATGGAATTGTGTCTGGGTTATCTTCATATACCTGTAGTGACTCTGATAACCTGTCCACAATAAGGACATCATGGCTGGGGTTCTGACAAGTTCCAGACCATAGAAAGGTCCAGTATTCATGGTCATATCCATTGCCAACCAATGTCTAAGATGATTAGGGAAATTCTTTAAAACTCAGCAATTTTTTTTATTATTTATATTTACTAAAATGTTTATCTTTTAATTGTCTGCAGATTTATATGTGGCTATGATTATGGGAAAACCCCTTTAAGGCTAAGGCCCCACATAGCGGCAGCGCTTTTTACAGAAAGTCCGAAGAGGAAACCTTTAGGCTTCAACTATATCTTTAGGGAAAACGCTGTCATTTCAGTAGGTATAATTGACATGCTGTGATTTCCAAAAACCCAACGGTTTTGGAATTTGCAGCATGTCCGCATCACATATTTTCCTACACTGGGGGGATGGGATTTGCTAGAAATATAAAAGAACATAAGGAACATGTCCTATTTACTACACAGTGAATATCATAAAAATGAAACCTGCAGTCTAATAGGGTGGAAATGCAGTTTTTCCCTCATTCCACACCATTTAGAATTTTTTACCAGCTTTCCATTACATTGTATGGAATATTAAATGGTGTCATTACAAAGTACAGTTTGTACCACAATAAAATAAGCCCTCATATGGCTCTAGGAATTAAAAAAATAAGAAAAAATTATGGCACTTGGAAGTGGGGAGTAAAAAGGGAAGATTGAAAAATGTGTGTGACAGGAAAGAGTTAAATAAGAACCTTTTATTTTATGACTTAAGTGGGTAACTGTCGTGTGGCTACAGGTAGTTAGCGGCTGACTGGTAGCCCACACGACAGTAGCATTCCTTATATACGGGGACCACAGACATCAGTATCTCCCACATTGTCTGATGGCAGCCTAACAAGGATTAAGTGTAACTAATGTGAACTTGACTCTCTGCAAGGATTGGGCTTCCAGTCTCAGGGTGAGTTACCCGGTTGAGTGCCTTTATTAACATGTCCAGTCCCTTGAAGGTGTTTTCGTTCATGTCGATGCTGTAGAAATGGTTATCTATCCAGGAGAAGGCTATATACTCAAGTCATATTACTCTTTCCTGAGTGAACCAGGTCAGTAACAAGCCAGACTATTCTCTTTGTATGGAGCGTAGTGTTCTGTGTACAGAGCAAAAGGAATATATCAGAAGGTGACAGCTGACATGAACATTTATGAGTGCGTCTTGAATATGCATGTAAAAGTACCACAAAGAACAGATGTAAAATATGGTGCGGAATTAGGCTTTATATCATTGTGGTGTCCTCATGGCCTTCTACAGACGCATGCTTTTAAACTGAGTGTGGTAATAAATATACATAGAAATATATGTAAAAAAAATAGTGTTAACTATTGGACTATGAATATATGAACTTTAAAGCCCCTCTCCGGGGATATATTTTATGCCTTATCCTTGTCGTACAGAATATACTGATATGTAGTGAGTGGTGTCAGCATCGGCTGGTGTGTGAATCGGGGTCAGTCTGTCAATCACATGACCAGTTGAGGGGCCCATTCTGGAGATGTCACTACATTCACTACAGGGTTAGTATGCCATGTATTACAGCACAACTATATCCCCAAGGTGGTAGAGGTCTCTACTAGAAGATAACATATGGCACATCATACTTTCATAAGGACGTTAATAAACTATATATCTAAAAAAAAAAAAAAATTAAATTGAAAACTTTTATCAATTTTTATTTATTCAATAGTAATAATAATTTATACAGTCAATTTTGATCACTGGTGAAAGGGGTTTTTATCTATTATTGATGATATTTTATGGTAGTTATATTTTTATTATCACTTGAAAATGAACAAATTGTACGATTTCTTGTTGGAGTGTGAAAAGGAGTTTTCATCTAACAAGTTTATTGATAAGTGTGATCTATGGGATTGACAAGGGGCTGTAAGTGGAGATCTCAGTCGGTCCCATAGCAGTGAATAGTAGTCCGTTATAAGCATGCCACTCCATTAGGGACCCCATTCATGTGAATTATGAAATAAGACCCCCAACAATGAGTTAATTATCCCCTATGGATAACTGGATAATAGATAAAGCACATTAACGTATGCCAAATGAGTCCTTATGACATCCAGGTATAACAAATGACATAATAGTCCGTTAATTTGAAGGGTTGTTCCTGTCATACAATGTTCTGGCATATTGCTAGTTTATGGTGAAGGATCTTTCCAATGGTCAGTATAGATTCCAGCAGATAGATTATAATAGAGTCCATAGAGGGGGAAGGGGTGTTTAGAAGTGCATGTTAATCCTGTTTAATTTTACTTGTACTACAATAAAAAAAAATGTTTTTTATGTCTTTATCCGGAAATGCAGAGAATGAATAACTACATGTAGACATCAAAGATTTCCTTTTTTACTGCCAAGCTTTGTGTTCACTACTATCCCAGATGACTCTTCCTGGGAAGTAACTTCTGGTGTTAGTGAGTCATCCAATTGACAGCATTATTGGACTCCAGAGTATGGGAGGACATGTTCATGTTCTTACTTAAAGGGGTCGTGTATGATCTGAATTGAACTCTTTCACCAGACCAGTGGACAACAGTGGCACTGTTTATAAAAACAAACACAGATTTAGTTTTTTTTTCTATACTTCTATCTATGAGTACAGTGTGAATATTGTCTACCAATACCATTTTACATCTCTTATTCCTTTATTATACAGCTTTGATAAATGTGGTGTATTTAAAGAAATAATAAGAATAGTAAGTTGCTACTGTCACGGTATATATTATTCTACACAACCAATCTTTTGTGGTAGTACATATAGTGATGCATAACAATAGAAACTCACCAACGTTGGGTTAAAATTATGAAAACGTTGACATAGCTTAACTGTTATGGAGACCTTTGAGGACATTTTATAACTGATTTACATGTATTTTTTGGTACACAGATGCACTTGTGTAATACATTTTTATTGAAAATATAGTTTTGTTTGGATTCTGCAATGTTTTACACTACAAAACGTACAAACTTGCTTTGGCATCATGTAAAAGAGGAGATTCCCTCAGTGCTATCTGAATTATTTCCAGAGATATCACTGGTTGAAACACTTTAGGGATTAGGATATTTATATGCAATTGTATTGTATATGTGGTGTAAAAATCCTAATTCTAACTGTGTTTTCTACCAGCGATATCTTTGGAAATAATTTAGACAGCACAGTAACCTGATGAGAATCTCCTTTTTCATATGACCAAAAGCAAGTTTGTATGTTTTATAATGTCCGAGATATAACAGTTTCAAGTGACCCTCCCCTACCCTCATTTTCTGCACGTTACACAGTCCCCTTACTCCATACACAGTAACATTCAGTGAGAGGCAGGAACAGCGCTCAATACAGAAACAAGGGAAAGAGTAAAAAAAAATTAGATTTCACAGAAAGGAGACAAAATTTGTTAATAAAGTATATTACAAAATTTATAAATGACACTAATACTGCCAGAAAATCAAAAGTTGTCCGAAAGTTTAGTTACACTTTAAGTTCAGAGAGGTAATGATAGAGCAGGAGGAAGAGTAAAAGGACAACTGATGAGATACTCCCCTCTCCCATATCTCCCGTCACCAGTCTTGCCCGGGTCTATGTTTCTCTCCACTTCCTGGTTTCTCTTGATAAATAAAAATATTTCAGTAACATTCCAGACCAAACTAGCTGACCAGTGAATCAAAGTTATAGCAAAATGTTCAGTGGCCAATGTTCAGTCAAATTTATGTGGTCATGCCATACCTATGTAATTTCATGGGACCATGAACAAAACTATTGAACCTAGCTATTCACATTTTAGCAGTCTGCTGTTGATTATGATTCCCTTTAATTTTTAAGCAATATTTGTCTGATATGGTCAAATTATTGTAGCATATAGCTACATCACCATACCAATTATCTTAGGGCCACTCTTAAGGATGTTGCCTAAGTGATCCCCTGGTCTTCACCATTTAGCCATCATATAGTGATTTATACTGCACTACAGGTAGATCACCAGTTGTTGGGATCAGAGGACCAGATGGGTCAGGAACCATACTGCAGTTCACCAATGTAACACCAAAACAAAGTGTAAACACAGTCCAAGGTTGGGGTTTGCATAATAGATGCAATAGGTCAGGAACAGGCTAGGCTAGCAAAGGTTAATCAGATTGGTGTTATAGTTCAGTTAGGGAAATTGGTGAGAAATAAAAGGGCTTAGCTTACAGCTCACTGTCTCTTGTGCCCCTCCCCCCAGGGTTCTCCAGCAACTACTGGGGAATTGCTCCTATTGCAATTCCCTTACACAGGGGCTTTGCTACTCACCAACCCTTTCTTTCCATGACAATACATATTACTTATTGTATCCAATGACACATTGGTGACATCTGCTCTGATTATAGACACTTCTCTGTCCTCCACTTGTTCCAGACCACCTGTTAGGAACCTGATGCAACAAATAACGCAGTAAGTCCTGGGCAACTAGAATCCCCTAGCACAGGGGCAGAAACGGTCCTGGGTGTGCTATGCTGTCCCAACTGGAGCGGAACCAGACCCTGGAGTTCTTCACTAGAGCTCCTGATAGTGGAGTTGGACTTGGTAAAAGTCTGAGGCCCAGATCCGCAACTGCCCAGAGAGATCGACAAACACCCATGAACCCCAAGTAGGAGGACCCATAAACTCGGACACTAACCTTAGAATGTAATCCCAGAGAACCAGATGGTTTTGGGTAGTAGATGAACAGGAAGGTAATCCAGGGAGTTCACGTAAATACCCAAGGGGCAGATTCGTGGTCAGACAAGCCAAATCGGTAATTTGTAGCAGAAGGCAGAGGCAAAGTCAGGGAAGCCGGGTCATACACAGGAGGTAAATGGAGTAGCTAAATCAGGATCCAAAAGAGAGGTCAGGTGGAAGCCAAAGGTCATACACAGGAGGTCAGGAAGGTGCCAAATCGGAATCAAGGAGAGGAGGTCTGTAAGGCAAGCCGGGTCATACACATTCAGGGAAATCCAGGTACAGGCAAAGAGGCAAGAGGAAGCAGGACAGGAGACAGGGAACTGGAGAGGGGCTTGTCACTAAGGGAGCTGATACCACAGGGAAACGAATAACTAGCAATGAGCTGAAACCAAAATGAGGCCTAAATAGCCTCAGGCCCGCCCTGACCCCAGAAGTGCCAGTGCCTGCACTAGGAGGAAACCAGAACCTTCACACACTCAAGCGAAGCCTTCCGGCCTACCCCAGCACCGGAACAGGCCGACACTCCGGTGCTGGATAGGGATCATTTCGGTAGGCTCCACGCAGCACAGCGGAGGCCCCAGCTCGTCCTAACACCACCATAACAGCTTCTTCCAGCCATAACTCCTCCACAGTGCCTCACTTTTCTTCCCTTCTTTTTGGTGCCTCAACAGTGTCATCATGCTGCTTCTCCTAATACTGTACTGCATATAGTTCATTACGTAAAAAAAAATCATGTAGATTTTTGCTCAAATGATAGATTCCCCATAATGAGTCATCTCTTATATACAGGTCTATGTATCTTTGAATGCTGTCAACAGCAGCTCCGGTAAGATGGCAAACAGAAAAAAGAAATATTTTACAAGAAAAGATTATTTTTTAGTATGTGGTTTAAGTTAGTAACATGTTTAGATTGTACACCCCTTTAAGCTCTTCTAACACATATTGAACCCATATCGTAACAATGGTATAATGTTTGCAATTGGTGCTTTATAATAGGAAAAAAAAATCTGATAACTATGTTTTCAGATTTAGGCAATTTATATTGGTCTTATTGATCTGTTATGACACAGTGAAAACATAAACAATTGAAGCAGAAAATGTATCCACTATGCTTCCTAAGATATAATAGTGTAAAGCTAATGGAAAATAATTCACTATACAGCTTTATTAACCCCTTCCCGACATGCGCCGTAATAGTACGGCGCGTGTCGGGTCTGTAACTATGGCGACCGCCCGGGAGCCGGGCGGCCGTCATAGCCGCCGGGTGTCTACTGCTTCAAGCAGTAGACAACCGGCTCTAATGCCTCCGATCGGTCCCCGGACCGATCGGAGGCATTAACCTCTCCGGCGCTGCTGTCAAAGGCGCCGGAGGCGCCATCTTCCCGGCGGCGCATGGGCGCCGCCATTTTGGCAGAGATCGCCGGCTCCTGGAGCATGTTCCAGGGCCGACCCCCCGTTGCCATGACAGCCGGGAGCCTTGTTAAGGGCTCCCAGCCAGTCTGCAAATTCTCTCTTTTGCAGGCTGGTGTATACAGCCTGCAAAAGAGATGATGCTTTTTTGCAATGCATTGCAATGCATTAGCATTGTAATGCATTGCATTAGTGATCAGACCCCCTGGGGTTCAACACCCCTAGGGGGTATAATAAATGCAAAAAAAAAAATAAAAAAAAAGTAAAAAAAAATATAAAAAAATATAAAAAGTATTAAAAGTTCAAATCACCCCCCTTTCCCTAGAACAGATATAAAAGTAGTTAAAAACTGTGAAACATATACATGTTAGGTATCCCCGCGTCCGAAATCGCCCGCTCTACAAATCTATACAAATATTTTTCCTGTTCGGTAAACGCCGTAGCAGGAAAAATAGTCAAAAGTGCCAAACCGCCGTTTTTTCACTGTTTTAATTCTGCTAAAAATTTGAATAAAAAGTGATCAAAGCAATAACATTTCCCGAAAATGGTAGAACTAAAAAGTACACCCGGCCCCGCAAAAAAAGACGCCCTATGCATCCCCGTACACCTATGTATAAAAAAGTTACGGCCGTCGGAATATGGCGACTTTTAGAAAAAAAAATTTTTAACACCGTTTTGGAATTTTTTTTAGGGGTCAAAATGTAAATAAAACCATATAAATTTGGTATCCCTGGAACCGTACCGAAACACAGAATACAGGGGACATGTCATTTTGGCTGCACAGTGAACGCCGTAAAACCAAAGCCCGTAAGAAAGTCGCAGAAATGCATTTTTTCTTCAAATCCAAATTTTTTCCTGCTTCCCAGTACATTATATAGAATAATTAATGGTGGCATCATGAAGAAAAAATTGTCCCGCAAAAATTAAGACCTCATATGACTCTGGGAGCGGAGAAATAAAAAAGTTATGGGGTTTAGAAGGAGGGGAGTCAAAAACGAAAAACGAAAATCAAAAAATGCCATCGGCAGGAAGGGGTTAAAAGGAACCTTCCATCCATTGGCCTTGTCTCACATGGTGGTAAAATTCTTGTATTAGTTGTGTATTTAGAATCGCCAGTGGTGAGGTCATTGTCATTCTGTGACTATTTATTCCTTATGGACACTCTCTTTATATAGCTAACAAAAGATTTATCAATGCAAAACAGAATAAACTACATAATGGAAGAAATACAAAGAAACAGAGACAAATCCATTTTCAGGGATTAAAACCAAAAACATTAAGTGGTAGAAAGATTACAGAACAAGGGTTGAAAGATTATTTTGTTCTGAAGATGGTTTATGGTGAGAACAGCGATACTGGTCACGGGTAACATATCTTGACATTGTGGGCGGTATACAGTACAGAGTACGGTGCCATTACAGGGAATGCCATCTTATATAAAGCACTGCAGATGGGATCATGATTAAAATCATTGCTATTACTTCATTTCTGGAAATGCCTTGTTTGCATCTTATTCTAGTGTCCATTGAAGCCACTTCCATCAGTGTTTGTGAACTAAAACCAAAAGTAGAGCCTACAGAGAGAAAAAACATGATGGAATTAAAACCGACTAATCAGTTCATTATATGTAAATTTATATAGTGCTTTCTTTCTTCCAGATGATTCCTTATCCTTGTGTCCAACCTAGGTTCATATCCTGGAGATACATATTCTCCAGGGGGTACATGTCTCTAATAGGTGCTTGCACTGTTTTGGTGCTGTAGTATTTTTACGTACATCATACTTAAAGGGGTTGTCCCATTATAGACATGTATCCCTTATCCACAGAATAGCAGATTATTGGGGCACCGCAGGGGTTTGACTGTGGGTTCCCCAGTTGAAAGCCCTCCGCGCCTTCTCCATGTGAGTATTGCTCCAGTGCACTTGCATGACTAGAATTCCATTGACTGCTATGGCACTGCCGTGACTGTAATATCTGGTATCTGCAGAGCAGTGAAAGGGACGTCGGTGACGCAAGTGCATTGGTGCTTCATTCACATGGAGGAGGCATGTAGCAGAAGACTTTGTCTCTATTCTTCTCATCGTTACTGGAGGACCTACCAGTTGGACCACCAGCGGTGTCACACTTATCCCCTATCCTATGGATAATGAGTAGGTATTTTTAATGGGACAACTCCTTTTATGACAATACTCTTTGGGGTACTATGATGTTATTTTATCGGTTTTCTGGGATCAGGAGCAGATTGATAGGAGTTAAACTTTTGGTAATTCTGTTGTTTGCTGGTTACTTTAAGCTTGGTTCACATTCGGTGTTCTGTTCGGGGAGACCCCACGAACGGAATACCAAACGCATTAAAAAGCAGTTAGCTAAGAAACCGCACGGACCCCATAGATTATAATGGGGTCTGTGAGTTCTCCGCATGATTCATGCTGACACCGTGTGGTTTTTTTTTGCTAACCACTTTTTAATGCGTTCGGTATTCCATTCAGGGGGCCCCAAGCGGACCCCCCAAACGGAATACCGAACGCAGATGTGAACCAGGCCTTGGTCTGTCTGCATACACACTGTATACTTTGATACAGTGTGTATGTAAATGATATTTAGATTTAGCATAATTCTTCTTCACTTAATATAAAATATAATACTTAGAATGTTAAATAGAAAAAACAAGGCTTTATACAAATCTGTATAGTAACTCTTCTTTGACTTTTGGATGTTTTACCTCTTCTGTCAGTGATGTAAAAGGCTTTAGAAAAGTCTCACCGATAAGGATCTAAACACTCCCATTAAAATTCCAGTTTCCAGCCAAAAAGTTGAAACAACACCACTGTCTTGTCCTTTACTTGTCGTGATTAGTGCTATTATATTACAATACTATTGGAGACTAATGCTGAAGTGTGCGTTCGCCAATAATAAGTTGTGAACCAGACCATTGTTCCATTGTACGAGTAAATACTCTCCACATCATGTCATGTTTTTATTTTTTGTCCTTAGACAGCCAGTCAACAGCTATCTCTCTTACGTCACTATTAGGTAGGGCGAGCATGTACATACAGTATAGGGACAACACTACTGTGTTATTTCCTCTAATATCTACTTCATTCCAGTATTGCCCTATACACAATAGATTGTCTTATGTATTTGTATACGGAAATGTCTCTTCCTTTGGTTTCAGTACGTGGCGTTATCTTGAACATCTGTCTATAAAATATTTTCTATGGTGACTAGCACAAGATTCCATACAAGACATTTCTTATGGTTATGCTAATATATTGCACTTACCATCTGCTGATGTCTGAGGTCCCAAAATGAGCAGGGTGTGGAGTGTCGGTTATAACCTCATAATATCAACTGGGGTTATACTGCCCCCTTGTTATAGATATAGGGGATTTGTACATCTATTTTTATATCCAAAGCCTGTATTCTGTATTTGGTGGAGTTACCCTTTAAGTGTTGTTTGTTTTTTCTTGTAAAGGATTTGATTGAGGTTTGGATGAATTGCCTGCTCCCCTCTTGCTATGTTTGTGTTTGTCATTGCAGCCCAGCCCCATTTACTTGAAAAGAAAATGGCCCTTTTTTTTCTAATTTTTCACAAGTCAGATATTTAGAAATTGCCAGTTCAGACCGCTGTAAGTCTGACCCTCTGCATATTTAGACACATTTGTATTTGTTGATTGAAGTGATGCAGAGTCTTTAACCAAAGTCCCATTTTCAATGTATTTCCAATAATATTTCTTTGCTACATGATAAAATACACCACACTGTGTTGGCATCAGATATAGGTTTGCGTACTTTAAGGGGTTATTTCCCCAAATATTAGTTCTCCTCTCATGATAATTTGACAATCCAAAACATTTGTTTACTCACAAAACCCAAATATTGAAGCAGATATATCCTAAAACTATAAATTTTGACATCCTCTACTTTCATCTTTGCCCACGGTTCCATGCCCACGTATTGGCTTTGGAACCAACAAGGGGCTGGCTCAGGTAAGGAACCGCCCCCCTGTAGTAATGTGCTTGGTTATACGTTGGTGACAAATGGGAGGGGGATCCCGTGATTAGATGCCTATGTCAGCCAGTGCTTATGTTGGCCAGTGCCTTAGATGACTATGTCAGCCAGTGCCTTAGATGCCTATGTCGGCCAGTGCCTTAGATGCCTAGGTCGGCCAGTGCCTTAGTGCCTATGTTGGCCAGTGCCTTAGTGCCTATGTCGGTCAGTGCCTTAGATGCCTATGTCGGCCAGTGCCTTAGATGCCTATGTCAGCCAGTGCCTTAGATGTCTATGTCAGCCAGTGCCTTAGTGCCTATGTTGGCCAGTGCCTTAGATGCCTATGTCAGCCAGTGTCTTAGTGCCTATGTCGGTCAGTGCCTTAGTGCCTATGTTGGTCAATGCCTTAGAAGCCTATGTCAGCCAGTGCCTTAGTGCCTATATTAGTCAGTGCCTTAGATGCCTATGTCAGACAGTGCCTTAGATGCCTATGTCAGCCAGTGCCTTAGTGCCTATGTAGGTCAGTGCCTTAGATGCCTATGTCAGCCAGTGCCTTAGATGCCTATGTCAGCCAGTGTCTTAGATGCCTATGTCAGCCAGTGCCTTAGTACCTATGTTGGTCAGTGCCTTAGATGCCTATGTCGGCCAGTGCCTTAGATGCCTAGGTCGGCCAGTGCCTTAGATGCCTATGTCAGCCAGTGCCTTAGTGCCTATGTTGACCAGTGCCTTAGATGCCTATGTCAGCCAGTGCCTTAGTGCCTATGTTGGCCAGTGCCTTAGATGCCTATGTTGGTCAGTGCCTTAGATGCATATGTCGGCCAGTGCCTTAGTGCCTATGTAGGTCAGTGCCTTAGATGCCTATGTCAGCCAGTGCCTTAGTGCCTATGTAGGTCAGTGCCTTAGATGCCTATGTCGGCCAGTGCCTTAGTGCCTATGTAGGTCAGTGCCTTAGATGCCTAAATCGGCCAGTGCCTTAGATGCCTATGTCAGCCAGTGCCTTAGTGCCTATATTAGTCAGTGCCTTAGATGCCTATGTCAGACAGTGCCTTAGATGCCTATGTCAGCCAGTGCCTTAGTGCCTATGTCAGACAGTGCCTTAGATGCCTATGTCAGCCAGTGCCTTAGTGCCTATGTAGGTCAGTGCCTTAGATGCCTATGTCAGCCAGTGTCTTAGATGCCTATGTCAGCCAGTGCCTTAGTACCTATGTTGGTCAGTGCCTTAGATGCCTATGTCGGCCAGTGCCTTAGATGCCTAGGTCGGCCAGTGCCTTAGATGCCTATGTCAGCCAGTGCCTTAGTGCCTATGTTGACCAGTGCCTTAGATGCCTATGTCAGCCAGTGCCTTAGTGCCTATGTTGGCCAGTGCCTTAGATGCCTATGTTGGTCAGTGCCTTAGATGCATATGTCGGCCAGTGCCTTAGTGCCTATGTAGGTCAGTGCCTTAGATGCCTATGTCAGCCAGTGCCTTAGTGCCTATGTAGGTCAGTGCCTTAGATGCCTATGTCGGCCAGTGCCTTAGTGCCTATGTAGGTCAGTGCCTTAGATGCCTAAATCGGCCAGTGCCTTAGATGCCTATGTCAGCCAGTGCCTTAGATGCCTATGTCGGCCAGTGCCTTAGTGCCTATGTCGGCCAGTGCTTAGTCGGCCAGAGCCAATGCTTAGGTGCCTATGTCGACCCGTGCCCAAGTAGGAGAAAACAGCACAGTTTCCAGCACCATGTGATCAGGCTTTGCAATTTCGTATAATTTATATTGGTGAGTTCTTATTATTTAAAACCCTTATTTAGCAATTTTTACGAACCACATAATCCATTTAAATGTATGTCCCTCCAGTGTAATCCTTATTGGGGTGATTTATATTCATAGCTGCCGATCAAAATTATATCCCCAAAATTGGATGGGCAATTGTCATCTATCTAATTGATTGCACCTTCATTACTGCCCTTACCCGACTTATAAAGCTCTCCTAGGTGCCCATAGGGTACTTTTATGGGCTCATGTATGTAAACAAGCCCCTCTGTATCAGTCGTCACTAGAACCTGCGCTGACTAGCCAAAGTATAAAGCAGAATTATTGAGCACTAAATGTTTGCTGGTAAATAAACCCTGTTTAACCCTTTAACAATCACGTTGGAATAAAAGCGCGGTGTTTGCTATTTTTCATATGTTACATTTATTATTTGACTATATTGTGTAGTTTAGCTCACATTATTACAGTAGCAGCCCAGTATTAATGGCGACCCTTGAATTACCATAGCGATAGCAATATCAAGTGCCGATGCTGAGCCAGACAGGTATTTATATTGTGAAGGACCTAGCACCAGCAAATTACAAGGATAAGTGTTGTAAAATGTCTTTGTGAAGTGGGAAGAAGCGCTCTTTAGAGTACACCCTTCTAATGTAGAGGCAGCGCAAGGAAAACACAGCTTTTCTGGATGCCTCAACAGTGGCCTCTTGTGCTGATGGGGGGCTGCAGGAGGGGGTGAATATGGATACAAGAACACAAGCAGACCCGTCCCATAGGCGAAATGTGATATTAACACCACGGCGGCCGTGCCCTTATTGTTCCAATAAAGAGAAAGCAGCGAGCTCTGATGAAATTTGACATATGTGACTTCTCACCCCCAACCTCTCCCCTTTATCAGGACCGAGCTGTGGATTCATGGTTATCTCCAAACACGTTAACACTGGAAGGCTACGGCGTTAAAAGACAATACCAGACAATACATCCCCGACGCTGAAATGTCTCTGACAGCTACATTGAATTTTAATTGAGTAAAATTATCTACTGTGCAAAATTGGAAGAGCTAAATCTTTAGAGAGCAGGATGGCGGAAAGCTGGATTATGTATCCGTCTGCATAAGACGGCAAGAAGAAGCTGGTCATCACCAAAAAGGCAGGTGACAGGTTACGAGGGACACATGGAACCTGTGTGTACATAGTCCTGGCCCCTTCCTGTTCCTACTAGTGTATTTACATGGAGAAAGTGAAGGTAAAACCGTAGCCCCGGAGAATGCAGCTGAGCAAGCGAGCAGCGAGCGAGCGGCTGCCTGCATCTCTCTGCTCGGTCTACAGGGCTGCTGCTAGTCTTTAAGCTGTGTGAGAATCCTGGGAGTTGGTGATGTCAGACTGGTTTGGGTCATTTGAAGGTTAGCAGCCTGGGAAGGGTTCATGGAGAGTTCACTCGCATATATTAGGCAATCCAATCTTTCATTTTGTGTGACACAAGTAGTAGGAAGTGAGCTGTTCAAAAGCAGAAGGATCTATTCGCTTCAGAAGGGGGGACCTGAGTCCTGGATGGAATAAATGTTGTTATTTTTACCCACTTTCAGCTCAGTTACAACTGGCGAGCGGGTTCAGCTTATTCACTGCTGCAGAAGGCTGCAAGCACCTCCAGGAATTTAGAGACATTTTGCCTGCAGCTGACAGCTTGGATTTCTCCGTCCCCCTCGCCTGCTCTGCTGGAATGGCTGGGAAGCTTGGAAAATAGTAAATGATCATTTGGATCAATTACAGGCTTTTAGCTGTGTTGTCTGTCATAATTCATGATTCTGGTCTGGGAAATAGACCAACAGCCTACGTGCCAAAAAAAAGGGGCAGAGTTTGATGGAGTTGGGTGTACTTTTAGATGCCATTTTACTCTGCACCTAAAGGAAAAGCACTTTTACAGGCATTCTGTATAGGGGGGAAATCATGTTTGACTGTATGGATGTGCTAGCTGTGAGCCCTGGGCAAATGCTGGATTTCTACACTGCGAGCCCGTCTTCTTGCATGCTCCAGGAAAAAGCTCTTAAAGCATGCTTCAGCGGATTGGCACAGACAGAATGGCAGCACCAACACCGGCACAGTGCTCAATGTAGGTCCACTTACCAGCCCTTCTGGCTTTATTCTCTTCTCTTCACTGCTTTTGACTGCATGCCATAAATAACTGAACTTTACAGAGGAATCAATGCACATGCACTTATTACCTTTTTATTTCGCTGTCACGTGAAAATGAATATTTCATGGTTTATTATTGCATACCATTAATAACCATGTTTATTTACGCAGCATCTCATGCATGTTGTAAAATCATAGATATGTGTACACATACATCCACATACACCTGTATATTATATATACTTTATTTAATATAACATCAATTCCAAAATCATGCATTATATAATAATAATAATCATCCACCTCATTGCTTACCTATATGTTAGAATAATATAAAGAGAAGTCACCGGTATCACCTTTATCCTCATTGCTTACCTATTTGTAGTAATAATAGTCATCAGTATCACTCATTTCTTACATATATATAATAATAATATGAATAGAAGTCATCGGTATCACTATTAACTTCATTGCTTACCTATATGCAATAATAATATAAATAGAAGTCACCAGTAGCACTATTGACCCTAATGTTTACATATATATTTAATAATAATATCAATAGAAGTTAGCGGTATCACCAATAACCTTAATGCTTATATGTGTGTGTGTATATATATATATATATATATATATATATATATATATATATATATATATATATATATATATTAATACAAGTCACCAGTAACCTAATTGCTTACCTATATGTAACAATAATCTCAATAGCAGTCACCAGTATCACCATTAACCCTAATGCCTACATATATATATATATATATATATATATATATATATATATATATATATATATATATGTCACCGGTATCATCAGTAACCTCATTGCTTACCTATATGTAATAATAATATCAATAGCAGTCACCAGTATGTAAGAATCACCATTAACCTAATTTCTTACCTGTATATAATAATAATAATAATAATAATAATAATAATAATAATATGAGTAGCTGTCACGAGTATTTTACGCAGTTTTTACTGTTGTTTAAGATTCTTGTTTTCGCTACTTGTTTCTATGATTTGTACAGTCACAAGTGTTCTTACAAGTCTTGTCATTACTAGAACTTTGGATGTCTTCAGAGCCATAATTCTTGTGAAGTTTGACCTTAGCACCTTTGAATTTGCTTTGCTCTGACTTAAAAGTTTCTGCCCTGCTAAATAAGCCTGGCTCTTGGACACTTCAGTGTTTAGCCATCAATTATGGTCTTGCCCCAAGTTACAGGCATATTTACAGTAGGAGGCTTGTGAAGGAGGAGAAGTCTTTACTTGTGGTCTGCAGAGTCCTGTTATCTGATCTTGACATGGTGCCGGAGAACACATAGATTGTAAACAGTAGTGCTGCTTTAGCACTTTGGCTTCAACTTTGAGAAATGACCAAAGGCACCAGAATGCACAAGCCATTCACTGCTCCAAAGAGCCTGCAGGATGCTGCTTCTCACTGACACTGATTTAGATGAATTGCTAAGCTATTTATCACAATGGTTTTAACACAGTGTTCGACACCTCTGCTGTAGATGGCTCCTTCAGTCATGGTGTTACTTTTTGCTTTGAGTGGCCCATTACTTAGTACACCTAAGTGTAGTCTATCTTCTACCTCTGCCTGTTTCCTCCTTCTGTAATACATATGTGAATTTACTATTACCTGCTATAATGTGCTCTAAAATGACAAATATGCCTTATATATGTAACACATAGGTCAATGTCAAAACTTACTTTTTGACTGTTTTTGTAACGTCCCGTCTGTGACAATCTTTTTAGATTAATACCTTGCTATGTGCAACACCGTAAAAATAATCCTATCAAAGGCATAAAACATGTTCATTGTATATAAGTCAAAATTTATGATTAACTGTACCTTTAATATATATATATATATATATATATATATATATATATATATATATATATATATATATATACACTGAGATTATGTAACCTTTATGGTTCTAATCAGAGTAAACATGGACTTGTCTGTATAAACAGAGGAGGTGTTAAATATATCACCAGTTTCCATGCTATCAGTTGGCTTGTGGATAGTAGACCATAGTTCAGGTTCAGTCCTTTGTAAAGTTGCTTATACATCAACTGGGAGAGCTCATCCACTCTAAATCCACCATCAAACTACCTATTTAATGTATGATTGCATTTCAGTGTGTCCATAGCCTCCTCCTCCACACCACTCCCTCAATGCTTTATAAATCTGGCCTCTACATAAATTATTTTCTAGTGCTTTCGTGAAAGAGTATATAAACAGATTTTTCCCCAGCTAAATTTTGGCTTGTGCAATCTCCTTTGGACACGATCCAAGTATTAAATTCATGGCAAAAGAAAAAAAAGGGGCCGCATGCTCAAGATATGTAATATTAAAAAAAATGTAAAAAAAAAAATATCTATCGACTCGGCAGATGTTTAATTAGATATCAGGACGTCTAAAGAATTTTTAAGATATGCTATGACTTAAAAAAAAAAAAAAAATAAGCTAAAAAGTAATATCCCAAACTAAAAAACATTGTAAATATAATTTCTACTTTTTGTAATATATCCATATACTTCTATGCTGTGCTTGTATATTATATTTATCATGTAGTATCGAGGGATAAATTATTTATTTAATGGGTTTTATCTTATACATTACTTTATTTCGAGCCGTATACATAATTCTCAACTGATTTTTTTTTTTTTAATTCCTATTTTTCCTATGGTCTATAGATCAGTCCAGGTACCTTTGTATTTTGCGTTACTGCAGAGAATTATTGAAGTATTTATTTTACATCATAAAACCTTTCCAAGAAATAGTGAATAGAAATACACAGCTTTTGCAGCACGATAGTAGAATGTAAAGTAAACTTTAAGTACTGAAGCTTTGCTTTTAAGAGGTATATTACACCCACCACTGTTATCTTCTCCATTTTTTACTATGCTGTGTAGCAGAGATTTATACGTGTAGTTATTTTTTGTAGCATCAGAATAATGGTTGGGAGTATTGTACTCGGTTATGTTAAGGCTGTGGCCATCATCGATCACGCCATTATTTTGAAAAGAAACAGCATTCTTTATGGAGCCATTTTGCCTTTTTTTCTACCCTCGATGGGTGGATCTGGGATTGAAAAAAATGTGCTCGCTGGTGGAATTTATTTGCAGAGAGGGTTAGAAGACGTAGGGACTGCTAGATACATTGTGGATGCTTTTATAGTAGTAATATTAATGTTATAATAAGCCTCTTTTTTTTCTCTTCTCTATCCATACAACCCCCATCACAAAAAGCCTTGCCCTGCCCACTCCATTGATTTTCACAACAGCTCAGTATGATAGGAGTAAAATCCTGGTGGAATTCGTCTTGCCAATTTCTACATAGCAGATTTGACTATCTTAATTGATAATTCAGCTACTTATCGGGAGTTATAATAAGATGTAACTTATTATAACTCCATACTATATTATTTACATCTCTGGTTTTATTACAGTCCAGTTAGTTCATACACCACCTACGTCCATAATACACCATAATGGATTACTAATAGAATTATACAGTGATTGTCTTATATTTCTAGATAAACTTTTTCCAGAACTGTAATTGCAAAGAATTGTAAAATTCTGATCAAACGGATTTTGTAGAAAAAATACTGAATTCAGCTCAGTGCTGATACTGATAACTCGATAATGGGAAAAATCTAGTAACTGTACTAGTATTAGATATCCACAGAGATATATAGAAGTTAGGCACGGTATGAGGTGTATGCAGAAAGACTTTAAAAAAATACGGTGGGAACTGTTATACAGGAGACCTGAAAAATTGTAAAAATGAAAAATTTTTATTTTTAGCCAAATTTCTACAACATAGTGTTCTTATACAGATTTTACTATACTATAATATGACGATTCTTCTTTTCATGTACTATTTAAGCTTATACAGTATGTTTTGTTCTTGGGGTGAGGTTACTTTTTTTGTTTCTTTTAGTGGTAGTTTTACTATATGAGACAAAGTCAAGCAAAAATAATGGCAAAACCTTACGCACAGCTATATGTGAGTTATATATATATATATATATATATATATATATATATATATATATATATATATATATATATATTTTGTGTATTGGAAATAATCAAACCAAAACAGTGGACGTTGTGCTCAAGGCTGTATTAGTCTTTAATAAATCCGGAACTTCTTATGAGTTTGCCCTATACACACACCCTTTCAGTAATTTTTAGATCCTGTGCCCATTATATTATTATGGTCTAGCAATTTGGCACTCGTAACTGATATCATTACCACTGGAGAGCTTTACATAAGGCACACTACACTTATAGGAGTAGTCTTTATAAAAGGGTTTTGTTTTGTTTGTTTTTTTGAATAGTTTTACGTATCATCTACATAGATGTTATGTTGTCTGTTATTATGGGATGTAAGGAATATTAAACAGAGTGAATTAAATTAGTTTATAATAATTGTCCATTTCTGTGAATGGTGATAGGTTTTAAATTTGCTCCAGAAATTGCATTTTCTGATATTAGCCATATTTTAATGTCATATAGTTGAAGGATTTATCTTTATCATTAGAACACAGGTTTTTTTCCCCACAAGAGATATCACAGTCTTTGGTTGCCTGGGCCAAAATGAGATTTTCGAACATTAATAATAATGTGTCATCTGCATGGAAGCCTTTGAATCAGCAGTACAGCTTCACGAGAGGGCTGGATTTTCTAATAAAAGGTTAAGAGAAATTTGTAAGGGTGCCAACAAAATTCCCCTTGTTACCTGAGATGAGCTGCGAAATGATCAAAATGGAGTAATGTTTGCTCTTTCGTAGAAAATCCAACAAGATGTGACCTCCAGTCCTATGTCCCTTGCAAAAAAGATACCTTCCCCAAATCTGCTGGTGCTGCATGTCCCATTTAACGTCTTAGCCCCCTCTCAAGGAGCTTTTGGTTGTACACGGAGACACTTCTTTATTACATTCACTTGTTAAATTAAACCATTAAAACTGCAAGCCGAATCACCTTTACTTTTTCATCAAAGTCCACAGTTGTGAGAAGACGCTTTTCTGTAGGCCATTTCGGGCTTCAAAAGACTAGAGCCTGGGCTGCTCGAAAGCTGGGGGCTATAATTAACTGAAATGGAAATGAATGCAAGCGAAAATTTAGCTCCTGATGTTTTAATCTAGACTCATATTTCCATGTGTTACTGATGAAATTCTTAAAGGCAAATATAATTATTTTATTATGTTTGTCAGAATGTAGTTCATTTAACAGGAAAGAGATTGTGTTCTGCTTCGTCTTTTCGGAAATAAATCGTTGGGGGGGGGTGATCTATATTTGTAACAGACAGCATAACTTGGACAATTCCAGCGTCAGTAATTGTCTACCTTGGTCAGGAGGGATGCACTATATATCCCCGGATTACACTTGTGTGTACAGATCAGCTAGCCCATAGCATATCCCATAGTCTTCAGTGAAACACACCGTTATGGCCAGCCGATGATTCATTCTAATAATGTAACCATAAGGTCATCATTATAGTAGGAGGTTTCCATTATGATGTAGTCATACGATGGGATGTAAAAGCAATATATATCAAGTAATCTCAGGAAAAATACTAGATTTATTTATACTTTTCCTATAGCTGTCTTCCCTCCAAAATTTTTGGCCCAACATGTTGACCGGATTCTCAATATGATTGTGTAAGAGGTTGTATGTATCTGTTGAGCAGCTTGTTGGTTTTCACCAGTATTAAATACTTTCAATGATCCTGCTTATTAGAATATTAGGAGTCCTCATGTATGTGTTTTTGTAGCATCTATACCACAGTATAAGTTATAAGTGATAAGTCACCACTTGTCAGATCATACATGGTGACCGCTGGGTGAGTTAGCTCCTGACTATGGTAATATCTTGGAACAATACCAAGCTCTTTTATACTAGTTCTATTTTTTTCTGCCCATGCCAGTACACATATACAATGTTTTTGCACCCTGATGGAAATGTAGATGACTAGTAAATGTCTAAATATAATTCATTCAGTGTCTTCAAAAATGAAAAGGTTGGCGTTGGTTGAGTTCAGTGAGTATCTGGCACTACGCCACAGTCTTATTGGCGTGCTTTGACAGTACTTAACATTAAAATGTTAAATGATGTTAGTAATGATCAGACTTTTAACATTTTCCACAATTTTATTGTCTCCCGGTAGTTTGTGCGGTGTAATGCTACTTGGGGAAATGTTCTGCTTCAGACTGGCTGACGTTTAATATGTTGTGTATGTGAACATACATGTATGTACTCGTGTATGTCTACATTGGTAAATGAAGAACTTTGCTGTTTTGTAGAAAAAGTTCATCTGACTTAGAGAATTTGCATTTAGTTGATGCTTATTGACATGTCTTGCAAGTGTGGGGGAGCAAGTCCCTGTTTGTCCTAATGTTTTTATTGTTGGATCCTATATAACGGTACATAGAAGTGCTCTTAAGCGGGTTTATTTCATTGGTTTGTCTTGTGAAGGGCATATAATACTAATTGGTGTTATTGACTTTAAATTTCCCAGCCATTACTAGTAACCTGAAAGACGGACTGAATAAAGCGCAATAATCCATAGAGTTCTTGAAGTGCTTCATGTTTGTCTGCAGTGCTTAACATGATCAATATTAACTGCCCCATTGAAACTAACTGCTGTATCAAATAACAGTAAATCAAAGGAATGTGCTTACAGATTATTTATTGAAAGGTTTAATTGTTCGCTGGGGCCCCGCTTATCTGTGCAAACAATAGGCATGCCTGTATCTCCACTCCAAACACTTCTCTGTTTGGGTTTTGACATGTTCTCTTTTGTATGCTGTCAACAAAGTGAAGAAAAAGTTAATGTAGCATCATCCCTATGTGTATATTACATACAGTCTACGTGATGGCTCTAACAGGGTTAGATTCCTCCCTAAGACTTAGCAATTTGCACTTGAGATATGGAATCAATCGTCATCAATTTTGGTTGGAGCTAGTCTCAGAAAAAAAGTTACTGACTCCAACTTTGCTTTCAAAATAAAATTATTCTTTATTTTTAATTATATTATGCCATTTTTAATATTGAGTAGTTAATGAGATGCATTGGCGTAGGGGCTGTGGAAAAATAGAGTAGTCAGAGCCCTGCTTTTACATTGGCCCTTTGCTCCTTAAAACCTCTATTAAAGAGCACCTTTCACCACCTGGGGCACATGCGGTGTAATACGGTGTAAATGGCTTTCCCGTTCTGTGCCACTGGTGAAGAGCTATCGGTGCAGGTACCGTAGCTCTTCACTGTCAGAAGGGCGTTTCTGACAGTCTATTGCGCTGTACTGTGAGAGGGGGCGCTCCTTACCACCCAGTGATGACGCTGAGCTCTCACAGTACAGTCCTATAGACACTACTGTGAGGAAGGGCGTTCATGACAGACTCTCAGAAACGCCCTTCTGACAGTGAAGAGCTACAGTACCAGCACCGATGGCTCTTCACCAGGGGCACAGAACGGGAAAGCCGACTTCAGCGCACAGTCAGCTTTCTAGCGGTGTATTACACCGCATGTGCCCGAGGTGGTGAAAGGTCCTCTTTAAATGACAGGCTGATTCTTGTTTCCATGACCTGATAGTTTGGCGTGAGATGAGCTGTTGTCCTCAGTGCTCATCTGGTGGTTAATCTGTTCTTACTCATAGTGACTATTATAGACTTTACTTATGTGCACCTGGATACACACATAAGATAGCTGTCGATACAATGCTTACTTTGACCAGCTCTATTATACGTTTATAAGCTTGGATTGGCTCAGTAGTACATATGTCCAAAATGTAGAGAAAGCCAAGTATCAAGTAGTTGAAATCCAGCTGCTCCATCTGTTTCTCTGACATCTGCCACCAGAGGAGATTCAGGAGACCCCCAAATGCTCATATATTCATATATTGGTTGGTTGAAATTGATGGGATAGTCTGATACAAATGTAATATATGTGGCTAGCTTTAGATGTCAGACGACTTTTGGTTGGAACTGTCATATCTGAATATATCATTAAGGCTGGATTTACACTAGCGTTGGGATCCCTGTAGTAGACTCTGCCACAGAATCCGCTTAAAATCGGCAGAATAAAAACTCCTGCAAGGAAGACTTTTCTCTTCACCGGTTTCAATATAAAACTGGTGGAAACCCGGTGGACCTCATTATGGTATAGCGTGTAACCGCTTTTTAAGCAGACAGGGTCTCCATCTTTCGGATTCCCATTCGGACCTGTAGGATGGAAACCTGAACGCTAGTGTGAACCTAGCGTAAAAGGGTTATCCCATGATAAACCTTCCACAGGGGATAACCCCTCTAAGGAGGTTGTCTCATCAAAATCCCAAGACAACCACTGCAAGTGTTTTTGAAATCGCAGCATTTGTGCTGCAGATTTTTTTTGTGCCAAGTGTTGGAAAGGATTAGACAGAATCACATCTACTTTGTGGTTAATGTAAAATGTAGTGTTTTTTGCTGCTGTGTTTCCAGAAATGTGGGGCTTTAGCCCAAAACTTCTATTCACTTTCTTTTGGTAAAAGATTTGGTAAGGGTGGTGTGATGAAATTTTTTTTCCAATTGCGACTCAAGTCTAAAAAAGTTGGGAAACACTGACCTAAGTGATAAGGGATGAATATGTGACTTACTGGTTCTTTAGAATATGAGCTTTCTCCAAACATTGCTTGGTTCTTGCCCGTGATCTTTACGTAAGAGCATGGCAAGAGATATAATATTGATCTTGTACTCATGCAGCAATATTTTACATCACATGGTATTCAATGTAATCATTTACACATATTATGGCATGTAAGGATAGGTATCAAAAGACTCATTTTTAGATAATTTTACTCAGGTGTCCAGTAATTTGGTGCGGCGTACAAAGGGTTATTATAGTGTCATTGAACCATGCAGTAGCTGCACTAATTAGCCATGTAAATGGACATTATTTCCAAGGCAGTCCATAGATCAATTAGTATCATACAGTGCAGCTGGCATGAAATTAATTGGCACGTGTAATATTTAGCTGCTTCACTGTCTACCTGGCAGTCTGACCCTGAATTCATTGTGCTCTGAGACGTGCTAGGCGTAATTGCCATGTACAGAATTTCCACTTCTAAAATCTTCTTCACCTGTGTCTGGCTGTCCGTCTATCCATATATACCGTACATACATAAACATGCATACCGTAAATGCAGAATGGTAAAAATGAAGATCATTTTCATCCATCAGATACAAAATTGACATATCCATGAATATTTATTACATATTTGCTAGACAAGAGGGTACAGCTTGACCCAAACGTTGTGACTTAAGATGTTCAATGAGCACCACAATTCTAATGCAAAGTCAGGCTACATTGACATCTGTGTCGGAGTTTCCATTCAGAGATCCTGTTGCAGTGTCTGTCCTATACACATGACTTTTTTCACCTGGCAGTTTAGGGTGAAAACATCAGACACCTGCCAGACGTCATTATAGTCAGTGGGGTCCATCGGGCTCTGTATGTCGCCGATGCTGGTGGGAACATAGCGCCAGTCAACGAAAAGGTGGTATAAACATAAGTGTGTGACTTAAGATGACAAAGTGACAAAATTCTAGTGCAAAGTAAACCAACAAAAAGACTACAAAGTGTAAGACTGTATTATTTGGCATATGCTTATATTAGGATTAATAACTCTGCCCCATGTTTTTAAGCTGCTGCTCACCCCAATATAAGCAGTCATTGAAGCCAACATACTAATAGTCAACATATCAGTGGTGAGCCAGTGACCTTAGAGCACAACTAAACTTTCAGACAACTTTTAATTAACAAATATTGGATCCTTTCTGTGAAATTTAGCATTTTTTCTGTATTGAGAGCTGTTTCTGCATCTCGCAGAATGTTACAGTGTATGGAGTATGGGCTTGGAGCAGTGTCGTAACTACCGGGGTAGCAGGGGTAGCGGCTGCCAAAGGGCTCGGGACATTAGGGGCCCGGCAGCAACCGCTACCACTGCGGGTTTTTTTTTTTTTTTTTTTTAATAGGCTGTTACCGGGTAACGGGCTCTACTTACTTACCGATGGATCCAGGGTATAATGATTGGAGGCCAAGGAGAGGTAACGTAACATAAAAAACAGTGTTACTTACCTCTCTGTGCTCCGGGCATGCTTCGGGCCTACTTGCGTGACGTCACATGACCAGGACCTGTGTCCATATGTGTCGTGACCAGGCCCCCCAGTCACATGGAGTCCCGGATGTAATTGAAGATGTCCGACAGCGGCAAAAAATGCAGCAGAGCCTGGAGATAGGTAAGTAACAGTGTTTTTTTATGTTTTTATCCCACCTGGGTCTGCGTTTATTATACTCTGGGGTCTAAAAAGACCCCAGAGTGTAATAATTGTACATGGGTGTCCACAAAGGAGCGTAATACTGTGTCCAGAGACTACTATGGGGCATAGTACTGTGTGCAGGGGCCACTATGGGGCATAATACTGTGCACAGGGGCCACTGTGGGGCATAATACTAGGGGATGGGGCATGTCAAAAGTTCACCACAGGGCCCCGCCATTCCTAGTTACGCCACTGGCTTGGATTTCGGGGCTGTGTATCATGTAGAGAAAATGAGGATATCTATATGCAGATGCATAATATATATGATATGAATATCCCAGTTGTGTTTTCAACCGGTAATATCTCTGGATGTAATGTAGATAGCACTGCAGCCTTATGAAAGAAGAGAATCCGCTCGGTCCTATGACACCAAGACAAGTTTATACGTTCTATAATGTCCAAGATATAACTGTTAGAAGTGCCCCCCCTCCCCCCCTCCCATCGTGTTTTCTGCTCCTTCTTTAACATTCAGTGAGAGACAGGAACAACTCTTAATAGAGAAACAATGGAAAGAGTGAAAAATTCAACATTTCACAGAAAAGATCCACAATTTGCTCAAAAAAGTATATTACAAAATGTATTTAGAAAATTATCCCGAAGTTTATTTCCGCTTTAATGTTCCCACTCACCCTTTTGAAAAATCACATAAAATAAAGCTTTGTGTAATTGAAGTTAATGCTAACTCTATTGATCACAACCAAATCTGGAATATTAATTTGCTGGTGCAGATGTTCACACCCACAGATATTCACATGTGTAGAAACTTGGCTCTACAATTATCTAACCCAGCTGTGGTAGAAAGTCAGTCTTCTCTATTCTTATGTTCTGCAATCACTTTATTTTGTGTGATTTTTCTTATTTTTTTTTCATTGTCATTTAACATGGCAGTCAGTTGTGTAGAAATAAAATATGATGACATGAAACTTTTGCGATAAGAACGTTTCTAAAAATAAGTCCATCTTTGCTAGATAAACCCGAAAAAGACCAGAAACAATGAGTAGAGTTTAATATTAAAAAAAATATATATTACATTTTCAGAAACAAAAGTTTTGAGTTTTGTTGGTGGCTAGATAGATAGACAAACAGATAGATAGATAGATAGATGTAGATAGATAGATAGATAGATAGATAGATAGATAGATAGATAGATAGATAGACTGATAGACAGACAGACAGACAGACAGACAGACAGACAGACAGATAGATAGATAGATAGATAGATAGATAGATAGATAGATAGATAGACAGGAGATAGATAGATCATACTGTGATGTATTTTGGTGTACAGTATTGTTAATCATTTATATGGTAGTTTGCCCTTGTTAAACGGAATCATTATGTAAAATGTCCCTGACCTACAATAATGTGTGGATAGCTGACCAGACATGGATTCCAGTGATATGATTATCGTCTCTGACCTCGCGTTCACTCCACCATAGTGAACCCTCACGGCCCATACTCTGTGTGCCATCTCTTAGTCCACTATACTGTATTTCTGGTCTTAGGAGTCCAAGTGATATGTTACGAGACCACGCGGACAGACTGGCAGCTTACTGCAGGGCAGTGAGATCAGAGATCATAGTCACATCCTTGGTACCTGCGCCTCTTATAGCTGTTCAGGGGGTATACATGGTAACAGATTGGCTTCATAAAAATATTGGTTTCGTCAACAGAATGATCTAGTTTTCTGAACTAAGTTTTTATGTTAAACATATTTTTTGCCGTATTTTTGATGGTATATGGTATATTTTTAACTTTCATGTCACTATCTAGGGCTGGATGCTTATGAGCTAAAGCATGCCCCTTTTATAGTATGACAAAGAGTTTGGACCAAACATGGACATACTGAAACTGCTATTATTTCATACCCCAGAGTATAAAAAGTGGAGGTGATCAAACATGAAAAACAGTGCTGGGCTCCTGCACATCTCCCTACTGTCTTTGGCGCTTATGACTGTGATTGGGCCTCAGCATCATGTTGTGTTTTGACATATAGATGCAAGCATTGCAACACCATGTGACCACTGAGGTCCAATTACAGACCTCAACAGTCTTGGGACCCGGAGGTCCCTGAGGACAGGCAAGAGCACTGAAGTCAACAGGGATTTGTGCTGGAGCCCAGGAGAGGTGAGTAACACTATTTTTTATGTTTGCTCTCCTCCTCTGGGCCTCATCCTATTAAAATTATACTCTGGGGTCTGAAGTAATAGCAGTTTCAGTTTGGACATGTTCAGTCTGAACAAAACTACAAATATTGCTATAACCATCTAAATAACGATGTCATTTTGTTGATGCTCGGTTATGATTATTTTTAGGTTCAATCTCTCAGCCCTATCGCTGTCGGTATATTTCAAATAAAAGTATTAAATCCAGCAATTTTCACTCTTGAACACTAAGCCTAATAATAGATGGAGCATTGCCAATTCTTTCTTTGAAGCAGTCACCTCATTTATACCACAGACAATATTACAATAGAAGGTAACAACTCTATGGATAACAACATATAACCCCCATCATTACATTCATATTGCTGACTATTTCCTATAATCAGAAAAAAAATATATAGAAAAAGAGAAATAGTTCCCCGTCTGGTTATTAATAAGATGGTGGTGCATTTCCTTTAAGAGTATAGTCTGCTTTAGACAGTTTCTTTATGGTAGACTAGTATATGGACAATAAGCTAATGATAATGTCCTGCTGCTTAGGTCGACTGGGTTATATTGCTCATGTGTATGGACTGCTGGAGATGTATAGCTACTAGCTGACATTTGTGGGGTAAATTGGCAGCAAGTGTCCATTTTCACTACAGCGCCACCACAGGAGAAATAAAGAATTACACAGTTTGTGTTAGATGTGAAGGATGATCCTAATGGGTCCTCCAGAACATTGGGGCAGAATGCTAATCTTAATAAAGACCCGACTGTTGCATGGAGCAAGAGATTTATGAAGAGGCTCTGGTCTCTTTATAAATCCGTCAGACACTCCAGCACCAGGATTTAGATCTACACCAGTTCTAATATAACTTACACCAGAAAACTGTTGTGAGCTATATAATGAATATGTTGGGCATAGACGCCCCACACCACTGCGCCCAGAATCGTGCAAGGTCATGAGAGACACGTAATGGGGGTTAAGGAACACATTTGGCGTAAGGAAGGGCCTTGTGTCAGTGTGTTAAATATTCTAAAAGAGGGGAACCAACATAACTTCTTTTTTTAATAATGCATATGAAGTGACCGTGTAAAACTGAGCTTATAATATCCAACTAATCGGGTGAAGATGGCCAACGCATAGAAACGCTCTTATGTGATCAGCGAGAAAATACACCGGCAGAATTATTGTAAACTCAGTCTTTGATGTCCAAAGAGAATTCGCTATGAAGTTTCGAAAAAAAGAAACCTGAATGTGATCATATTTTTTCACCTCCAGTTCCAGCAAAATACATTTGTTTAGTACAAATAAGACACTGGTATTGATTTGATTGTGTGATCTCATCCGCATAATTGATACCTGTAAGAAAATACATGCAAAGTTTTTCTTTTTTCTAGCAGTGTGAATTGGTTATTCAGTGTAAGCCCTTGAGATGGAGCCGCTTGTTGATACATTCCTTTTGTTCTTTGTGCAGTGTTCCTTAGAAGTGCTAATGTGCATCTTGTCATCTAGTATGAATGGCAATAAGGTCCACATCTTCTCCTTGAATATGTATAAAAAGATGTTTTTGCTTATGCTTTGAATGGTCACAAGCTGCCAAAACAGTTGGAGAGGTAGCACCATGCCAGGTTAACTTTCTGTCCAGAGACAACCGGTGTAAAGTGAAGGTGCTCAGAACAAAGATAAGACTTTTATGTAAATTCTTGGCCTTGTTTTCTTGGTACCTGGATATGACAGGTTTGTAATTGCCATCTTTATTGTATATTGTGTGGCATTACATATGTACGGTAATATTCTCTTCCACAGAACCTAATAATAATGGTCAATTAATGACTCAAGGTGTCCCTGGTGACTTCAGAGTCTGGTAGCACCACTATTACATTGTAAGGATAAGGCCCCATGTAGCAGGCTGCAGCCAAAAAGCTCTGCGGAAAAGACCAGGGGCAAACACATCACATTTTTCTGCAGCGCTATTCAGAAAAAGTCTGCAGAGTATTCCTTATTATAGCAATACGCCTGTGTTTCCATAGGTATAATTTAAATGTTGTGGTTTACAAAAATGCAACAGTTTTTGAAATCCCAGCATTTCTGCCGTAATACGTAGCATTTTTTGCCAGTGTTTCCGCTGTACCCAAATTTCTGCATATTCACAACGTGGAGTCCTGACCTTAGAAGGGTTTTCCAGCCCCCTTATGGATTTTTCATACTGATGTCCTATCAATAGGATACATGGGGGTCCAACACTCAGACCCCACAAAGAGCAGCTGTTCCGAGAGCCTTCCAGAGAATGGGTTAATATGTGATGGGCAAGACATTATATTGTATATGGCCACTAAGGAGGCATTATAATTAGAGATGAGCGAGTACTATTCGAAACTCCCATTTTGAATAGCACGCACCCTAGGAATGAATGGAAGCGGCAAGCACACAGACTTTGCCGGCGGCCAGCTGTTTAACCCCCTGCGTGCTGGCCGCTTCCATTCATTCCTATGGGTGCGTGCTATTCGAAATGGGAGTTTTGAATAGTACTCGCTCATCTCTAATTATAATGTGTTGGTGCAACTGGATGGGCTTTATAATTTACTCAGGTTTGGTGTGTCCAGGTTGGGATGATAAGAAGGCAAGCACTTCTCTTCCCTCTGGCTCTGATCTTGTAGCCCGAGTTAAGGATGTCCGTAGCATGGAGAACTTGACAGCCACACTTAACCATACTGTTGAGGCGTTCCAGGCTATATGGTCATCTTGGGACGCATACTGTATTTTGAATGGTCTCTGACTCCTTCCCCTTCCCTTCCTCCCCCACCCCATCATTTCCAGGCTCAGGTTTTTGTGATGTGTATACATTCCCAGTCTATTTGACGGTATATGCATTGCTTCACGTTCATGTTTTTTATGTTTTCAACTCTTATGTTCTATTGTATTTTACAAAAATCCTTTCAATAAAAATTACAGTTTAAAAAAAGGAAGGCAAGCACTTATGAAGCCTTTGCACTGGGCCCACCAATGTGTAAAACGGCCCTGACTGCTTTATACCCAAGTTCATCAGGTTGTATATTGCATTGTACATTAATGCTTATGCTGTCCGCTTTCCATTCTATGTCATTCTTTTCGGCTGATATAAAATAAGCTGGCGAGGGTTCCTGAATGTTTGCCATTCCTCTGTATGGAGGCTGGAAGGAATAGCTGATAGATATATAGTGCATTAGTTATAGCAGTCATTGTAGGTAACATATTGTATGGTATTCATTGGCTGTAGATCTGTTCTCCACATGTGTGCTCAGCCATCGCTTTTATGTCAGATCATTTGTTTATGTTGCACTTGGTGTATTTGTACTGAAGTGGTGATGTGTTAGTGTTCAGCCATAATGTTAGTATGTGTACAGTCTGTATACATCTGGAATGAATAAAACTAACCTGAAATCCACACAAAACCTCAAAGCAACATTTATCTGCCAATTGTCATTTAGTTGCCTGGAAAATCACTGTTCTTATATCTCACTTTACTGGCTACGTATAACTAATGGCTTTGTTGCTTTATATAGTAGTTACAGTATTCTAAGGCTAGGTTCACACTACTGTTATTCATGTCTGTCACTCTCATCTGTCATAGGTGACTGATGCAGATGGTGCCCTTGTGCACTCATGTAAAAAACGGATGATGGAATCTTTCTTCCATCATGTATTTTACCTTTTTTTTTTTTTTTTTTTTTTTACAGAAGAAAAAGTTTTTCATTTTTTTCTGTTATCATCAATGGGAATAGAGGCCAGAAGGAGGGGGCTCCATCTGTGTCTGTCACTCTATTATCATTGCCATTGTCTATTGCTCTCATCCTATGAAGGATCAGAACAACAGACATTGGTAACGTAGTGTGAACATCCCCTTATGATATATATCTCTACTTCCTTCCTTCCTTCCTTCCTTCCTTCCTTCCTTCCTTCCTTCCTTCCTTCCTTCCTTCCTTCCTTCCTTCCTTCCTTCCTTCCTTCCTTCCTTCCTTCCTTCCTTCCTTCCTTCCTTCCTTCCTTCCTTCCTTCCCTCCTTCCTTCTTTCATATGGGAGTTATTGTATCATAATGAATATATGTGTAGTCTATGTATATTTCCTTGCGGTTTAAGAGACAGCCTATTATCTATGCATCTATCTAACAGAATAAAGAATAAAGCTATTATATCTTAATATTGCTATAATGTGCTGTTTATGTTGAATTTAGCGTTTTTTTCATCTGTCATTCTATTGTCTATATTTTTTATATTGACTATCATTCTATCTTTACTATATTTTTGTGATGCGCATATATATATATATATATATATATATATATATATATATATATATATATATATATATAATGCCTCCTGACTATTATCCTTGTAGCAATGTCTGAAGAATTCCCCTGCTGTCACTGACCTTACCTTGCCTTTCTTGATGAGTTTTCCATACAAAGCTGAAGGAACATAAAATCAAAGTATTCACCTAAAATATTTTGCTCCCCGCGTGACTTTGGTAGGATCTGCACCTGTTGCATGTATATAGTGAGAATAGCAGGGATTCATAACCCAGCAACAGTTCCCAGTCAGCGTCCCCTGTGACCCGGTCATGTACCCTCCTCTGGGGGTCATGGCTAGGTTACTACTAAGTCAAGGCTGGCATTGCTCCACATAACACCTTTCCTCCAAATCACGCACTGTGTTTGCTGACCAAAACATGACTTCATTTTTCCCTACAGCTAGGTACATTTTCAGACTTGTTGCAGCAGCCAAAAGCTCTGTTATATTTTACTCTAGAGCTTTATAACCCCGTCTAATATGACATATAAAGGAATATTCTAAGAATAGCAGATTTTCTTAAGTACATAACTTTCCTTTCGAAAGACACGAGACAGACGGGAATGCGATTTTCTGATGGGCCTTAAATGTATATATAGTTTTGGGGAGAAAAAGTTGGCGTCATATAAATAACTCGCACAATGCTGCGCACATTTCGGCAGAGGAGAATCTGGTTCTAATTACTTGTACTCTAGTTGAACTTTGGCGTTTCCTTTGACTTTCTGCCTAATGCCTGTGAGCTGCAGGCCATGCACTCCAGAAGTGTATGCACACACACTAAAAGAATAGAAAGTCCACACCGACTGCGCTTGGTGCCAACAAAAATAAGGGCTAAGAGAATGCATTGACCAAAGGCAAGTCCGCTATTCACCCTAATTAGCTCAAATTGCTCCTTCCCACCAGGGACTCTGAGCTCATTGCTTGTAATCCCCCGGAGGCCATGCAGGAAATGCCTTTTGCTTTACAACTCCTTTAGCTTTAAGGCTCAGCTGTCCAGACTATATATTAAAATACAGTAAATGTTTCATCTTACATGGCCGCTGAAAAATAAAACAGAGATTTGGGAATGTCTGCTGCTTCTAATCAGGAACGAAACAGGAATGCCTCCATGTCCCAGCACGGTTGTAGTGCGCTGAAAGCGTGCCGCACCTTATTAACCCTAGCAGAGCGGCCTGCCCGCTCCTAGCCAGCACATCATCTCCTCTATTTAACCTCACTAGAAAAATTCCAGACATGTTGGGAATTGTCAAGAGGGCTATTGTTCTAAGATATCTTAAGGTCTTTGTGGGTTTCTGATATCTGAGTCTTGGTTGTGAATTGGAGCTAAAGAGAATGAATATATATATATTTGGGTTTTTTGCTGACATTTCTTTTGTTCGTACACTATTGATAAATATAAGATACAGCGCCATGCTCTGTTTTTAAATAAGACCGTCAAAAAAGAAAGGCGTGCAAATCCTCTGTGGTGTATTCAGAATTCCCTCTTGCCTTACAGGTTAAGAAACATCTTTGATGAAAAAAGAAGTATTGCAAAAAAAAGTTGCGCTTTTCCTAAAAAAATAGGCTGTGTATAAAAAATGAAGTGTTGAGATTTTTGCCTCTGTACGAGCACATTCACACTTGCCTAGGAATATATGGATGAACTATGCATAATATAAATGTGCTTTCTTTTACAGCTGGCTTTTTGTATTCTTGTATTGTATCCTTGTTTTGCTGTTTTGTCTTACGTTGGCCATTTTTCAGTGTGTTTTTGATATATGAAGTACTTTTTGTTAATTTTACACAGTCGCTAAATGATGGACAAAAAAGTGAAATACTTATGCGTATGTGAATATTGGTCATGCATTTTTAATTTCAACCTATCAACTTTAATTGGCTAAAATTGGACCTATATGGGTCTGCTGGAATATTGTCATTCACATATATAAACAGATAGTATTTTCCAATTAACTAAAGCGGTGTTAGTATGGAGCTGTAGCATGCAGCTGTGCAGGAGCCCTAGTGCTAAGGCCATACAGTGCAACACACTGCAGAATTTATGATGGGAAATAGGGTGGGATTATTAAAGGGAAGGATTTGAGCCTGAGGCCCCACATTGCGGAAACGCAGCTTTTTTTTGTTGCAGATTTTGTTGTGATTTTTTGAGCCAAAGCCGGAGTGGATTGAGCAGAAAGTAGAAGTATAAGAAGATTACTATATATTTCCCATTCCTTTGTAGCCATTCTTGGCTTTGGCTCAAAAAACTGCAACAAAATCTGCAACATAAAAACCTGCATTTCCGCAACGTGGGGCCTTAGCCTAAAATTGGATTCAATGGAAGGAAAAGTATGGCGGAAAACTGATACTTCTCTCTTTTGTGTCTACATCTCTGTTGCCGCAAAAAAAAATTGTATTGACAATTGTGTTTGATTCCTGCCTAACAGCATTAAGACTGGTGAGAGGGCAGCACTATATGAGGTAGGCTAAGGCCCCATGTAGCGAACCATAGCCAAAAAGCGCTGCAGGAAAAACCACGGTAGAAACGCATTTCAGTTTTCCCCATAGCACTTTTCACAGAAAGTCCGCAGAGGAAAACTCTGCAGACTTTCTGTATCCAATATACTGATATGTAAACCGCCAGCATTTCCGTAGATATAATTGACATGAAGCAATTTGCCTGTTTCAAATCGCAACATTTGTGCTGTGGATTATTTTCTGCAATGTATGGATGGGATTAGCCAGCGTTCCATCCACTTTCTAGTTAATGTAAAACGCATCGGTTTTGCCTCTATATTTATGCTGCGTGGGGTTCCGGCCATAGGGAGGAATTTGTTGATACACAAAACACAGGGGTTGGACTTCCCTCCTTCCACATGGAGTATGGAATGCATCTAGTGTATAGGAAAATACCCTTCCTTCAGCACATACAATGTGTTTTCAGAAACTCCACAGAGGTCTTGGTATGTGTGTAGTATTTAGCAGCAGATAATGGAGGAGGACAAGCTATACAATGATGCCTGGCTCCTTATCTTCAGTACATTGTAGCAACTTTACCTGAAATGTAGAACACGTATGATGTGTATGTGAGATGTATCTCTTTTTCACTTAAAAAAGTTTTATGGTGAAGATAAATTCTGTGAAACGACTTCAAGCCAACCACCCTAATTTTGACAAAAAATGGCTTTTTATGGGGGTAGTCCTCTGTATGAAAACGTATACAGGACACAGCTGTGTCACTCCTTCCTCCTTCTCCCTGTATCACTCATTAGAAATGCTCCTCCGCCTGTTGTCTCTGCATCAATCACACGGCAGGATGCTGGCAGCTTCTCCCAGTATTAGTAATGATGGATAGGGGAGGGGGCAGACTGCTTATTATACACACCCACTGCCTCAGATAGAAATGGAAAATGTGCTGCATCCAAAATGTGACTGTTAGCTTCAGAAAACTCATAGCCTAAATTTACATGCACATGTCCAAGTGTACCATGCAAGAGGGTGTCTGATCGTCTGTTCCATTAAAAATAGAGCAGGTCCTATTCTGCTCCATGTCATTGAACCAGGATGGATTGGAAGCACCCATAGAGGTAAATGCATCATGGAATCCACGCGGATGACACTCTGATATCACTCCATTCCACTGCAACATGCCCCCCCCCCCTTGGATGCACACTCAGTGGTGTGCATGGGGTCTTATTCAATCATAGTACAGACTGCCCAGAAATACCCTGCACATATTCACTCCCTAGCTCATGGTACTCTTTAATGGAACTCTAAACTTCAAAGGCTTTTTCTGAAATCCATCTTTTCTTGGGGGGCAACTGTGAGTTAAATATGCCTTTATTACACTAGCCACCACCTTTTAGCATAGAGGTGCTGTTTCTAATCTCCTCCTAAGCCTTTCTTGCATTTTCCATTGCTTTGCTGCTGCATTTTTTTAATGAGATCATCTTTATTGGAAAGGTTTTATTTAAAAATTACAATAAAGAACAGTAAAGATAACTTCAAAAACACCACCCCCAGTCAGCATGGGTATACAGTAATGAAGAGACTGGCATAGATAACATGAGGATGGGGTTCTCCAAATTAATGCTAGTGAAAACAAACAACTACAACAGCGTCCCCCAGACTGTAGACACTGTGTATGATTCAAAGGGGGAAGGGGCCTCTAAAAAACTGTCTGCTTAAGATAGCGCAAGAGCAGGTCTGCAGCATCTAGCCATGGGCCCCAGACAGACCCAAATTCCGCCTTCCTTTTCATATATACCTCCTCTCCAGCCTGATAATATGATTGATTTTAGTAACTACTTTGCAGTTGGTGTAAAAATCTGCTTTATGGTTATGGTCACCCCACTATAACATTTGTCACTGCCATATAGAAAACACAGTATTCTGCAGTTTTTTCAGGCACGCTCTCGAATGGTTTCAGCGGGAAGTATTATATATGTTCCTTTACATTTCTACTTCCTTGTGAATCAACTCCTGCCTTTGGATAAAAGAAAAAAAAAATCATTTTTTTTTTTTAAACAGACCCTATCACAATGGATTCCCAACAGTAGTGTGAACACTCCCTAACAATAAGGACAAATGAAGGACACTTCCCAATAACATTATTTTAGGATATTGCTATTGTCTGCAGATGAGTTTGTCCTTACGATGATATCCAGAGTTTGTTTTTGATGTTTCCGATACTGTCCCTTTCATCTGAATGGGACTTGTAAAAATGAATGTGCTTGTGGCTGAAACAGAACCGGAACTGATTTTTAGTTACATACATTACGACAAGCCTGCTGTGTGTTAATACAAAGAGATAAATCTGCAGTGACTGTGATCTGTGCAGCGATGTTATCTTATATAATGATAGAACTACATGAGTACAGCTTTGCGGTATTTCTCCCATCGTCCAGTGTGCTATGTGTAAGGACCACACCCTATAGTGTATGGAAATACTTGTATCAGTATTCATCCAGACAAAATGAGACTTCTGCAGGAAATCTTATAGGTATTGTTTTGACCTCTTTCCCTAAGTTCACACAAAGGTTAAAGGAATGTGATAAATGTGGGAATTTCACTTGCCACACATTGAGTCAAACTTTACAACTTGCCACAGGTTCATTCAATGCAATTTTTATGCGGTTTTTAATTCGCAAGAACGTGAAAAATAACCATGCGATGGCCACATTTGTAACGGCTATTACACGTCCATTTTTAATGTACATTGTTTTCGTTGTGTCTGTTCACATTGTCCGTTTTTTTGTGTTGGTCCGTTTTAACACATTATCAAAAAATAGGACATGTTATCACGGATCCCTGAATAAAGTCAAGTTTATTAGGGAATCTATGAAAATGGATGCCTCATCAATGCATAACAGCCAGGAAAAAAAAGGAACATTCGTCCCATTTTCATGCCTGCTTTTTGAACAACATAAAACACTTTGGCCTTAAAAGTTGTCTGTCAAAGGAAATTTAACGTTTATAAAGAACATTTTATGTCAATCGCATCTAAACAATATGAGGGGTATGGGGTCTCTCCACTGCTTAATCCAATGTACCTGAAGATGGCTCTAAATATTAGTAAAAACTTGCTGTTGAGTCCAGTAAATTAATTATGAATCTGATATTAGGGGTAGTTCACACAGAGTGAAAAAACTATGTCAAAATACACATTAAAATACACGTCAACATACACGTGTAAAATGTCATTGAAGTCAATGGGAGTCTTATTTTTACATGTGTATTTTGCCAAAATACATGCGCGTTTACTCCGTGTGAACGGACCATAATAGCTAAAAATAAAAAGGTTTTGGTACCCCGTGTAAGTGTAATAATCATCTTACATGTCCGTGACCAGCAGAGATACGCTTGGCCTGCAGGATTTTTCTTTTATGTGGTCAGAAAAATTCCTCACTGATATCCTTATCTGTTACCGGAGGAGAAGCTATTCCAAGCGTACAAGATATGGAAGGTTCTTCAGGTCCTCATACTCATCGCGACAAAAATTCTTTAGAATCCTGGTGGCAAGTCCCCTTCTATTACTATGCTACATATACACTAGGAATGTGAGTAATGTAGGTAGTGATAGGATAAAGGAGAGCGGTCATCGCTTCTGACATGGCTTTTGTAGTAAATCCTTGTATTTCTGGAGCATCTTTTCTTATTTAGTAATAATTAACATTGGGTCGTTACTGTTCACTTCATTTCTAGAGGACATGCCCTCACACAGTCTGACGCCATTGACACCGATTGGTCACTGTCATAGTATTTAGAGACATACTGTGTGGTAACACCCACTTGTCAATTTAAGCATGCTTGAGAGGTGTTTCATGGGGAAGATGGGGAGTGGTGACAAGTCCTCTTTAACAAGTCTATACTTTCCTCTGTTATGCTCCTAAGGGCCCGTGCACATAATGTAACACAGCGTTGATTCTGACATGTAAACTCGTGTCCGAGTCAGCGCTGCAAAACAGAATCCCATTGAGTTCAATGGGTTCCGTCTTATGCACGCTACACATTGAAATCAATGGGAGGCTTTTTAACCCATTGATTTCAATGTGTTACACGCGTTCAACGGAAGCTATTGAATTCAATGGGATTCTGTTTTGCAGCGCTGACTCGGACACGAGTTTACATGTCAGAATCAACGCTGCATTACATTATGTGCACGGGCCCTAAATGTGAATCAAATTTTTAATTACTGTGCCAAAATAAATTCATTACCCATCAATAAAATGCGGTTTACCTTAATCCAAACTAGTCTATTTGTACATGATAAGTGTCTATCCTCTAACATGTATATATGTGTGTTCCTGACAGAGTAGCAACTTTTTTTTAGATCTTTTTGTTGCACCCTTGGTTCTCTGTTGTTCCTACTAGTAAGTATGAGTTTGCAGCTGTATACTATCACATATGTCCTAAAATATTCTGATAATAGTTCAGATTGAGGGACACCCCCAACAACAAAGGAAATGAAAATACCTAATTGTAATTTTATTTGGAGAAATACTGTAATGCAAATTTCCACGCGTAAGTGCTCCTAAATTATTTCATTGGGAGGTACAACCATTTATGTTGCGAAATAACTGACCATTGAATTCCCTGAGCTGGATAAGCTTACTTTCTAAAATACATGCCAGTCCCCCTTTTCCCCCCATGCTAAACTTTGCAGAGCGAGAGGCTGGAAGTCTTGTTCCATTGTCTTTCCTGGTAACACTTTGGCTCACATGATCAGTTTTGCTCTACCATGGGTACAAACAGCAGAAGTAGAGCAGAGAACCGGTGTACTGGCATGGGCTTCCAGTGCACCCTGCAATCTGAGAAATGGGGTAACATTTCTTAGAAGTTAGTAAATTTATCGAGGGCAGGGAATACACTGGTCAGCTGTTCTTTCCTCTGCCTAGCCCCTTTACTTAAATAGACATGTCTGGAGAGCTGGCTGGCCGTCTTTAACATACTTACCTGTGCTTTTTATCCTTTCATAAGAGTGACCGGTTATATGAGGAGGAAGCTGCCTGGCACACTCACTTTGTCTAAAAGCAAAAGATTGCTGAATTTACACCTATATACAAATTACAATAACAAATCATATCAATTGTTCGTTTGTTAATATTTAATCCTCGATTACTTTCCAGCCTATTGACATGTTGTCTATTGACTTTGTTTCCTGGTGTTTATTCTCTGTTGTATCAGATTTCCCCTGTATCCCCTCCTTTTTTGCTTTGGCTATGCTGAGGATTCGCTTGCTGTACAGTTAATACGGCTGCACATGCTCAGATGTCATTCTAAGATGGTGAAAACTGCTACACGACAAGTATCAGCATTTTAATTATGTTCCATAAGGACGGTGTATTCTGAGTAGAATCATGTCTAAGCTGCATAGAATTGAGCTGTTTCTATTGAATGTCACGTTGCAGTGTTCCCCCGGGTAGCATTAAGAAGCTGTTCTTTTGGACTAGATGTGAGAAGGAATATGTTGAACCACTGTAGACGGCGGAGAGAAATACTGATTTTAAACCAAAATAGTGTATTTATTTTTAGAGTAGGACTCAGAAAATGACTCTTTATATTCTTCCTAGGGCGAGAGAAGAACTTCTGCCAGGCTACTCTATTCATAAGCGATATTCACTTGTGATGTCTTAGTTGCGTCTCTGTACACTTGTCGCAAAGACTCTGAATAACTCTTAATTTGCTAAAAGTGTATTAAATGTTGCATTATGATCGATACTTATGGCGCACTCCCCTACTCTAGTGAGATTGGGACAACCTGAGGAATCTATCATACATGAACTCAACATGCTAACCAAACCCACTTTGCCATCCCCAATTTATGTCTCCCTTCTACTAAACCCACAATTGGCTTTGACAGCAAAAATCTGCAACAAAAAGATGCAGAAAAGTTTGTCCTCATCCCCAAGGGGACTGGTAATGTGGCTTAGTTTGTACGTCAGTGGGATTACTGCCATTCCCTTTGGGCGACAGAACAAAAAATTTGATCAGTGCCATTGTCTACTTTCTTTAATCTATAGTCATCGCCTCAATGTAACATACTTATTAGTTCCATGTCCTTCAACCTGAAGAATTGTAACAGAAAAGTAAATAAGCAGAGTATATAGAAGAGCATTGCTTCCTTTCAGTCCAGGGTGGATGAGCGTCATGGCGAGCCGCTTCCGTTTCGCTGTAACCTTCCTGAGTATTTACTACAATTGTAAATTGCAGAACTGTCAAGTGAGAAAACAACAGTAAAGTCTATAAAGCATCTCCACATCCCTTAAAGCAGAACACCCACTGTCTCACTATTGTAGACGTATCTGAATGCAGGGATCGTAGACGCTACCATTTAGTGTGTTCAGATTATTTGCCAGTATATCTCACTTAAAGAGTTTGTCATTTTTTTGTTTTGCAGCCATCGAAACACAAAGTACTAGTTCCGAGGAGCTGGTGCCGAGTCCCCCATCCCCACCCCCTCCTCCTCGAGTTTACAAACCCTGTTTTGTGTGTCAGGACAAGTCATCAGGATATCACTATGGAGTCAGTGCATGCGAGGGGTGCAAGGTAAGTGTCCATATGTGTATGAAATATACTGCCTTCCTGCTATAGGGTACTCAAGGATTGTATCAAGACTGTAAGTTTATTCAAGAGAAAACAAGATGTGAATACAGTTTGCAATACGTAGATTGTGTCATAGTTTGGTCTTCTATTGGATAGAGGAGGGGGAGGCAGCTAGTCATGAGGATACCCCAGGTGTGATGTATACGCCATACTCAGGCCGGTATGTATATGATATGAGGAGAAGAACTATGTTTAGTGCCAAGAAACGGTTGCTTAAGAAGTATATCGACAGACCTTCTCACTTTTGGTCTGTTATCATTAAGGTTTGCTTGTATATATTATATAGGTGTATATATTCCTTTTCCATGGAGGCTCTTAATATATAGAATAGTTGTATCCAGCAAGATCAAAGACTGGGGACTACAGTATAATATATAATATACTGTTAATAATATAACGTTGGTGAATCTCACTTCAGTGAATGTTAACAATATAAAGTCCATGACCCCCCCCCAAAAAAAAATACAGTACCCCTATTGTATTGTGGCTTATCCAGTTGCTATTATACAAAATACAATAAGTACAATAACCCTATCGTGTCTTATTCAGTTATGGGCTTACAAGGTATGCTGTAAAATGTGTTAGGGATTTCTCCTGATTCTGTGAACTAAAAGTGAAATCGGTATGTTGGCGTAGATGTGGATGTTAAAAAATGAAATATGAATATCGTATATATTTACTTAAGTTTAACAAAGGCAAAAGTCCAACAAGTTAAGATTTTTTGGCTCTGAGAACGGCAAAGCAAAACCTCCTTGATGGTTGTGGCCGGTATTACCTCATCGGTGAAACGCAATTCTTTCCTGACCTCACAGGGACAAGTGGATGATAGAAATGGAATCTCTCTATAATAACTCTCAATACCATTAGTCATGTCAATGTTTAGTCTTTTATGGAATTCAGTCGTTGACATAGATATTACTATCTCATGTGGCAGGGCGCTGCTGACAATATGGATTTCTCTTTTTCACATTTCTGTGCATGTTAAATATCAGCTCCAATCTGGTCCTCAAACTTACTAATGCGATCACCTGGCGAGGTTGTGCATTATGCTACATGTGGATGTTTCTCTTCACCTTGGTCTATGCTTTTCTACCTATAAGGCACTCTTATCTTATTTTATCTTATATATACTGCTTTGATGCATTAAGATGATATAATACTTGTAAATGGTGGGTTTGGGTTAATTCTTCCTAAGAGTACACTGAACACGTGAGTTTGATATACTAGTTGAAATAGACAGTCACGAATATGCTTATTCGTTGCCCGTAGAATTTTTAAACAATGTCAGACCTTGAAATGTCCTTTGAGGGGAAATCTGACAAAATATTGAAGACTGAATTTGATATTTGTGGTACCTTTCTAATATACATCTTTCTAGTATATGCACCACTGTCAGTGCCACCTGTACATCCCACAGATTAGTTTCCATTGCTGATATCTCCCTACATTTGTGTTCTAGGACAAATTTAACAAGGAGTATAAGTGGATATTTATCTATTATCTATCTATCTATCTATCTATCTATCTATCTATCTATCTATCTATCATATATCAGTCCATCCATCTATCTATCTATCTATCTATCTATCTATCTATCTATCTATCAGTCTATCTATCTATCTATCTATCTATCAGTCTATCCATCCATCCATCCATCCATCCATCTATGGTTGGAGTGAATTAGTATGGATGATGATACAACCTGCTACTCTGTATACTGAGAGCTCTTTACTTTTATCAGTCTGTATGCTGTTGGTTTTTTCATTTCCAGAGTGTGGTCCCTATTTATAGTCCTATCTCTACATCCATTTTATCTAGAAATATTTAATATTTAAATTGTGGCAGAACCTCTCTAAAACATAAATGCATTTTCTTGAATTAATTGAATACATAATGCATAATGCAGAACACAAATCTGAATTATACATAATTTCATGCAATGCGATACCACAGTACATGATACAAATCTAGTCCACATTCTTTGGCCATGATGTGCTGTAACCGTCTGTGCTTATAGACATCACACATTACTGAAGGCTCCAACTAAAACACAGATCTCCCTCGTACTGGAAAAGCATGTTCACAAAATGAGCAGCGTCCATTAATGTGGAGAAGTTGTTGTAAGGCTCCACAGTCTTTCTTCCTGACACTTTGCATCCTTTATAGCAAGGTCTGCAGAATGGGGACCGAGAGCCGTCTAATGCTGCCCACACAAAGGAGACATTGTTCCGGGTGAAGAGAAACTGGTGCTTTGGCAAATGCTGCTGTCTGTTAGAGCCTTGTCTCTTGTTCTTGGTATTGAAAAGGCGACATTCCTTAGCTGGCTGCGTGCTCAGCTTTGCATGTTTGTTGCCTTCTATAACTTACCAATGTATTTTTATTAGAAACAAAGTAAAAGAAAAATTTCACCTTGAAACAAAATACTGTTTGAAAATGTAAGGCTCTGTTCACATTAGCATCTTGATGGGCCACATTGACATAATGGGGTTTTACAGACTTGCATCATTGTTCTGGTGTCCTTGACTGCAATAATGGTGCAGTAATGTAAATATTAATAAAACGTTAGAAATTTGGCAAATTGTATTAATAAAATAATAAAGGTTAGCAATAAAGTTGTAGCTTGCTAATAGTGCCAGTTACTTGTCTATGTGTGTGACTCCTTCACCGGTCACTAACTTTTCAGACAACTTACTCTGATTTACTGTGGTACTGGACCAAAATGTAATGCACTTATTTTATAATGAAAATGTTTTCTGCTAAAAAAAAACCTCTTTGTAATATCTGACATTAGATGTCACTCTTCTAACTGACTTGCTGTTCAGTCCCTGTTACTAGGGAATGTCTGTCCATAGATACAGCAGACTTTACGACAGTTTCACAGTGAGTGGAAGAGGAGAGACTATTCTGTCTTAACATAGTAATTGCAAAGTTGGGGGTTTATCTTCGTTCTGATGTTCTGTTTCTACAATATAAGGAGAATGTAAGATGATGTTTGTACTTCTATATACTTATGACTAGCTGTTGTCTTATTGCTGATGGGATGTTAGTCATTAACAGTAGGCAGCTTTCATTTATTGTGCTTGGATTTCTCTTTTCCTGCATTAAGGATATGTATGGCTCCAGTGTCCCTGTATCGCCTATACTATATTTTCTTGTTTTTTTTCTCAACTATTTTTTATATGTAAATAAACCAGTTACAGTAGTAATGGATAGGGGAGGGAACAGGCTACTCTATATTGTACATACCCACAACCTTAGACACAAATGCAAAATGTGCTGCAGCCATAATTGGGTATTTAGTAGCAAAAATACTGATATGAAGACTTATACAGCCAGAGAACAGATTGACCATCATGACCCTGCACATATTTCAACTTTTCATGAAAACTTAGGTAGCCTTTCAGTAAAGCCATCATGGCTCCTTCTCATTGCATATAAAGCATCAAGTCCTGTGCTTGAGAGCATCTGTTTCTAATAGGATAAATATATATAGGGGACCTCTTAAGGAATATTCATATAGGGGGTTTTAGGAGATGACAATGAGGCCAATTCGGTATCAGACCATGACTGGAAGTTTAATTCCAATCTTTCTTTGTAGAATAACTATATCAATATCAACATTTTTTTTATACAGTATATATATTTTCATATATATATATATATATATATATATATATATATATATATTCATATATTAACTGCCTTATCATTCCCAAGTAACTCCTATGGGAGTGATTTTAAGCTCTAAACGTTTGTACTGTGGGTGTGTACTGGTTCCCATGATGAACATGCAGTAGCTTCTGAACATACTTATGTCATAGAGTAAATCTCTACTGAGAACATATTTCCAACATAACTTCCTGAGAATAAGAAAGCTGCCATGTTTTCTAATTTTGGATAACCCCTTTAAGCTCTTCCCTTAGAATGATTTTGAAATTCCCACAATACCCACTTTGGGGCAAATTTGTATAAACCCTACGCCAATGTTGTACGCTGTTGGCCTTGTTTTTCTACTGTATGACAGGTCTAAGATGTCTTTTATGGTACCTTCACTTCTATGTTGTTTAATCCATTCTGGTTTATTGTGGAAACAGAAGAACGGATTAAACAAGAAGGATGGATCCGTCTAAATCGACAACAACAGATTTTGAGTGATCTTGTTGACTAGAATGAAGTCTGTTGGGTATTTGCTGTTTTCTCCCTGACATCACTGGATGAAAAGTTGGGATTACAGAACTTTTATTTTTGTCTGTGATCTCCAATGATCTCCAAGCTGGATGCACTGATCTCTGAAGCAAATGTGAATGTGACCTCTTAGGATGCTTTTCTGAATAATCTTTGCCAGTTACTTGGTCATTCTAAAATAAGTCAAATATTTAGGAAATATATGCAGTAAATTTCTTTTATCTAGGTCAGTGGTTCTTAACCTTGTTTGAGGTACCGAACCCACCAGTTTCATATGCACATTCACCGAACCCTTCTTTAGTGATAAATCAAATATGATTTTCTCCAAATTCAAGACACAGGTATATGTTTTTTACTGGTACACAAAATGAACCGTGCATATGGCCTAGGGTTCAATCTAACCCTGGTTAAGAACCACTGCTCTAGACTATATATTCTGTGTCATCAAACAGTTATAGAAAGTATATAAAATTTGCTTATGAAGATTGAGATCCTACAAAAACCCAACCCAAACCAAAATGATAATTCCAAATTTGCTACCTCCATTTTATTTCTTTATTTTGTTCTGGAAACAGAGCTGGATTAGCCTTTCTGGATTATCGGATGCCAGAATAAGAGAAATTTCTCTGTATATTTGTAAATATTATGTACAGTAGTAACTTTTTTAATGTGTAATATACAGTTGTTATAGCCGTGAAAGTATTTGTAATGTAACTTCTGAACCATATTATGTTAGGCTTAATACTCGGCGGCTAGGGGAAGGCTGTTGGTTACTGGGTGAGCCGGCGTTATGGAGGTTAAAATGATGATTGCCTATCAAGGTACCGCGGCTGATTACTAAAAGGGTCAATAGTTCAGCTAAAGCTGGAACACGAGAACAAATAAGGTTGCCTCTATGGAAGATATTTTAGCTTTTACTTGATTCATCTAGTACAAATTTCCCTTGACAGGTTGGAAATGAAACCCACAAATTTCACATATGATGCTGCCTATTGTATGTCTATATCCAGCATGTTATTAGCTTAGTAGATATTTTTTTCTTTAATTTGCGTGCTGGCTCACTCTGCAACTTATTTCCTGTTGATGAAAATGAAAAACAAACTGAAGGCACTCATTATTTTTTCCCACATCTCATAACCATTAAGATAAGTGACTAAAATTTTTATATATTATTTAATTCTACGTTGTCATGCTGGTTGTGCCTAACATTATTTTTGTGTCTGGTGTTTTGTTTTATTTTAATAGAAAAAAAGTCTCTGCTTTAAAATTTTTTAGAAAAAATTTTAAAATTGTTTTACTACTTAAAGTGAAACACAATGCAAATTTTCTTAATTAATAATTCACGTCTTAGGCTCAAGTTTTCTATATAGGTTCTTAAAGAGGACCCTTCACAAACACCTTGTATTCCTCCATTTGGTGCTGCTCTACTGATTCTGAGGCCTTTTGAATTTTTTTTCTCTGCCCCCACCGTTCCTGAGACATTGGTGCTGTTGGTTTCAGCATCCAATATGCTAATTAGGCACTTCAACTCAGAGCCGCCACCTAATAGTAGAGAACCTAAGGGTATGTTCACATGGAGGATTTTGCAGGCAGATTTTGAAGCGGAATCCGCCTCAAAATCCGCCTGAAAAACCGACTCCCATTCATTTCAATGGGAGTCACTAGCAGTTTTTTTCAGATAACAGAATAAAAAAGCAGCATGCCCTATCTTCAGGCGGATTCCACGGCTGAGTCAGCCGCAGTGTCTACAGCTTGAGACTCCCTCCTGATTAATCCCATTCATCCAGGTCTAATAGGATCGCGATACCGCGACAGCATTGGCATTAGGCTAACCGCATGAAAAAGCCATATGGCAGGAAAGGTTTCCGCCGTGTGAACTAACCCTTACTAGTATATTAGGTACTAAAAGTAACAGAACTGATTGATCAGGAATGGTAGAGACTAGAAGAAAAATGTCAACTGATTCTAACAGAATCAGGGCAGTATAGTCTTATGAACAATACTGGGGTTGATGGAGGTGGTAAAAGGTCTTCTTTAACATGATAGGAAATAAAATGCCTGTATGTATCAGGAAAACATGGCTGCTGTACAGAAGAGGTCCCAAAACCACACCCTGACGTCAGAAGAGTGCATATCAGCTATTGGCTGAAGCTCCGCTACACGTACTTTCTTCTCTGTTCATCTCCCACTTATACTCTGCACATAATATTTGGAATACAGGGAATTCATTGTTCCCTTTTAAGGTAATTCTCTATGTTTTCTGTTCCAGATAGCAGATAAAATGGAACAGACAGCTCTCAGTATTACCAAATATTCTGCACAGAATGGATGAAAAACAAGTAAAAACCGTAGATAAAGTAGACTAAAAGAATGACACAAATTAAAAAAACGTAATAATATTTTATTATAGACCTATAGTGTTATGTAGCTTCCAAGAGCTTCTGCTTTGTTATAGTCTTCACTGTGTTTAAATACCCCATATCATTAGCAGTATTGGTGCTGTTATGGCTACCAATATCAGTGCACTTTTGGGTGGCTGGTCTTTATTGCCCAGCTGAAGTGTATTGAAAAGTGGGAATTCTCAGTAGCCAATGGAGATTCAACAGAGCAACGGCTTCCTAGAGGTAAATAACACCCAAAGGTTTAGAAGACCTGACAAGTCCATTTTAGGGTAATGCCCCACATGGAATCCCACAGCAAAAAAGCGCTGCTGGAAAAAACACGGCGGCAACGCATTGCGGTTCTTCCCACAGCGCTTTCCTCGGCAGACTTTCTGTTAAAATTCTACCTACGGGGAAACCGCCGGCGTTTTCCTAGGTATAATTGACATGCTGTGATTTCCAAAACCGCACCAGTTTTGGAAATCGTGGCAGGTCCACACCGCGGTTTTTACCGCATAGTGGGCATAGGATTCCCTAGAATCCAATCCAGTTTGATCAGACTGTAAAACGCTGCAATTTTTTCTATGGTGTTTCCCCCACTGGGGCCCCGGCCATAAGGGGGCTGCAGTGTTTCCCGACCTAAAAAGTGCAGCAATTGTAGAGTCTCATAGTCTAAATTTTTGGTGTAATTTTACTTAGAAAATGTTAGGAAGCTCAAAGATAAACACTATAAACAGGAAAGAGTCCCTAAAAGTCTGACTAATGAAATAATGGGAATTGTTACTTCTTTCATTGTTTTACAATCTTATTAGTCTAAACACAGACTCTTTTCTTGGAATTTGGATTAACTAATTGAGGATGAATAACCTGCTTGGTATGAAAATCCCTAGTGGAATAGTGATGGCCATTTTCTGTGGATTCTCGCTGGATCTATCCATGTATGCCTAACAGCAGAAATGTGTCCAATCAGAACTCAGCTTTTATTTCCTACCCTGATCTTTAAAAATGTAAGCTGTCCTGTAATTGGTTCTTTTAGACTGTATGACCAGTTTTTCCATTTGTCAAGTCTGATACATTTTGAGATGCGATATAACCTATATATTCACAGATTAGCCACCTTATACCTGTAATACCTTTAGAATAGTAAAGGTCCTGCCAGCAGGACCCTCCACAAGTATCATGGTTGCTAGTACAGTACTGTAGTATATAGAAGTTTACCTTTTACTATGCAGATCGAATTCAATATTTCTTTAGATCTTCCCATTGATCAGTTTTTTTGTATTTAATTTATCTTTATACTTATTATAAAATAGAACTACTAATGTTCTGCATATAACTGGATTCCTTCACCAATATTGAGAGTGATGAGCAGAATAACAGAAGCTTAACCACTTCCGAACCGCCCATAGACTATATACGTCCAGGAAGTGGTTACCTAGTTCTGCCAGGACGTACCTGTACGTCCACCAGAACACAGCAGCTGCACGGAGACCGTGTAGCTGCTTTCACTAGGAGCCGGCTGTAACTTCAGCCGGAGCTCCTAGAGAGATAGCATGGAAGATTTATTACCTCCCCTGCTATCTCGATTGCTGTGTATACAGCGCTCAATGAGCGCTGTATACACAGCTATGGACGCTGCCATAATTCAGCTGCCCTCTGACCCGGCAGACACGTGATCCGGCGGGAGCAGTGTCCTGCCAGAGCTGCTGGGTCCTACAGGACTCAGATCTGCTCTGTATACCATGTAGCAGTGTGCAAGAGGTTGGATTTCTCCTGTATCTGAGATTAAATGTACCAGCCCCAGTTATAGGAGAAATCAGCCTCCAGTACAAAAAAAAAAAGTGATCAGATGTCCCCAAAGGTCTCTTATGACTTTATGGGGACACAATCTGGAAAAAAAATAAAATAAAAATATAATAAAAAAGTTTTTAAAAAATGTAAATAAAATAATAATAAAAAATAAATAAATAATACGCTAATAAAAGGCCGTTATTAAAGGTTATAGCCCCACCCCCGACGACACCATACAAAATAAAAATTACCGTAACGGAGAGGAAAAACTATTTTATAAAGTTTTTCAGTGACACTTTGTGTTATTAAATTAAAAAAATAAATAAATTGAAAACCAGACACAATTTCCCTCCTATTTTGTTTATATTTTCCCAGATATAAAAAAAATTAAAACACATTCGAAAATAAAGATAACATAAAAATAAAGCCCTATGTGTCCCCGAAAAAAGACGCAAAAATTAGTTGACTGAGACATACGGGAAAAATGTTACAGACCTCAAAACCGCACATACAAAATAAACCTAAAATGTGTCTGGTCCTGGACCACAAATTGGCCCGGTACTGAAGTGGTTAAAAGGGGTATCAAAGCAGCGCCACTCTTTAGGCTGTGTCTGGTATTGCAGCCTATCTGCTTGAGACACTTACCCCATACCAGATTAAGCATGACTCTGTGCAGGCCCATGCAGTATATGATAAAAACATCACCGGTACACAATACTAATATAGCACCCACCCACATACATACAATCCATGAGGAGGTGGATGCCTGCATTTCAAATGCACACAGATAAAACTTATACAAGGTGCTGGTCACATGATAATGTGAGGTGCACAGCACCAAGGAACAACCTATTGGTTACACCCATACTATTAGTACCTCAATACATGTACCCCAACATCCTGCAATACTAGACAAAGCCCACAGCTCTGTTTCTAGGGCACAGAAAGCAGACATTCATTTGTAACCCTGGACATCCCCTTTAATTATACAACGTATACATCCAATTATAACACAGAAGCCCTGTAGTCTAGATTGTTTAAGAAATACCGCAGGAATAGCACAAAGCTAATGGAGGCGGCATAATTTTACAATAAATATCCTGGCTAGGCTTTACCACTCAATACAAGAGTCTGAATTTACAGTTGCCACATAACATGAAACATTAATGACATTCCCCTCGAGCTGTTTTTGTATATATAGCAATGGATCTAGTTACATTTTAAAGGGAAAGTGCCTGCAACATAGATTTACTAATTGTACATTCTGTTCTTTATATTTAAGACATAGATTTTCCTTTCCAAGATGATTGATGCAAAACCTTATTTTTCAGTTCCAGTGTTGCTCCCCTGATCCTACCAACCTCAAAAGCGTCAATACAGTTGTAATGAGAATCATGAAATTGCCATTAATAAGCTTTGCATGATGCTAGCCCTCGTGGTTTACAAGGAAATGTAAAGGTTATGTTATGATTCTGCCCATCAGGTCAGCACTCCTTGCAGAAGTAATGTTGATTCTAGTGTCTTTGACGTCGCTATATAATATTAATGAAAAGAAGATTTAAGAGGAAATAACAGGAATACAGTGGTGCAGATGAATTTATCTAATTCACGTATAATAAAATACCAGTTATATAATGCACATATTTGTATGGGCCATTCTGGACCTCTGCATGCCATTGGTTTTATATGGAGGCATACATAGGAGTAATTTAGCAGATTCTAGGATTTGTGTGCCTTCCCAGAACCCCCCATGTACATGACTGTGTAGGCCTGATTTTAAGTTAAATGAGAAGAGACCATCGGTTCAGTATTTTCAGAACCCTCATTCACTGGCCCACTAGTAAAATTCATATTGGCACATATTACAGCTTTTATCAAACATTACCTAATAACCATTTACAAATTCTCATCCATTGTGTTATGCAACCATATCTCCACTGAGAGAGGACCTTTCATGTTCTCTAGGACAGGGCACGTCATATACCATTACTAAGCTGTCAGTGCAAAGAATTCAGTGAACATTCAGTTTTGTTAGTATCTTCCTCCATTCCAGAGATGGGTCCTGTAAGTTTCAGCTACCACTGTCATTGTTGGGCAATGGGCAAGGATCCCTTGATTGTAGACATCTACATTGTATTAACCCCTTAATGCCACACAGGATTGTACAATCCTTATCGTCACTAAGGGGTTTTCCAGGTTTAAAAATTGGGACGATTAACTTTTGGAAGAGGCTGCAGCCTTGACATGAGTGCCGCGGCCTCTGCACTTCTCACCAAGCTGTGCTTGGTATCACAACTCAGCCCTTTCACTTGAATGGGACTGAACCATGAACAGGCCATGTGATCAATGAATGTGACACCATAGGAAGTGCAGCTTCAAAGAGCTGATATCCCAAGTGTTGGACCCCCGCTGATCTTCAATTAATGACCTATCCTAAGTATATGTCATAATAAGAAAACCTCCTTAAAGAGGACCTTTCACCATTTTAATACACCGCTAGAAAGCCGACAGTGCGCTGAATTCAGCGCACTATCGGCTTTCCCTTTCTGTGTCCCCGGTGAAGAGCTATCAGTGCCGGTACCGTAGCTCTTCACCACCAAAAGGGCGTTTCTGACAGTCAGTCTGGAATGTCCTTCCTCACAGCAGCGTCTATTGCGCTGTACTGAGAGAGTGGTGAGGAATGCCCCTCCCCTCCTGATAGTACTTGTCCATGGACGAGTACTGGGGGGCGTTCCTCACCTCTCTACGTCATGGCTGGGCAGTAAGCAACGCCACCTCTCACAGTACAGCGCAATAGGCGCTGCTGTGATGAAGAGCGTTCCTGACTGACTGTCAGAAACGCCTTTCTGACAGTGAAGAGCTACGGTACAGCACCAATAGCTCTTCACCGGGGGCACAGAACGGGAAAGCTGATAGTGCGCTGAATTCAGCACACTGTCGGCTTTCTAGCGGTATATAAACTGCATTTGCCCCAGATGGTGAAAGGTCCTCTTTAAGAGAAATTCTAAAAACTATTTTGGATTATTCCTATATAGTACATTATACTAAACCCTTGAACAGCAGACTTAAGTTCAATAACTTGTATGTAAAGTTTTTCTACATCTTACTGTCTACACTTGTCCTCAGTCCTCCTGTGACTGTAGTATTTCAGAGCCTAAGAGTCCATTCACATGGAGGAAAATGGTGGGGAATTTGGTGTGGAATTTCAGCGCTGAAAAAAAACCCTCCCATTGCCTTTAATGGGTTCCTTTTTCCGCTAGCAGAAATGAACCCATTGAAGTCAATGGGAGGCTTTTTTTTCAGCGCTGAAATTCCACACCAAATTCCTCCCCATTTCCCTCCGTGTGAATGGACCCTTAGTGTGGGGCTGTAGAGGTCACACATAGTTAATGTACAGCTTATGGGATCTTCTGCAGTACAGGTGGGAAAGGACCGCTATGTGGCCACTTGTCACTTACAGGGTGTTATAGACCATCACTGCTGTTATTTAAGTAAAAAGTGTAAGTGAGCGGGTGAGGGGCTTGAAAACTGGAAACTGACATCTCAGGCCAACGTGCGATGAAATGAGGCCGTTTTCAGATTGTCTGTATGCCTGCTGTCTGTCTGTAGTGGAGGCAATCTCTTGTGCTGTACACTGCTTACATGGGAAAGGGGCAGACTGTGGATCAGCCTGTTCCTGAACACTTGGACAGATGAAGAAGTTTCTGGACACCTGGAAAGTCATTGCTCTGCAGTTGGGCCTGAAGAATACCTGTGTTATCCCATGACCTAGTGGGGGCTTATGAATATCATAAAGGACGGCCCCGCTCTCATGACTCCCCTCCACAAGAATCACCACTGTGTATTACATTTCTACTTCATCAGTTGAATGTCTGCTGACCATTTCTTTCTCTAGCAAACTAAGGCTTCGTTCACATCTGTGTTGGAGTTTCTGTAGGAGACTCTGTCGTAAAATTTTGTTGAAAATTGGTGGAGGGTAAAACTCATGTACGGAGGACTTTTCTCTCTGCTACTTTCAGTATAAAAATGGTGAAAACTTTAGACACCCGATGGGAACCATTATAGTCTATGGGGTCTGCAGGTATCCGCTGTTTTAGCCGGCGGGCTCTGCGTCATTTGGGTCCTCTGGCAGATCCGAACAATAGAGAGCTCGTCACAAGTGTGAACCTGGTCTGAGTCTTGAGTTGGACTCCATATAGTAATTTATATTGCTACAAAACATGATATATATATATATATATATATATATATATATATATATATTTTTTTTTTTTTTTTTATTTATATATATTTATTTATTTATTTAATATATATTTGTATACATATAAAGAAGGCAAAACATGCGTGATGCCTGTAAAATATCATGCATTGTGTGCATTGTTGCCGACCCAGCGGGACCTATTCCACATTATCTTGACTCATTAAACATGTTATCTTGCTGGTGTTCACACAGTCATCATAGAGGATTTTTATAGCTTTGTAGTACGCTGAGAGTTGAGTGAAAAAGGCGGCTGTTTGAGCCACTGTGTATACACAATGATTCCTATTGTAACCTGATGGAATTCTACAGTCCTCTGTGTCACCTCAAGTCTTGTGTGAGCGGCTTGAGCCCCCGTATTAACCTCTCATGTGTTCTACACACAAATAGACAAGGCCTACTTAGGTAAATAGCAAGCAGATCTTCCCGTCCTTCCTGCGTTAAAGTTACATCTTCGAAATAGTTGCTCTGGCTTTAAATAAAAGGCACAAGAAGCGGCTTTATTCGTCTCGCAGCACCTTTGGTTTCAGGTATCGCTCTTCATTTTCCACAAAGTGGATAAGATATCCACACAATTAAAAGTGAAAAATAATCTGGCCTCCTTTGCCAGTGGCGAATGTTCACAGAACACACACTAATACAATAGATTATGAATAATTTATGGCCACAACTTTCAGCTTTTTCTACTTGCAATCTGTAAATGAGGACATCGAATGCAGCAGAGAAAGAATGACACTTGATATGTTACCCATTAAGATAACAAGATGAGGGGCAATGATTCAACTCCAGAGTTTTTTTACCCTTCGGGACGTATGGGAGATAAAATATTAAAGCTTAAAGCTCACATTCGTGGTTTCTGGTGGTGGCGCTCAGCTCATTTTCACTGTACAGAAGTCTTGCTTCTAAAAATATGTTGTAATGGCTTCCATTATTACATAGAAGTCGCGTGTATTTGTTTACTCCGTTGTCATCAGATTTCTCTGTTCACATTGGCGTCATGACTTCGGTTTTTACAGGAGATATGACAGATGTGTTGTGATCTGTGTTTGTATCTGTGACATATCACAACAGTTTCTATTGACTCATTTCTTTACCCTTTAACCCTTTTTTTTCTCGATAGCATAGAGCAGCATTTTGTGCTATTCTGGCCATCTAAGAGCAATGTATAATAAGCAACAAAAGTATGAAAGGCGGGGCCCCATGGGCCAGAAACGCAGCAATTTGGAAAAATCGTGAGGTTTTACAGTACTTGCAAATTGTATGGGATTCATGCAAATCCCATACCCACTTTGCGGTAAAAACTGCAACGTGGACACGCAGTGACTTCCAAAACCAGCACGATTTTGGAAATTGCTGCATGTCAATTATATCTATGGAAACACCGGCGGCTTTCCCGTAGATATAATGGTAACAGTCCGTGGAGGAAAACTCTGTTCAAAGCACTGCGGGAAGAAACGCGTTCCCACCACAGTTGATCACGCAGCGTTTTTGCGCTTTTTCTTGTGGTCTCACTGTGAAAAATGTTCAATTTATGGGAAAAATCAGTGGGATAAAATTCTTACCTGACAATAAAGCCTATGAAAAGAGGTCCTTTCATATCCTCGTATCCAGGGTGGTGGGGAAGAATCCCCTTCATAGTATATGACTATGCAAGTGTACATATAACAGCACCAATATCTCTGGATCAGATGAAGAGACCAAGAAATCTGATTGTGTGCTGGAGTCGATGCACTGTCCGCTTTACAATGCCATATAACATGTCCTATGCTAAAGCTTTGTTAAAGGACATAAAATATCTTTATCTTATGTGAAACATTTTCTTACCATTACAACAGATTTACTATTACATTAACAGATTTACTATTATATTAAAAACATATTATTGGAGCAGAATTGTTTATTTAGGAGGGCTGAAAGGGTTTCCATTTTGGGAAAAAAAAACCTCTACGTTAGTACATGTCTAAGGCCGGGGCCCTACATGGCATAAATTCTGTGGAAAACACTGTGGATGGGGTTCTAGTGAAATCGATCCACAACTTTAAAAAAAAATATGTACTCCGGAGATGCTCTGATTTCCCAAACCATTGCGATTTGGAAATGGCAGAAGCTCAATTATACCTACGGAGGCATTGGCTGTTTCCCTATAGGTATAATAGAAGCAGAAACTCCATGAGGGAAACCTCTGCAGACTTTTTATGAAAAGCACTGCAGAAAAAAACACAATGCATTTTAGGCTGGTCTTACACGACCGTAATGCTTTTACGGTCCGCAAATTGCTGATCAGCAACACTAGTTGGTGATCAGCAACTTACACTCCGCAGATGTCCGTGACCTGCTGCACTCGCCCATAGAGTTATGTGGGCGAGTCCATGCAGTGCCGTGAATTGCGGCCATTACGGACATGTTCTGAACCTCGGTTGCGGACCGGCACACCACAGATAAAATATCTGGTGGTGTAAGAGGCCGCATTGAGTATAATGGTCCGCAATTGAAAACCCTAAATTGCGGACCATTTTCGGAATTAAACTACGGTCGTGTAAGACCAGCCTTACCGCCGCGCTTTTTCCTGCAGCACTTTTTTTTTTTTGCTGCAGCCTGCTACAATGAGCTTTATTAGTAAAATACCTTATTAGTACATGAAGTTTATAGAAGAGGGTCCTATTATGGTGGACCTTGTGTGTCTGGCGCCCTGTTATACACAATGTTGGGTCCTCAGTTGCAGCTGATCCTGGACACCTACCCAGAGGGTGGTGATAAATATTGTGAAAGAAAAAAGTGATAAAAACCGGGTAATAAAGCGCCACTGAGTGGGAAATCTATGATAAAAAATGACTTTATTGGTTCCGATGACAGAAAATATGAAGGCTATGCATTTTGATGCTGGTCTAGCGTCTTCCTCAGGCGATGATGTTATCCAATGATAACAGAAAAGTGACAGTAAAGATAACATGTAGTAATGACAAATAACAAAAATTGTAGGCACTATTATCTATTATTCATTAATGCCTACAATTTTTGTAATTTTTATTTGTCATTACTACATGTTATCTTTACTGTTACTTTTCTGTTATCATTGATGTTATAGTGGCCTGAGGAAGACACTAAATCAGCGTCGAAATGCGTAGCCTTCATATCTTCTGTCATCGGAACCAATAAAGTGATTTTTATCATAGATTCCCCACTCAGTGGCGCTTTATTACCCGGTTTTTATCACTTTTTTCTTTCGCAATATATACGCATTGTCTTCAGTGGCCATCTTGTAAGGAGTAACAGACATATCAGTCTGTCTAAAGTATTATTCACAACCATGAATAAAGAACAAAACCATGAATGCCTATGGCTCTATTATATATTTATTTTTCTGCCTGGAAAACAAAGATAGTGCATGTCCGTTTATTTTTCCTGATGTCAAAAAACAGGAGTGTGAATAGACCCATATACATTCATGAGTTTTTAAAAGCCCACATGACAGCTACATAAAAAAACATCCGTCACATGGCCATTATTCACTGTTGTGTAAATAAGGCCTTAGTCAATGTTCAACCCATTATAGAGCCTTGGCACATGACTTAGGTATATCGGAGAGATCGCCAGCTGTTTTTTGAGTTATTAACCATTTTACCATTTTAGGACAGTAGTAAATTCTGTACATTTCCAGCCTCAAATGCGCACTCCAGAAAATAATGCAGCCATAGAGCCCATTCACTGAAATAAAGCAGTACTTCTAACCGAATGTCATGCTTGCATGGGCAAGTTTATAAACTTGTAGATAAGTGATGTCTATGAAACAAAATCGTCCATGGCAGCCAGCCTAGTACATGTCACGTTGATGCAGCAAAAGAATAAAATACCAGTTAAGTTTTCATTACCGTTGGTACAGAATGTTGTTCTTGTGAGGCGAGACAAAATTGTCCTGATCTGTAACTGTGTGAGAGTTAAACGCTGGAAGTCGTATGATTATCCGTGTTTAACATGCACATGTCATTGTTCGGGTCTTGCCTACAGTGTAATGGCTATGTCATGCCGGGTGTGAATGGAGAAGGTTTTCGTAATGAAGAAGAAGTAGTCTCCAGATTTTAGTCTTCACTGCCTATCACACATAGGAGGGTTTGGCTTTTCTTCCTTACAATCCCAGCTTTTCTGTATGTCGTCTAATTTGTCTTCCATGTATATAGTTAGTAATCCCGACCAGCTGGGTAATATATAATTAATCACTGACTTGGAGGATGGAAAGATCCAAACATTAGATCAGAACACTGGATTACAACACTAGATTGCTTGCTGTATACAGCGGAGGGGGGTTTACTGCTTTATAAGGAGGTAGATAAGTAAATCAAGTCCCCTTTTCAGATGTCTAACAGAAACAACAACACTCATGTACATTAGACCTGGAAAAATATCTGTATATTTGTCTGCCTTTTGTAGCTGGACTATCAGTGATGTAATACTGCAAGTCGTTGATTTGCAAGGACATAGGTAACATATATATGCCGCGTTGATTGCAGAATTCAGATTTTTGCACCAAACATATACCATAAAATTTATATTACTGGAAGTTGGACCTCTGTTCCCCACAATCCCCAGACCAAGGTATCAGAAGCCCAAGGCGTTTTCCATGTAGTGGTTATCCAGGCCAAAAGAAGCGCAATCAAGTCAATGAGGCTGTGGTACAGTTCTGTGCCCGGCAGAAGGTTAAGAATGCCAGTGTGCAGGAATACAATCTGAAGGAACTGCAGAATAAAACTAGCAATGTTACCACGTCATTTAGAAGGTTGGTTAACATCACAACAATAGCCATCACTTATAATAAGGGGAAAACCCATGTTAAAAGCAAATCAGTGAATTCTGCTGTTCTATCTGAGAGTAGGATATGATAGAGGGAGAGAAGCTGAGCTTAGTAATATATAGGTTTATATGATTTGGCACAAAATTTCCATGTAAAAAGCAGAGTAAATCCTGACGGGACTCCCAGGAGAGACAGTGAGAGTCCTGGTCACTCCGCCCACACACGGTGATTGACAGCCTTCTCTGTAAGCACATGGAAACAGGGAAAACTGTCAATCAGCCTGTGTGAAAGCAGAGATCTAACTGGCAGCAAAAATTTACTTTATTTGTTAGATTATTTGTTTCATTTCTTTTCATCTTATTTTCTACAAACATGGCTTTTCTGCTTGAAGTACTTTTGTCTCTGCATGATTCGTGCGGACACAGCGCGGGAAAAAAACACAGACCTGATTATAGTCTATGGCAGGGGTGCCCAATACGTCAATCGCGATCTACCGGTCGATCGCAGGATGCAGCCAGGGATCCCCGGTGTCTGCTTGTTCACAGTGCAGGCTGAGAGTCGACTCTCAGCCTGCGCTGTGAACAAGCACTTCAGACACTTGCAGGCCAGGCAGCGGCAGCTCCGGAGGATGACGCGCTGCCCGCTCTTAGGGATGAAGGGAGCCGGGGTGCTGCTTCTTCACAGCGCAGGCTGAGAGTCATCTCCGGACACTGGCAGGCGGGGCTGCCGCAGCCCCAGCCTGCCAGTGTCCAGAGATAACTCTCAGTCTGCGCTGTGAAGAAGCAGACATCGGGGATCCCTGGGCAGCCACAGAACGATGCTGTCTGCTGCTCTCACGCTCCGCCTGACCCCGCCCACATGCCCCACCCACAGACACACCCCGCCCACAGACCCACCCCTGCCCCGCCCACAAGAAGTGGGTAGTAGATCTTTTGCCTTGCCAGTTTATAAAGTAGCTCACATGCTGAAGAAGTGTGAGCACCCCTGGTCTATGGGGTCTGTGTGTTTTCATTGATCACCACTTTTTAATGCTTTTGATATTTCGTTTGGGCGGTCATCAAGCGGACTCCATGAACGGAATACCGAACACAGATGTGAACCGGGCCTAATACTTTAATATTACATCTAAATGAACATTGTGAGGATGTCATATTATTGTTACAGATATACTAAGAGCTATGGCATCGGCGCTGTACTTTGTTTTAGAGATTGTCTTATAGAAGATAAACAGACATACACCTTCTATCTTGATGGTTGCTTGTCTGTTTTTTTCAGCTTCGCTGTGTGGACGGTATCTTAGATATCTTGTGAGATGTAAGGATCTTATGTCCTTCTGATCTTGCACTTGTTTCAGTGTGAGTTCAGATGAGTCAAAATCTTCATAATATACAACTTTGTTCAGCTTCAGTTCCGTACTAATATTGTTTTCCATTCTACAATGGACAATTTTGTTAGCAACCACTGAAAACTGGATTTTGAGTTGCAGTCGTGTAAATGTCACAAAATGTGATGCGGATAAGTTTATAGTGTGTCCCTCTCAACAGGCAAACATGGCAGATCCTTGCTGACAGCAGTGTAGGCCTAGCCATATGGTGTCTTTAGATAACACATAGCTCTTAGCTGAACCATTGCCAACATCTAACTCTAGTTGTGAACATGTTTACCTCAGCGACACCAAGCAACTCTGGGCAACACTTCTCCTGGGGAAGAAAGCTGCCAAAAATTAAGGAATCTTTCATATTAATTTCATATTTAGCTCCTCTGTAAGTGGTAGCTCTTCAGATGTACAGATGTATCCTTATTTTTATTTTTTTTGGCTCAGTATGTCCTGAGAAGTCTCAAGAGGAGTTGCAAGTCGCAAGATAAGGAGCTTTTTTAAAAAAACAAAAAAACATGAATACTCTGTCACAAGATGTACATCCTATATGTAGCTAGGTTTGGCCACCCGGTGGTTGTGATGTGACCTGCAGTCTGTCAAAAGTTTTTCTTAGTTTGATAAATTGGGATCTTTAACCAAATTTGACACATTTCTAAGGATTTCATGATAGATTCTATAATGGATAGTGACAATACAAATAGGATAATATTAATATTTTCGATGAGCAAGTTCAGACTGGGTAGATTGGCTACAGATATGCAGCGTGGACACATTTAGACTTGTACAGTCAAATTGGGCCAGATCTGAAGTGGAAACATTCTGCCATGTGTGACCTTACATTAGACCTGAATGGCTATAATAGACTGTCATATATGGACCATATTATAGCTGCAAATCCCATCCCAACTGCGGGTGTCATGACCTGAACTTACAGCACGAGGATTCCCATGATACTGCTACCTTGGTTTAGTAGACCTGGAATCGGGATGGGGTTTGTGGATATAGAATATGGTTCACATGATGGTCTAAACTTATTTGTAAATCTTCTTTTTGAAGTGCAAGGTGTGAACATAATAAATATGCACTTATAAGTATGATGTAAAAGTAAGAATTTGGCATCTGCTAGAAGAAAACGTCATTCTGAGTCTATGTTGGATTGTTGACATAGGACATTGCTTATGTTTAAGGTTAGAGCAGCTCAGGTTTGGATTGACTTTTACGTGGCACGTTGTCTTAAATTGGTGCAGTATCTGGGATAAACCCATGTATTGTTTGTGTAAGAAGCAACTTCTGTCTGAAGACAATGCCACCATTATTCTGTCATTAGCACGTCTGCAGGTGGCTGGCGCAGTCTTGCAGCAAGTGTAACTTTAGATCCCTCACTTCTTAGTAACATAAGTCCTGTCACAATGTTACATTTATCACTCTTGTTTTTTTGTTTTTTTTTCTGGATTAAATGTTTCTTTCCAAAAACATCTGCTATGAGGTTTCAGATTATACTGGTGCTATAAAATCATACATGTACCTACTCTGATCATTACATAGGAAGCAGCATATGGTCAGTGTGACGTACAGGTTTCTATAGCAAACACAGATCTAGTAGCTGACCTGCACTCACTGCCTATAAGATAGATGAAAGAAAGCGCTCTAAGAGATCATTGTTGTGTATATAATGCATGAAATGTAAAAATGATAAATATTTAAGGTGCCTCCGTCTTCGGGTTACTAAGATCTATTCATTGATAACTTTATTTCATCACATTTTTGTAGGAAAATGCAGGTTAGTGTGGAATTTGCTTTGATCTACAACAAAAACTTTTTTGTCTGGTTTCCTTAGTGGATACAGTAAGGGTAAGTTCAGACTGGGGTTTTTGGACTGGTTCCGATACAAAAGACGGGCAGCCGCAACTGAATGCCGATGCAGTGCACAATGTTACATTTATCACCAGCAACCAGTCGCACACTCTGCTCCGGATTAGACCCAATGATTGGAGCTAGTCGGATGGAGGGAGTGTCTTCAGGCTGAATCGGGAGGCGAAACAGTCTGATGAATAAGCATCTCGCTTCTTTTTCCTGGAGTTGGCACAAGTGAGTGCAATAAATGAGTTGAAATTTCACCTATAAGCTAATGGACATTACATTGAGAGATTCTGGTTTACTCGCATAGTAGTCGTGAATCAAGCATGGATTCACGTCTACTATGCGAGTAAACCAGAAGCTACATGGTGCCTGATATAAGTAGGTTCTTTTCATCCATGGATCTATATATTCTGAATACTAAGTGCTACAGAGTGTGTACAAAAACGACTATCCATGGGTTTCTAGTTCTAGAGAATGATGTAGAAGCATCGGGTAACCATATTAATATGTAAACTTACCTGCAGTGAAATAGTGCATACTGATACTTTAGGCTCGAAATACTTCCCACTCTGCCCAAAACACCTCAAAATGCCTAGAAACCCTCCATTTCAGTTCAGATTTGCAAAGTCCAAGCAGATTTATTAGTATCTCCAGAGCAATAATGATGGGCGTTATAACATGCTAACCCACCTAAGGAATGCCGAAATATATAGCATACATTCTAGAAGTCTTCAGATGAAAATCCTAAAAACCATAAAAATAGATTGCTTATGTATAATTTCTTATTATTTATGGACAGTGGTGCTGTATTACTCTCTTCTCAGGATGGATTTATTTCATAGTCCACTCGTAAACCTATACGCGGGTGATCTGACGTTCTTATCTGGCTTGCCTGTAATTAACATGCGTGTGCGCCGTGTTCATTAGTCTTGTTTTATCTGACGTAGCGTCTCTGACAGAAAGTCAGTGTAGTTATCGTAAAAATATTTGCCGTAGTTATGAAAGTATATGTCTAATTAACTTGTTAACAACTGACATTAATTGGCTAATATGTCACCCAGCGTCTTATTTAAAACCAGATAAGAACATTATTTTGTACAGACAAAGCGGAATTTACATCATAAAGAAAATGACCGTGCAGATGGAATGGAAACCCCAATGCACAAATCTAAGGAGAGGGATAAGTGGAACTCAATTTATTCTTTAGATTGGGCAAAGTATTTAGAAATCGGAACAGTGGATTATAACCTTGTATAAAAGTATGTAACTCCCCCTTCTGGTTAGGTTCTGATTAATGGTTTTTTATGTTTAAAGGGATCGTAATATTCAGACGGCATTTTTTCTAAGTACCACGACGGAATAGCCTTAAGAAAGGCTATTCTTCTCCTACCTTTCTTTGTCTTCTCCGTGCCGCCGTTCGCCTACAATCCCTGTTCTTGTCGGTATGTAAATTAGCTCTCTCGCAGCACTGGGGGTGGGCCCCAACACTCAGACAGCACTGGGGGCGTCCCCAATGCTGCGAGAGAACTCTCTCCATCGCGGCCTCCTCTTCTTCAGCAGCGTCATCCTCAGCCTCTTCTTCCGGCGGTGGCTTGTAACTTCTAAGGCCTCCGGCCTTTGGCAGAGCAGACTGCGCATGCCCATAGGGCACGATAAAATGGCCGCTTGCATAGTATTGTAAGTGGCCATTTTCTCGGGGCCTGTGGGCATGCGCAGTCTGCTCTTCCCGAGGCCTAGAAGTAAGAAGACACCACCGGAAGAAGAGAATGAAGAGGCCGTTACAGACGAAGAAGGAGGCGGCGCTGGAGAGAGTTCTCTCGCAGCATTGGGGCCTCCCCCAGTGCTGTGGGAGAGCTAATTTGCATACCGAGAGAAACCTGGATTGTAGGCGAACGGCGGCGTGGAGAAGACGACGAAAGGTAGGAGACGAATAGCCTTTCTTAAGGCTATTCCGACGTGGTACTTAGAAAAAATGTTGTCTGAATGATAGGATCCCTTTAATGTTTGGCGTAGGGCCCAGTCACCGATCCCCCTTCTACCTTGCCTTCAAAGTTTATTAGACTGATGGAGATAGCCAAGATAGCCACCAGAACCCAACATATCAATCGAACCCCAAAGATAGACAGATTTGGGTCGCCGGAATCAAATGTTTTGTCCACCCCAAAAGCAACAAATTTACTACTCACAAACTGGAGAGTTTTCTTCTGATTATGCCTCAAAATCAGCTTCCAAACTGCACTTCAAATTCCTGAAATGACTTGGAAGCAGTAGTGGGGGCGATAAATCCATATAGTCATTACCTACACACCAGTATAAAAGACCGATCGGGCCCCTTCCTCCACCTTATATGATTGTTCTATGGTTTAGATAACTCTGAGGCCTACATGTACAAATTTTCCACTGCGGCCTTTCCATCCTATTTGAATGTTTAGCAAAATCGACTATAAATCTGTACCAAAATCTGCTTTTGTTATATGTGGATTTGTCACATATTTGCTGCAGATTACAAGTGGAATTCACTGTATGCATTGAAAAGGGTGAGATCCGTAGTCAAAATCCACATCTTGGTAATTGCTTCAAAACTGCAACACAGATCAGTTTCCAATGTGAATTTTATCCAGACCATAGGGATGAAATTTGTTAATATCTTACCACTTTGCTGACACTATAACATGCTGTGAATCCACTTTGCTGATTCTGTAACATGCTGTGAATTTTCATCCCATAACCCCGAATGGAAGATCTGAAACCTATCCATTCCATGTGGACATTGACAAAGTAGTGCTTGACAGTCACTCACATGGGAATCCATTGTGTTTTACTGCTTCTATGGCCAGACTCTTAACAAATGATTCATTAAGTCATTTGAAAACTGAGCAAATCCCCAAAATCTGCAAATAGCAAGATAAAACAAAGGAATGACAAATCTAGGCAACATAATGCTACTATGTATAGGGGAGGTAGTGCATGGGCCATCTATTCAGGGTCCAGGCTCTTCCCCAATTAATGCAGGAAGACTTGTATAAAGCTAATTACTAATTATGTTCTAGAGGGACACTGAGGGTCTGGGAACACAAGAGAGGTTGGCATAAGCAATTACTTGGTGATTGTGTCCTGCTCTATTTGGTTAAAGAGCAGAGACATTTAGAGCAAAGCTTGCCATTCACTGACTTTGTAGCTTGTCACATATAATTTCATGGGTAAAAAAGATAAATGTCTTATCAAATACATCCTCCTGCAGACCAGCTATATAGTCTAATGGCAAACTCAACTCCTGCAAGCTGAACCCAGGGGAAAATATCATGACAACTTTGTCATATAAAAAAGTATTTCTTAAATAATGTTACTTGGTTGTACTTGAAATCTTACTTGAAGTCTTGTTTCTATCCTGATCCCCCACTAGGTCTTCTGTAATATTTGTACAGTGTGATGTCATAAACTGTATGCCTTTGTAAAGCTATGCCTCACAAGGTGTTTCTATAGGGGTAATAATATACTTTAATCACAGGTTTATTTATTTATTTTTATTTCTAAATACCCTAATATTTAGGGCCTGGTTCACATCAGCATTCGGTACCCAAGTGGACTCCCCGAAAGGAATACCGAGCGCAGAGGTGAACCAGGCCTAACGTACTCTTGCAGTTGCAGACATTGACATTGACATTGAGCGATGCTATATAGTTTGCTGTTACTAGTATTCTGTCTTTAAAGTGTACATCCATTTATAGACAACTTGGTGAATATAGGAAACTTTGTAAAATATCTTATTAAAGAAATACATTTTCTTCTCCACTTTTATAGCTACTTTCTATGTATTAGATTATGAAGAGGGGAGAGAGATAGAAAAAAGCACACAAATAATTGCTGCTATTTACACTCTGCTATTCTGACCTCTTTTAACATTGCTATGTTTGTAGATAAGAGGCTACTATTCCACAGAATGAGGTAGTAAACCAGTTAACTAGCTGGCAGGAGATTCCTATGTCACCCATCCCTTCTTCATAGAGCTGTTTGTGGCTCAGTAAGACAGAAGTATAGTGCAAATAAGCAGTCAGATTGAAGATATGGAGCAAGAGAACAATTTAATATTTGCTGAAGGAGACAGATCATCGTAATAAGATATACACTGTTACCAATAAGTATTTGGACACCTGTGGTAGAATAGAAAAACAACATTTATTCATACAAAATAGTTGGTAGATCCCAGCAGATGCTTCCTTACGGATGGTATTGAGCCACACAATACTCCTGGATGTCTGGTGAAACTCCTGGTGTATGTGAGCCATCGGTTGGGTGCGGTTTCTCTGGCCAGCACTCGTCAGTCTCTGTCTCCCAGTTTCGGGTGTTTGCCGACTCGGGGCACATTCCAACAATCACCGTTCACCTTTCACTTTGTAATCACATAGGCCACTGCTGCTTTTGGGTAATTCAGTTCACTTGCTATGTCCCTTAAGGATCGACCATTTCTGTGGTATCCCACAATTACCCCTTTCTTGAAATTAGACAACTCTGCACTTCGTGGCATCTTGCATGAGACTAATGCCAATGCTGTTTCCTATATAACGGCGGAAGGCATGGCGTACATCACGACCGCAGATATCTTCATTTGCATGGGTGTCCAAATACTTATTGGTAGACAGTGTATTACAATGTTTCTTATATTCACATGCACTATTCTTTTATAAGTTGTGTATAACTAGTTATATAGGCTTTAATATTTCAGACAATTTTCATAATAAACTCATGGGCATTCCTTAAGAATAACACTCATTAGGCCCTTTATATGTCTTTATAGGTGACATCCTATAAGGGTCTATTCACTGTGGTCATGATGCAGTTAGATTACAAAACTGCATTATGATGTAATATGTGATTACACCACGATTATTGGTTTGGAAGACATATTGGATCTTACAAACGCGCTTTAACCATCTTATTAAAAGTAACACATATATTCAGGCAGACTTTGTCGTGTTTTTAAGTATCGCCTTTGACCATTTTTCATACCTACCAAAAATATCACCTTCAGACCTGTTCGAAAGAAATTTAGTAACCTTAATTTTAAAAAAATCCCCAGGGGTTTCTGGCAATGTATATGCGTTCTCTAAGAAAATAACCAGGCCCCTGGTGTTGGTGCATAGCTATAAAAGGAAAAATGGAATTGCAATACATTCGGTAAAGTAGGAAAAAAAGCCCACTGTGGCCTATAGGCCTGGTAAATGATGTACACATTCAGTGCACCGCAGACCACTCTAGGGAGCACACAATGAAAACAGCAGGCCAATTGGCTTCTATGCGGGAAAGAGTTATGAAATGCATTGGATTATATTTTATAATGACTTATAGTACTTATTGCAGTGGAGCTTATTGATACTTACTTTGACATATTTAGCAGCACTAAGTACTATTATATTTAGCAGGTGGTTTTACAGTTATCAACAAATGTGTACTTTTCGGCTGATATACTCTAAATTATGCTCCCCTTACTGCCCACCGGGGACTCTTCCAACAAATAAACAAACATCAATACCTTTTCGTGGCTATTTTTCATTGCAAAGAAGCAGATTTTATAGCAAAATTAAGAGATCTTGTTTCATATAGTGCTTGTACTTACCATTAGCTAATGATGTATTAGAATTATTGCCTGTACCTCGAAACACATAAAACGCAGCAAAGGTGCCTCTTCTTATTGCGTTGGTTTGTAATTAAGAATATGACAATGACAGTATACATTTGTATGTGGAGCCCTTGTGTTACAAGATAAAGTATATAAATAACATAAGGAATACTAATAACTGGCTGACATAAACTGCAGATGATATGATCTAGTCTGATGACTATCAATGGGCTACTAGCTGCGAAAGCCAAATGACAATATTCTGTTTGTCTCCATCTAGACCAGGGGTCCTCAAACTGCGGCCCGAGGGCCACATGCGGCCCGCCAAGCACTTCTGTCTGGCCCCGCCAACAATGCCGGCAGGCATGCATTTATAATGAAGCTCCTGGGGAGCTCGGGCCAGGCCATGGAGCGCACTTCACTTTACCTATTGGCGGGCACCGCTCCCCATGTCTGTGCGATCTGCTCTGCCTCCGGCCCACTGTTTAAAAAGTTTGAGGACCCCTGATCTAGACCTTCCCTCTTTCTTTGACACAGTTGACCACTTGCTTCCAGTTACAAATTATCTAATACCTTGGCATCAAAGACTTGGCCCTCTCCAGGATCTCATCCTACCTCACCAACCACACACTTAGCGCTCTGCAGGCTTTGTCCCGGGCTCTGTTATTCTCCATCCATACCTTCGGCCGACTCATAGAGTCCCATGGTTTTCAATACCATTATAGCCTCTTTCTTCTCCATCTGGTTTCTTAAAGGCAATATAGAGAAAATAATAGGAGGTGACTGGACTCTATACCAGGAGACCGAGCTTTCTACTTCCGGGCCCGTATAGTGTATAGGACTCAAAAGCATTGATCAAATCTGCCCTTCTCGGAGCCCCCAGTCTACAAGATTGGGAACTATTCAGTCTGATGGCAGGGGGGCCCAGTCAGCAGTTTGCTATGGAGCCCAGTCTTTAGCTATTTATGCCCCTGCCTGTGGTCCTACACAAGCCATAGTCTTTTCACAAGCACTTCTCTGCTCCCCCGTCTCAGCAGCCAAGGACGTATTTTACTTAACAACAGCTAGTGCACGACAGATTTTAAAGATAGGGGCCCCCTAGTGTCAGGACAGTTTTTAGGCTAGAAAACCCTGTTTATTTAATTAAAGTGATTTGCAGTTGCGTTCAGTATGGAGTATTCTATGAGACGAAGTTGTGTGAAATGTTTGTGACCATTTAAGCATTTGTGTACACTTCTTTATTGGCATCTGAGGAGTTGTATGCCTGTGGAATCCATGTTAGTTGAGTTGATTTCTGCTACAGGTTTGCATGGTGGTTAGCCACATTTAATGGGACTTAGGTGACGCGGTTTAAGCAGATATTACACCACTAAAGCTGGGTTCACATTAGCGTGGGTGTCCGACAGCTAGTGTCCGATGCTAATGTCCGTGCAAGATTTTAGCATCGGACACTAGCTGCATCCATTACAATTTGCATTATTTTAAATGGGACGTGATGCAGTGTCCTTTACTGTCCGTGGGTGTTCTTAAGTGTCCGTTTACAAAGATGTCCGATTTTTCAAGTGGACAGCTAAATCCTACATGTAAAAAAGCGCCACTGGGTGGAGAGAAAATATTCAGTAGAAAATTACTTTATTGGTTCCAATGACAGGTAGTAAAAGAGACTACGCGTTTCAATGCTATTCTAGCGTCTTCCTCAGGACACTATAATAACAATAATAATAATAACAGTAAACATGGTAAATACAAAGAAATGACAATTAAATCATGACAAAGAGTCATAATGGCAGTCTGATAAACTCATAGCAATAATTAAAATTGAATTAAATACTATGTCAATCCATTTAATGAATATACAATTGTATGCATACTAGATATTAGTGGTTGCATTGCATGGCCCTCTGTTGGCGGCTTGAAATATTATTATATTAATACAGTGTTGAGCAGGAATATATATATATATATATATATATATATATATATATTTATATTTATATTTATATATACGCTCCATTAGATGCGGACTTGTTTCCCTCCATACCTCTGTGGACGGCGGACTTACAGCAGCAGAGATACTCTGATAGTTTCATCAATAGCGGACTTTTGCAGGCTCAGTTTAAGCTGTGTGAATAGGAGGCCAAGCTGAGCTGTTTCGAGTTGCTAAGTACATAAGCCGATAAGACAGGCAGTGTTCTACCTGTACTTGTTAGCATTACAGAACAAATGAGTGACCTTACTGATCCGATCACAGGATGTAAGTGGAATATGGATTGTGGACAAAGTAGACCCGAAAGCCCGCTCTTTAGAGGACAGTAAATAGTAGGTTCATGTAATGATCTCAGGCTCTACCCTTTGCTCTTCAGCATTAGCCTGGTAATAACGACCAGTTTAGTATGAAACAAATGAACTTCCTAGGCATTTTGGGTTTTTACGCTAGAACGTAACTAAACTTTCGTCCAACTTTTGATTTTCTGCCAGTATTTGTGTCATTAATAAATGTAGTAATGTACATTATTAACAAATTTTGGCTCCTATCTGTGAAATCTTACATTTTTTCGCTTTATCTTGCTTCTCTATTAAGAGCAGTCCCTACTTCTCATATGCAGCTACAATCCAGACAGTTTTCAACCAGTGATATCTCTTGAAATCATACAGCTAGAATGGCATCCTTAGTGTCCTATGAAAGATGACATTCTCTTCTTTCATATGACACAAAAACAGGTTCTACGTTTTATAATGCACACGATATAGCTGTTCAAAGTTTCCCCTCCCCCCATTTTCTCTTCACTTCACACATCCCAGTACTGAGTACACAATGAGAAGCCGCTATAGCTCTCAACAGAGAAACAAGAGAGAGAGCGAAAAATGTAGGATTTTACAGTAAGGAGCAAAAATTTGTTAAAGTGTATTACATTAGTGACACAAATACCACTAGAAAATCAAAAGTTGTCCAAAAGTTTAGTTACGCTTTAATCACTTAAGTTTCCTTTCCTCCATTTCCATTGTATTCTTATGCTCTCGATAGACAAGGTACCTTAAACATTTGAACAACTCTCCATTTTCTGGCAGCAGTTGTGTTATTAGTAGGGTGGAGGGATCGGAAAAGATCGGATTCCGATTGGTGATCGAGTAGATTTCACGATCGCGATCGGAATTCTGACCTGATCTTTTCCAGCGGGATCGAGATCGGAGGTTATCTCAAGATCGACTCAACTCTAAAAGTGACTTTGCCCATAGAGAAGCATAGACTAGGGTTGAGGATCGGGATCGGAAAAGATCGGATTCCGATCGGTGATCAAGCAAATTTGACGATTGAGATCGGGATCGAGATCGGCTGGAAAATGATCGGATTTTAAAATCGATCTTAAAATCTCAAGATCGGCTCAACCCTAGTTATTAGTAAATGTTGTAAGATCCTTTACTAACAAATACACTTTGTGTCTGTTTCTCTATTGCTAGCAGAAATCTGCACACCACCTCTTATAGGATATGGGTGGTCTTTTGTATAATGCTGGGAAGCTAAACGGAATGGACTACCAAGTTATACAGTCCTATGAAAAAGTTTGGGCACCCCTATTAATCTTAATCATTTTTTGTTCTAAATATTTTGGTGTTTGCAACAGCCATTTCAGTTTGATATATCTAATAACTGATGGACACAGTAATATTTCAGGATTGAAATGAGGTTTATTGTACTAACAGAAAATGTGCAATATGCATTAAACCAAAATTTAACCGGTGCAAAAGTATGGGCACCCTTATCATTTTATTGATTTGAATTCCCCTAACTACTTTTTACTGACTTACTGAAGCACAAAATTGGTTTTGTAACCTCAGTGAGCTTTGAACTTCATAGCCAGATGTATCCAATCATAAGAAAAGGTATTTAAGGTGGCCAATTGCAAGTTGATCTCCTATTTGAATCTCCTCTGAAGAGTGGCATCATGGGCTACTCAAAACAACTCTCAACTGATCTGAAAACAAAGATTGTTCAACATAGTTGTTCAGGGGAAGGATACAAAAAGTTGTCTCAGAGATTTAACCTGTCAGTTTCCACTGTGAGGAACATAGTAAGGAAATGGAAGACCACAGGGACAGTTCTTGTTAAGCCCAGAAGTGGCAGGCCAAGAAAAATATCAGAAAGGCAGAGAAGAAGAATGGTGAGAACAGTCAAGGACAATCCACAGACCACCTCCAAAGAGCTGCAGCATCATCTTGCTGCAGATGGTGTCACTGTGCATCGGTCAACTATACAGCGCACTTTGCACAAATAGAAGCTGTATGGGAGAGTGATGAGAAAGAAGCCGTTTCTGCACGTACGCCACAAATAGAGTTGCCTGAGGTATGAAAAAGCACATTTGGACAAGGCAGCTTCATTTTGGAAACAAAAATTGAGTTGTTTGGTTATAAAAAAAGGCGTTATGCATGGCGTCCAAAAAGAAACAGCATTCCAAGAAAAACACATGCTACCCACTGTAAAATTTGGTGGAGGTTCCATCATGCTTTGGGGCTGTGTGGCCAATGCCGGCACCGGGAATCTTGTTAAAGTTGAGAGTCGCATGGATTCCACTCAGTATCAGCAGATTCTTGAGAATAATGTTCAAGAATCAGTGACGAAGTTGAAGTTACGCCGGGGATGGATATTTCAGCAAGACAATGATCCAAAACACCGCTCCAAATCCTCAGGCATTCATGCAGAGGAACAATTACAATGTTCTGGAATGGCCATCCCAGTCCCCAGACCTGAATATCATTGAACATCTGTGGGATGATTTGAAGCGGGCTGTCCATGCTCGGCGACCATCTAACTTAACTGAACTTGAATTGTTTGTCCAAAATACCTTTATCCAGGATCCAGGAACTGATTAAAAGCTACAGGAAGCGACTAGAGGCTGTTATCTTTGCAAAAGGAGGATCTACTAAATATTAATGTCACTTTTCTGTTGAGGTGCCCATACTTTTGCACCGGTTAAATTTTGGTTTAATGCATATTGCGCATTTTCTGTTAGTACAATAAACCTCATTTCAATCCTGAAATATTACTGTGTCCATCAGTTATTAGATATATCAAACTGAAATGGCTGTTGCAAACACCAAAATATTTAGAACTAAAAATGATTAAGATTAATAGGGGTGCCCAAACTTTTTCATAGGACTGTATCTCAGGCATTATAAAGCTTAGAATCATAGTTCAGATGGCATACTTATACACTACTGGAACTGCTCCCATTTCCAACTGTGTTTTCAATGTGTGATAAATCCAGAAATAGTATCTTCATGTCATGTGAGAATTTCATCTTTCTTATATTCAATTTATTAATAAAGTACATTAGAACATTGACACAAAAGCTGCAAGAAAAATCTAAAGTTTCTTAAAAGATTGGGTATGCTTTAACCAAGCAAACTATGTGGGACTTCAAGTGTCTACAATTATACAGCATATGAAGATAGACTTAAAGCTGATTTATAAGCTTAAATTAAGTTAACTAAAGTAGCTTTGTAGTAATTGTATAGATATCTGCATTGAGAGACTTTAAGGAGATTAAAAGATCCAGTTGCCCAAGGGCCTTCGCTATCTACTGGCCACCACTTCTGAACTTCATAACGCTCTATCCTGATGACTCTAGCAGAAAGACGGAAGAGTTGGAAGATCTTTCTATTGTTAATAGCTGTGGGTGAACATCATGTTAGTTTCCAGGGAGAAGGGATTAAACATCTGGAGACATCTCTGACTACCCCCATAATTATCATTTTGCTGACAGTGGAGAAATTTGCTGAGAGCTATTTTTATATGGCCAAACTTATTTGCTCATATTTGCAGAATTGTTCTTCCTACTGTAACATATGTTAGAGTCTACCAGTCGGGTTAGGTGATCTTAGTCTAATAAGTTTGCCCATCTTTAGTCTCTCCTTTTGATACCCTTCAATTTCCTATGGCCCTTTTGAACATATTACATTGCACACGCTGGAGCACAATACCACGGCCCATTCTCCACACATAGATGTATTTTTTTTCAGGTTTGGTGTTTGGAGTGGTGTATCCTTAAGATGAATTATTTAACTTTTTCATAGCATATCACCATATCACAGGTAATAAGATAACCTAATATAAGATTCTAAATATACTCCTAGTAAATAACTAGTTAAACTCTTGATGAACCTTTGTTCGTCTGGCTGTCAAGAGCTATCGTATAGTCTCCTACAGACAGCAATTACTCCAGTATCAGTTTCGTAACTCCACATCATAATCTGTTCTATATACTTTGTGTCCTGCTCCAAACCGCCAGGAAAATGATACAAAGTCTTAAATTTTTCATATGGTTTTGAAGAGTCATGTTCTCCAATATTTTCCATTCAATGGCATTTAGTTACCTGGACAGGACAATGTGAGGCGAGATCAGAACTCATTCATTCTCTTCTGCCTTTCCCATTACAGGGCTTCTTCAGGCGGAGTATTCAGAAGAACATGGTTTACACATGTCACAGGGAAAAGAACTGTGTTATCAATAAAGTGACACGGAATCGCTGCCAGTACTGCAGACTACAGAGGTGCTTTGAAGTTGGAATGTCCAAAGAATGTAAGTTCAGAGGAGATCATTTCTACTTGTATTAGTAAAATACAATAAATATATGATGTATTCATGGTCCGGACCTGGTCACAACATCACATTGCCAGCCATTGTTTAAAATATGGTAAAAATGCCAATATTTGTCTGAAACGTTCATAAGAAACATGCCTATTGTATTTGTAATGCATCTCTATAAAAGAGAGCAACATTTTATAGCTCCAGATAAATGAAGTATGGATAGTTCCTATGAAATTTGAACATGTGCTATAAAATACATGATGTGGAGAGAGCATAGTGAAGCAAGTGCTCTGCCTTAGATAGTTCCTTCTTGTAAGATGGCTACTTTGACTACAGCTGAAGCTATCAAAAACAAGAACATAATATAAGTACGAAAGTGTTTTTGTGTGCCATCTACAAATATACTGCCTAAAAAGACACATAAATCCATGGTAAAAAATACAGGGTTTTTAGGAGCAACATGGTGGCTCAGTGGTTAGCAGTGCTGGAGTCCTGGGTTCAAATCCTGCCAGGAACAACATCTGCAAGGAGTTTGTATGTTCTCCTTGTGTTTGCGTAGATTTCCTCCCATTCTACAAAGACATACTAATAGGAGAAAAAAGTACATTGTGACCCCTATATGGGGCTCACAATCTACATACAAAAAAAATAGTTTTTTTTTTTTTTTAAGAATTAATCATAAAATGTATAGACTAACTCTAGGCTCACAACTATGTCCGAAAAATGGAAACCCAATCTACTTAAAAAGCAGTGGCCCACAGAAACCCTTGACTCCCATAGACTGTAATGGGGTCCGCCAGGTTTCTGACGGATTCAGGGATGGAATCCCTGAATGTAGAGCGAGCGCTGGTGTGAATCCAGCTTAAAGGAGGCAAATTCGTTAAAGGTCACATGACAAGAAAGGTGCAGAGGCTAGCTAGTTGCATAGTATACCAAACCACCATAACTACAGAAAAGCAGTGCTAAGACCATACATACAGTTTTAGTGCAAGGATAGATGTATATTATGTATTAGCACATACAGACCACAGACACCTACAATGCGTATTTCGCACTGTCACTTTTATAATGCAGTCTCTTGAACCTTTCCTTTATTATTGTTTCATTTATTTAGCACATTTTAGTGTTCCAATTTAGGCAAGGTGTCCATAGTAATATCACACCAAATCCTCAGTCCATTTCTGGTTGAAGCCACCAGACCCTATCCTAAGAACTTCCCATGCCTTGTAGGACTGAATGGTTGTGCAGCTACTAACTGGCTTATGTTCACTAATCTGTCAGTGTTGCAGCAAATGAAGAGTTAGAAACTTTTGCCCCAAGGAGTATACTCAACTCAAGCTAGGCCCTTTCACTATATGTCGGAGGTGCTTTCAGTTTAGACCTTAACACATTTACATGTATAGGGAGAAATATGTCAATCCCGCCGAGCTGGGCATGGAGAATCCAGAAGGGAGCCTCCAGGGGACGCCTCTGCCCGTGCAGGGCTCTTTCTACAACTGTGTTTTCTCTGCAACGCCGCAGTATTTCATAGTAAAACTTAGTCCTTTGTTATGTGGCAGGCTGTCAGTATATCACGGTGCCCATGGATAAGGCAGCATGAATCCACTGACAGGTTCTCTCTAAGAGACTTTAGATGTTGTGGCTTCCTTCCAGGAGTAATGATTGAGAGACACATTCCCCGACTAGACTTTACTTATTTACATTCTCTTCGTAAGAGATTAAAATGTAAAACTGCAATGTCTGCCTGGCAATGGATCATTTGTGCAGAGGAACTTTTTGTGATAGAGAATTCTTGATTAAATATTCCTTACAGGCCTGGCTTTTTCCATTCCGATAATGTATATCTACACCAGTAGCGCCATCGCAGAATTTTAATTATTTTGCCAGTTAAAGAAGGACAAAGTTAGGAACTGAAGAAAAAGGGCTATTTCTGTTCAAAGGATTACAGTGTATAAGAAATCCCCTTGGTAACTCATTCAATTAACATGTTGCGCCATTTTACTTAAACAACTGCTGTGCTTAATTCATTTTAATGTGTTTTAGCCCTCAGTCACTTTGAGCTCTCTGAAGACAGAGGTGGGAAAAGACTTGTTGGATGGGATGTGGATGTGAATTTAGTTTACAAAGCTGTGATTAAAAGTTTGTTCTTTTGGTCTTAAAAATAACACTTTGATTGCTTTCTTGGGGGTTAATTGAACTTGTGCATCAACACAGGGATATACTATAGAGACCCTCCAACATGACCTACTTCGCTGTATAGTGCTTCAGTGGCCAATCCTGGATATGGATGGCCCTGTCCTTAGGATAAGTCATCAATATCAAATTGGTGAGGGTCCGATACGCCATTCAAAAAGGTATTTAAAACACAGTGTACAGAGCTGAAATAGAAGCTGAGCTGGAATTACATGGCAGGGCCACTACATAGTGTAGAGAGAGCTTTATGTTTCCAACTTCATACACTGTGCTAGGAACAGCTCATCGGTGTAGGTGCTGGGTGCTGGACCGCCACTGACCTGATATTTCTGATGTATCCTAAGCACATGCAAAAACAAAGTTCAAAGTTGTTCATTGCATTGCATTGTTTTTCATTGTAACCTGTGTTCCATTGCTCCGTTACATGGAGTATCTGGTTGCTTAGCTATATGTATACAGTTCTAAAAAGTAAAGAAAACCCACACTTGGAACTTAAAATCTAATAATTTCAAGTGCTGGATTACTTTATATTCTTACTCTAAGGACAGGTTTTCAATATCTGGACTTGGGCAAGCTCTTTAGTGCAGCAGTTATCTTGGTTACGGTACATAGCTGTAGGGGTTTAGGGATCGTAGCGATCCAGACACTGAAAACAGTCCCTGTGCCATATATATAAAAAATACCTTTCATTTTAAATGGCACTTGGTACGTGGTGGGCCCATTGCTAGATTTTAAAAAAAACGCCTCTCTTCAGTATTCCATTTAAAGGAAATGTTTCGCCAGAGAATAACTTATTTTTATATAAAGCTTTTATGTTAATCACAATTATTTAAATCTAGATTTAAAAAAAAAAGTTAAGTCTTTCAGTTTTCTATCTGGCCACTAAGCCTAGTAATAGTCTAACACTTGCTAATTCTGTAGGAGTGTTTTTTCGAAGCTTTTGCTTCATTTACATCACAGACAAGACAGAGAGTATTACAATAGAAGATAATACCTCTATAGATCCTATCACTGACCCATCATTGCATTGCATCTACTACTGACAATAGATGATTTCTCATCTTAGCTACTCTGCCATAGTACCCTGATCATATCTAGAAAACTTTCTGTACACCTCATTGAATCAGCTCCAGTCTTTGCTGCTTAGAGCCATAAGGCTGCTGTAAAGCATATTGTGAAATTGCTGTTAACGCAGCAGAGGAGAATCTCAGGCAAAATGGCAGCCCACAAACATTCAAAGATACTAGAATAAAGAAAATTCTATATTCAGAAAATAAAAACATTAATAACTGATATATTTTATTATCTGATTTCAGTAAATATAAAATGATAATAAATAACGTTTAAATAGTCCCTAAACTTTTCACAAATTTTGCATAAATATACGCAAAATAATAAGTATAAGTGAAAATAAGAAAATTGGTAAACTCTCATATCAGAACACATTGTTTCTCTACTTTTCAGGCTTTTTTTTCTCCCCCCTCACTTCTTAGGGTCTGTTCACACGAAGGAATTTTCTTCAGTTTTGGGGATGGATTTCATTCCCAAATCCAGAGCTGATTTCTCCCAGAATCCATCTCCCCTTGTTTTCAATGGGATGTAGAGATCATAGCAGGACGTGGAAAAAAGAAGCCACGGATTCCGCCCGTAGGGTCCGTAGCTTGAGACTCTCGCCTGTTTAGGCCCATTCATCCAGGCCTAATCAGGAGCGGGATGCTGTGACGGAATGCTGATGCATTGCATCGACATCCCGCCATGCCGTTGGCAGAAAATGAAGAGAATTCTTTAATTGTTAATTCACCACTTCATCTTAGGAGTAGAGATGAGCGAACAGTGTTCTATCGAACTCATGTTCGATCGGATATTAGGCTGTTCGGCATGTTCGAATCGAATCGAACACCGCGTGGTAAAGTGCGCCATTACTCGATTCCCCTCCCACCTTCCCTGGCGCCTTTTTTGCTCCAATAACAGCGCAGGGTAGGTGGGACAGGAACTACGACACCGGTGACGTTGAAAAAAGTAGGCAAAACCCATTGGCTGCCGAATACATGTGACCTCTAATTTAAAAGAACAGCGCCGCCCAGGTTCGCGTCATTCTGAGCTTGCAATTCACCGAGGACGGAGGTTTCCGTCCAGCTAGCTAGGGCTTAGATTCTGGGTAGGCAGGGACAGGCTAGGATAGGAAGGAGAAGACAACCAACAGCTCTTGTAAGAGCTAAATTCCAGGGAGAAGCTTGTCAGTGTAACGTGGCACTGACGGGCTCAATCGCCGCAACCCAGCTTTCCCAGGATCCTGAATGGAATACACTGTCAGTGTATTCCCGTATACCCGATATATACCCCGATACCCGTTCCAACGGTGTGCCCCCCCACCTTCACCCCAGAAATACCCTGCAAGTCCCCTAGCAATAGAATTGGGGCTATATACACCCACAATTTTTACTACTGGTATACAGTGCCATTGTCTGACTGGGAATTCAAAGAATATATTGGGAATACAAATACCCTCATTTCTTGCTACTGCCATATAGTGCCAGTGTCTGACTGGGAATTCAAAGAATATATTGGGGTTACGTGCACCCACAATTTTTACTACTGGTATACAGTGCCATTGTCTGACTGGGAATTCAAAGAATATATTGGGAATACAAATACCCTCATTTCTTGCTACTGCCATATAGTGCCAGTTTCTGACTGGTAATTCAAAGAATATATTGGGGTTACGTGCACCCACAATTTTTACTACTGGTATACAGTGCCATTGTCTGACTGGGAATTCAAAGAATATATTGGGAATACAAATACCCTCATTTCTTGCTACTGCCATATAGTGCCAGTGTCTGACTGGGAATTCAAAGAATATATTGGGGTTACGTGCACCCACAATTTTTACTACTGGTATACAGTGCCATTGTCTGACTGGGAATTCAAAGAATATATTGGGAATACAAATACCCTCATTTCTTGCTACTGCCATATAGTGCCAGTGTCTGACTGGGAATTCAAAGAATATATTGGGGTTACGTGCACCCACAATTTTTACTACTGGTATACAGTGCCATTGTCTGACTGGGAATTCAAAGAATATATTGGGGTTATAAATACGCTCATTTCTTGCTACTGCCATATAGTGCCAGTTTCTGACTGGTAATTCAAAGAATATATTGGGGTTACGTGCACCCACAATTTTTACTACTGGTATACAGTGCCATTGTCTGACTGGGAATTCAAAGAGTATATTGGGAATACAAATACCCTCATTTCTTGCTACTGCCATATAGTGCCAGTTTCTGACTGGTAATTCAAAGAATATATTGGGGTTACGTGCACCCACAATTTTTACTACTGGTATACAGTGCCATTGTCTGACTGGGAATTCAAAGAATATATTGGGGTTATAAATACCCTCATTTCTTGCTACTGCCATATAGTGCCAGTTTCTGACTGGTAATTCAAAGAATATATTGGGGTTACGTGCACCCACAATTTTTACTACTGGTATACAGTGCCATTGTCTGACTGGGAATTCAAAGAGTATATTGGGAATACAAATACCCTCATTTCTTGCTACTGCCATATAGTGCCAGTTTCTGACTGGGAATTCAAAGAATATATTGGGGTTACGTGCACCCACAATTTTTACTACTGGTATACAGTGCCATTGTCTGACTGGGAATTCAAAGAATATATTGGGGTTATAAATACCCTCATTTCTTGCTACTGCCATATAGTGCCAGTTTCTGACTGGTAATTCAAAGAATATATTGGGGTTACGTGCACCCACAATTTTTACTACTGGTATACAGTGCCATTGTCTGACTGGGAATTCAAAGAGTATATTGGGAATACAAATACCCTCATTTCTTGCTACTGCCATATAGTGCCAGTTTCTGACTGGTAATTCAAAGAATATATTGGGGTTACGTGCACCCACAATTTTTACTACTGGTATACAGTGCCATTGTCTGACTGGGAATTCAAAGAATATATTGGGGTTATAAATACCCTCATTTCTTGCTACTGCCATATAGTGCCAGTTTCTGACTGGTAATTCAAAGAATATATTGGGGTTACGTGCACCCACAATTTTTACTACTGGTATACAGTGCCATTGTCTGACTGGGAATTCAAAGAATATATTGGGGTTATAAATACCCTCATTTCTTGCTACTGCCATATAGTGCCAGTTTCTGACTGGTAATTCAAAGAATATATTGGGGTTACGTGCACCCACAATTTTTACTACTGGTATACAGTGCCATTGTCTGACTGGGAATTCAAAGAGTATATTGGGAATACAAATACCCTCATTTCTTGCTACTGCCATATAGTGCCAGTTTCTGACTGGGAATTCAAAGAATATATTGGGGTTACGTGCACCCACAATTTTTACTACTGGTATACAGTGCCATTGTCTGACTGGGAATTCAAAGAATATATTGGGGTTATAAATACCCTCATTTCTTGCTACTGCCATATAGTGCCAGTTTCTGACTGGTAATTCAAAGAATATATTGGGGTTACGTGCACCCACAATTTTTACTACTGGTATACAGTGCCATTGTCTGACTGGGAATTCAAAGAGTATATTGGGAATACAAATACCCTCATTTCTTGCTACTGCCATATAGTGCCAGTTTCTGACTGGGAATTCAAAGAATATATTGGGGTTACGTGCACCCACAATTTTTACTACTGGTATACAGTGCCATTGTCTGACTGGGAATTCAAAGAATATATTGGGGTTATAAATACCCTCATTTCTTGCTACTGCCATATAGTGCCAGTTTCTGACTGGTAATTCAAAGAATATATTGGGGTTACGTGCACCCACAATTTTTACTACTGGTATACAGTGCCATTGTCTGACTGGGAATTCAAAGAGTATATTGGGAATACAAATACCCTCATTTCTTGCTACTGCCATATAGTGCCAGTTTCTGACTGGGAATTCAAAGAATATATTGGGGTTACGTGCACCCACAATTTTTACTACTGGTATACAGTGCCATTGTCTGACTGGGAATTCAAAGAATATATTGGGGTTATAAATACCCTCATTTCTTGCTACTGCCATATAGTGCCAGTTTCTGACTGGTAATTCAAAGAATATATTGGGGTTACGTGCACCCACAATTTTTACTACTGGTATACAGTGCCATTGTCTGACTGGGAATTCAAAGAGTATATTGGGAATACAAATACCCTCATTTCTTGCTACTGCCATATAGTGCCAGTTTCTGACTGGGAATTCAAAGAATATATTGGGGTTACGTGCACCCACAATTTTTACTACTGGTATACAGTGCCATTGTCTGACTGGGAATTCAAAGAATATATTGGGGTTATAAATACCCTCATTTCTTGCTACTGCCATATAGTGCCAGTTTCTGACTGGTAATTCAAAGAATATATTGGGGTTACGTGCACCCACAATTTTTACTACTGGTATACAGTGCCATTGTCTGACTGGGAATTCAAAGAGTATATTGGGAATACAAATACCCTCATTTCTTGCTACTGCCATATAGTGCCAGTTTCTGACTGGGAATTCAAAGAATATATTGGGGTTACGTGCACCCACAATTTTTACTACTGGTATACAGTGCCATTGTCTGACTGGGAATTCAAAGAATATATTGGGGTTATAAATACCCTCATTTCTTGCTACTGCCATATAGTGCCAGTTTCTGACTGGTAATTCAAAGAATATATTGGGGTTACGTGCACCCACAATTTTTACTACTGGTATACAGTGCCATTGTCTGACTGGGAATTCAAAGAGTATATTGGGAATACAAATACCCTCATTTCTTGCTACTGCCATATAGTGCCAGTTTCTGACTGGGAATTCAAAGAATATATTGGGGTTACGTGCACCCACAATTTTTACTACTGGTATACAGTGCCATTGTCTGACTGGGAATTCAAAGAATATATTGGGGTTATAAATACCCTCATTTCTTGCTACTGCCATATAGTGCCAGTTTCTGACTGGTAATTCAAAGAATATATTGGGGTTACGTGCACCCACAATTTTTACTACTGGTATACAGTGCCATTGTCTGACTGGGAATTCAAAGAGTATATTGGGAATACAAATACCCTCATTTCTTGCTACTGCCATATAGTGCCAGTTTCTGACTGGGAATTCAAAGAATATATTGGGGTTACGTGCACCCACAATTTTTACTACTGGTATACAGTGCCATTGTCTGACTGGGAATTTAAAGAGTATATTGGGAATACAAATACCCTCATTTCTTGCTACTGCCATATAGTGCCAGTGTCTGACTGGGAATTCAAAGAATATATTGGGGTTACGTGCACCCACAATTTTTACTACTGGTATACAGTGCCATTGTCTGACTGGGAATTTAAAGAGTATATTGGGAATACAAATACCCTCATTTCTTGCTACTGCCATATAGTGCCAGTTTCTGACTGGGAATTCAAAGAATATATTGGGGTTACGTGCACCCACAATTTTTACTACTGGTATACAGTGCCATTGTCTGACTGGGAATTCAAAGAATATATTGGGGTTATAAATACCCTCATTTCTTGCTACTGCCATATAGTGCCAGTTTCTGACTGGTAATTCAAAGAATATATTGGGGTTACGTGCACCCACAATTTTTACTACTGGTATACAGTGCCATTGTCTGACTGGGAATTCAAATAGTATATTGGGAATACAAATACCCTCATTTCTTGCTACTGCCATATAGTGCCAGTTTCTGACTGGGAATTCAAAGAATATATTGGGGTTACGTGCACCCACAATTTTTTCTACTGGTATACAGTGCCATTGTCTGACTGGGAATTTAAAGAGTATATTGGGAATACAAATACCCTCATTTCTTGCTACTGCCATATAGTGCCAGTGTCTGACTGGGAATTCAAAGAATATATTGGGGTTACGTGCACCCACAATTTTTACTACTGGTATACAGTGCCAATTTCTAACTAGGAATTCAAAATGCGCAAGGCTCCCGGAAAGGGACGTGGACGAGGCCGTGGGCGAGGTCGGGGGAATGGTTCTGGGGAGCAAGGTAGCAGTGAAGCCACAGGGCGTCCCGTGCCTACTCCTGTGGGGCAGCAAGCATTGCGCCACTCCACAGTGCCAGGGTTGCTTGCCACATTAACTAAACTGCAGGGTACAAACCTTAGTAGGCCCGAGAACCAGGAACAGGTCTTGCAATGGCTGTCAGAGAACGCTTACAGCACATTGTCCAGCAGCCAGTCAGACTCTGCCTCCTCTCCTCCTATTACCCAACAGTCTTGTCTTCCTTCCTCCCAAAATTCCGAAGCTTTACAGAACAATAACCCAAACTGTCCCTGCTCCCCAGAGCTGTTCTCCGCTCCTTTCATTGTCCCTCAACCTGCCTCTCCACGTCACGATTCCACGAACCTAACAGAGGAGCATCTGTGTCCAGATGCTCAAACACTAGAGTCTCCTCCATCTCCGTTCGATTTGGTGGTGGATGACCAGCAACCCACCCTCATCGACGATGATGTGACGCAGTTGCCGTCAGGGCATCCAGTTGACCGGCGCATTGTGCGGGAGGAGGAGATGAGACAGGAGTTGGAAGAGGAAGTGGTGGATGATGAGGACACTGACCCGACCTGGACAGGGGGGATGTCAAGCGGGGAAAGTAGTGTGGATGTTGAGGCAGGTGCAGCACCAAAAAGGGTAGCTAGAGGCAGAGGCAGAGGTCAGCAGCTTAGGCGAAGCCAGGCCACACCCGGAATCTCCCAAGATGTTCCAGTTCGTACCCAGCCCCGAAAAACTCCCACCTCGAGGGCACGTTTCTCGAAGGTGTGGAGTTTTTTCAAGGAATGCGCCGAGGACAGATATAGTGTTGTCTGCACAATTTGCCTCTCGAAATTGATTAGGGGCTCTGAGAAGAGCAACCTGTCCACCACTTCAATGCGCCGTCATTTGGAATCCAAGCACTGGAATCAGTGGCAGGCAGCAACGGCAGGACAAAGGCCGCCTGCCGTTCACGCCACTGCCACTGCCTCTGCCACTGCCTCTGCCTCTGCCACTGCCACTGCTGACTGTGCTGGCGATGCACTCCAGAGGACGAGCCAGGACACCACTTCATCTGCCTCCGCCACTTTGTTGACTTCTACCTCATCCTCCCCTGGTCCTGTCTTATCGCCTTCTCCTGCACCATCAAAGGCACCATCAGGCGTTTCTTTACAACAACCCACCATCTCTCAGACATTGGAGCGGCGGCAGAAATACACTGCTAACCACCCACACGCGCAAGCCTTGAACGCCAACATCGCTAAACTGCTGGCCCAGGAGATGTTGGCGTTCCGGCTTGTTGAAACTCCCGCCTTCCTGGACCTGATGGCAACTGCGGCACCTCGCTATGCCGTCCCTAGCTGTCACTACTTCTCCCGGTGTGCCGTCCCCGCCTTGCACCAGCACGTGTCACTCAACATCAGGCGGGCCCTTAGTTCCGCGCTTTGCACAAAGGTCCACTTGACCACCGACGCGTGGACAAGTGCATGCGGACAGGGACGCTACATTTCACTGACGGCACACTGGGTGAATGTAGTTGAGGCTGGGACTGCTTCCCAAACTGGCCCGGTGTACCTCGTTTCCCCGCCTAACATTCCTGGCAGGGACACGAGAAGAACACCCCCCTCCTCCTCCTCCTCTACCGCCTCCTCCTCCGCCACCGCCTCCTCCTCCGCCACCGCCTCCTCCTCCGCTGTTAGATTGACCCCAGCTACGAGTTGGAAACGTTGCAGCACTGGCGTTGGTAGACGTCAGCAGGCTGTGCTGAAGCTGATCAGCTTGGGGGACAGACAGCACACTGCCTCCGAGGTGAGGGATGCCCTCCTCGATGAGACGGCAATATGGTTTGAGCCGCTGCACCTGGGCCCAGGCATGGTCGTTTGTGATAACGGCCGGAACCTGGTAGCAGCTCTGGAGCTTGCCGGACTCCAACATGTTCCATGCCTGGCCCACGTCTTCAACCTAGTGGTGCAACGTTTCCTAAAGAGCTACCCCAATGTTCCAGAGCTACTGGTGAAAGTGCGGCGCATGTGCGCCCACTTTCGCAAGTCGACAGTAGCCGCTGCTAGCTTAAAATCTCTCCAGCAACGCCTGCATGTGCCACAACACCGGCTTTTGTGCGACGTCCCCACACGCTGGAACTCAACGTTTCAGATGTTGAATAGAGTGGTTGAGCAGCAGAGACCTTTGATGGAATACCAGCTACAAAACCCTAGGGTGCCACAAAGTCAGCTGCCTCAGTTTCACATCCATGAGTGGCCATGGATGAGAGACCTTTGTGACATCCTACGGGTCTTTGAGGAGTCCACAAGGAGGGTGAGCTCTGAGGATGCGATGGTGAGCCTTACAATCCCGCTCTTGTGTGTTCTGAGAGAATCCCTGATTGACATCAGGGATAACTCAGATCACACAGAGGAGTTAGGGATAGCATCCGATCCGTCACAGCTGGAGAGTAGGTCCACACATCTGTCCGCTTCACTGCGTTTAATGGAGGAGGAGGAGGAGGAGGAGGAGGAAGAAGAGTTGTCCGATGATGTGATGGTGATACAGGAGGCTTCCGGGCAACTTCGAATCGTCCCATTGTTGCAGCGCGGATGGGTAGACATGGAGGATGAGGAGGAAATGGAGATTGAACTTTCCGGTGGGGCCAGAGGAGTCATGCCAACTAACACTGTGGAAGACATGGCTGAGTTCATGTTGGGGTGCTTTACAACCGACAAGCGTATTGTCAAAATCATGGAGGACAACCAGTACTGGATCTTTGCTATCCTTGACCACCGGTATAAAAACAACATCTCGTCTTTTATTCCGGTAGAGGGGAGGGCCAATCGCATCAATGCTTGCCACAGGCAATTGGTGCAGAATATGATGGAGATGTTTCCAGCATGTGACGTTGGCGGCAGGGAGGGCAGTTCCTCCAGTAGGCAACCAAGTTCTCACCGGTCCACACAAACGAGGGGCACACTGTCTAAGGTCTGGGACACCTTGATGGCACCCCCTCGCCAAAGTGCCGCCACGGAGGGTCCTAGTGTCACCAGGCGTGAGAAGTATAGGCGCATGTTGCGGGAATACCTTTCCGACCACAGCCCTGTCCTCTCCGACCCCTCTGCGCCCTACACGTATTGGGTGTCGAAGTTGGACCTGTGGCTTGAACTTGCCCTATATGCCTTGGAGGTGCTGTCCTGTCCTGCCGCCAGCGTCCTATCTGAGAGGGTGTTCAGTGCAGCCGGTGGCATCATCACTGACAAGCGCACCCGTCTGTCAGCTGAGAGTGCCGACCGGCTCACTTTGATAAAAATGAACCACCACTGGATAGAGCCTTCATTTTTGTGCCCACCTGTGTAAAGCACCCCAACATGAAACTCCATGTCTGTACTCAACCTCTCCAATTCCTCCGCATCCTCATACTCATCCACCATAAGCGTTGCACAATTCTGCTAATACTAGGCTCCCTCCAACATGATTTCCCCCAACTCTGCTGGTTAGAGGCTCCCTCCACCCTGATTTCCACCAACTCTGCTGGTTAGAGGCTCCCTCCACCCTGCTTTCCCACAACTCTGCTGGTTAGAGGCTCCTTCCACCATGAATTTGCCAAAACTGGGCTGTTTAGAGGCTCCCTCCACCATGAATTGGTCCAAACTGGGCTGGTTAGAGGCTCCCTCCACCATTAATTGGTCCAAACTGGGCTGGTTAGAGGCTCCCTCCACCATGAATTTGCCCAAACTGGGCTGTTTAGAGGCTCCCTCCACCATGAATTTGCCCAAACTGGGCTGTTTAGAGGCTCCCTCCACCATGAATTGGTCCAAACTGGGTTTTTTAGAGGCTCCCTCCACCATGAATTGGTCCAAACTGGGCTGGTTAGAGGCTCCCTCCACCATGAATTGATCCAAACTGGGGTGGTTAGAGGCTCCCTCCACCATTAATTGGTCCAAACTGGGCTGGTTAGAGGCTCCCTCCACCATTAATTGGTCCAAACTGGGCTGGTTAGAGGCTCCCTCCACCATTAATTGGTCCAAACTGGGCTGGTTAGAGGCTCCCTCCACCATGAATTTGCCCAAACTGGGCTGTTTAGAGGCTCCCTCCACCATGAATTTGCCCAAACTGGGCTGGTTAGAGGCTCCCTCCACCATGAATTGGTCCAAACTGGGGTTTTTAGAGGCTCCCTCCACCATGAATTGGTCCAAACTTGGCTGTTTAGAGGCTCCCTCCACCATTAATTGGTCCAAACTGGGCTGGTTAGAGGCTCCCTCCACCATGAATTGGTCCAAACTGGGTTTTTTAGAGGCTCCCTCCACCATGAATTTGCCCAAACTGGGCTGTTTAGAGGCTCCCTCCACCATGAATTGGTCCAAACTGGGTTTTTTAGAGGCTCCCTCCACCATGAATTGGTCCAAACTGGGCTGGTTAGAGGCTCCCTCCACCATGAATTGGTCCAAACTGGGGTGGTTAGAGGCTCCCTCCACCATTAATTGGTCCAAACTGTGCTGGTTAGAGGCTCCCTCCACCATTAATTGGTCCAAACTGGGCTGGTTAGAGGCTCCCTCCACCATTAATTGGTCCAAACTGGGCTGGTTAGAGGCTCCCTCCACCATTAATTGGTCCAAACTGGGCTGGTTAGAGGCTCCCTCCACCATGAATTGGTCCAAACTGGGGTTTTTAGAGGCTCCCTCCACCATGAATTGGTCCAAACTTGGCTGTTTAGAGGCTCCCTCCACCATTAATTGGTCCAAACTGGGCTGGTTAGAGGCTCCCTCCACCATGAATTGGTCCAAACTGGGTTTTTTAGAGGCTCCCTCCACCATGAATTTGCCCAAACTGGGCTGTTTAGAGGCTCCCTCCACCATGAATTGGTCCAAACTGGGGTGGTTAGAGGCTCCCTCCACCATTAATTGGTCCAAACTGGGCTGGTTAGAGGCTCCCTCCACCATTAATTGGTCCAAACTGGGCTGGTTAGAGGCTCCCTCCACCATGAATTGGTCCAAACTGGGGTTTTTAGAGGCTCCCTCCACCATGAATTGGTCCAAACTTGGCTGTTTAGAGGCTCCCTCCACCATTAATTGGTCCAAACTGGGCTGGTTAGAGGCTCCCTCCACCATGAATTGGTCCAAACTGGGTTTTTTAGAGGCTCCCTCCACCATGAATTTGCCCAAACTGGGCTGTTTAGAGGCTCCCTCCACCATGAATTGGTCCAAACTGGGTTTTTTAGAGGCTCCCTCCACCATGAATTGGTCCAAACTGGGCTGGTTAGAGGCTCCCTCCACCATGAATTGGTCCAAACTGGGGTGGTTAGAGGCTCCCTCCACCATTAATTGGTCCAAACTGGGCTGGTTAGAGGCTCCCTCCACCATTAATTGGTCCAAACTGGGCTGGTTAGAGGCTCCCTCCACCATTAATTGGTCCAAACTGGGCTGGTTAGAGGCTCCCTCCACCATGAATTTGCCCAAACTGGGCTGTTTAGAGGCTCCCTCCACCATGAATTTGCCCAAACTGGGCTGGTTAGAGGCTCCCTCCACCATGAATTGGTCCAAACGGGTTTTTAGAGGCTCCCTTCACCATGAATTGGTCCAAACTTGGCTGTTTAGAGGCTCCCTCCACCATGAATTGGTCCAAACTGGGGTGGTTAGAGGCTCCCTCCACCATTAATTGGTCCAAACTGGGTTTTTTAGAGGCTCCCTCCACCATTAATTGGTCCAAACTGGGCTGGTTAGAGGCTCCCTCCACCATGAATTGGTCCAAACTGGGGTTTTTAGAGGCTCCCTCCACCATGAATTGGTCCAAACTTGGCTGTTTAGAGGCTCCCTCCACCATTAATTGGTCCAAACTGGGCTGGTTAGAGGCTCCCTCCACCATGAATTGGTCCAAACTGGGTTTTTTAGAGGCTCCCTCCACCATGAATTTGCCCAAACTGGGCTGTTTAGAGGCTCCCTCCACCATGAATTGGTCCAAACTGGGTTTTTTAGAGGCTCCCTCCACCATGAATTGGTCCAAACTGGGCTGGTTAGAGGCTCCCTCCACCATGAATTGGTCCAAACTGGGGTGGTTAGAGGCTCCCTCCACCATTAATTGGTCCAAACTGGGCTGGTTAGAGGCTCCCTCCACCATGAATTGGTCCAAACTGGGCTGGTTAGAGGCTCCCTCCACCATTAATTGGTCCAAACTGGGCTGGTTAGAGGCTCCCTCCACCATGAATTTGCCCAAACTGGGCTGTTTAGAGGCTCCCTCCACCATGAATTTGCCCAAACTGGGCTGGTTAGAGGCTCCCTCCACCATGAATTGGTCCAAACTGGGGTTTTTAGAGGCTCCCTCCACCATGAATTGGTCCAAACTTGGCTGTTTAGAGGCTCCCTCCACCATTAATTGGTCCAAACTGGGCTGGTTAGAGGCTCCCTCCACCATGAATTGGTCCAAACTGGGTTTTTTAGAGGCTCCATCCACCATGAATTTGCCCAAACTGGGCTGTTTAGAGGCTCCCTCCACCATGAATTGGTCCAAACTGGGGTGGTTAGAGGCTCCCTCCACCATTAATTGGTCCAGACTGGGCTGGTTAGAGGCTCCCTCCACCATTAATTGGTCCAAACTGGGCTGGTTAGAGGCTCCCTCCACCATGAATTGGTCCAAACTGGGGTTTTTAGAGGCTCCCTCCACCATGAATTGGTCCAAACTTGGCTGTTTAGAGGCTCCCTCCACCATTAATTGGTCCAAACTGGGCTGGTTAGAGGCTCCCTCCACCATGAATTGGTCCAAACTGGGTTTTTTAGAGGCCCCCTCCACCATGAATTTGCCCAAACTGGGCTGTTTAGAGGCTCCCTCCACCATGAATTGGTCCAAACTGGGGTGGTTAGAGGCTCCCTCCACCATTAATTGGTCCAAACTGGGCTGGTTAGAGGCTCCCTCCACCATTAATTGGTCCAAACTGGGCTGGTTAGAGGCTCCCTCCACCATGAATTGGTCCAAACTGGGGTTTTTAGAGGCTCCCTCCACCATGAATTGGTCCAAACTTGGCTGTTTAGAGGCTCCCTCCACCATTAATTGGTCCAAACTGGGCTGGTTAGAGGCTCCCTCCACCATGAATTGGTCCAAACTGGGTTTTTTAGAGGCTCCCTCCACCATGAATTTGCCCAAACTGGGCTGTTTAGAGGCTCCCTCCACCATGAATTGGTCCAAACTGGGTTTTTTAGAGGCTCCCTCCACCATGAATTGGTCCAAACTGGGCTGGTTAGAGGCTCCCTCCACCATGAATTGGTCCAAACTGGGGTGGTTAGAGGCTCCCTCCACCATTAATTGGTCCAAACTGGGCTGGTTAGAGGCTCCCTCCACCATTAATTGGTCCAAACTGGGCTGGTTAGAGGCTCCCTCCACCATTAATTGGTCCAAACTGGGCTGGTTAGAGGCTCCCTCCACCATGAATTTGCCCAAACTGGGCTGTTTAGAGGCTCCCTCCACCATGAATTTGCCCAAACTGGGCTGGTTAGAGGCTCCCTCCACCATGAATTGGTCCAAACTGGGGTTTTTAGAGGCTCCCTCCACCATGAATTGGTCCAAACTTGGCTGTTTAGAGGCTCCCTCCACCATTAATTGGTCCAAACTGGGCTGGTTAGAGGCTCCCTCCACCATGAATTGGTCCAAACTGGGTTTTTTAGAGGCTCCCTCCACCATGAATTTGCCCAAACTGGGCTGTTTAGAGGCTCCCTCCACCATGAATTGGTCCAAACTGGGGTGGTTAGAGGCTCCCTCCACCATTAATTGGTCCAAACTGGGCTGGTTAGAGGCTCCCTCCACCATTAATTGGTCCAAACTGGGCTGGTTAGAGGCTCCCTCCACCATGAATTTGCCCAAACTGGGCTGGTTAGAGGCTCCCTCCACCATGAATTGGTCCAAACTGGGTTTTTTAGAGGCTCCCTCCACCATGAATTTGCCCAAACTGGGCTGGTTAGAGGCTCCCTCCACCATGAATTGGTCCAAACTGGGGTTTTTAGAGGCTCCCTCCACCATGAATTTGCCCAAACTGGGCTGTTTAGAGGCTCCCTCCACCATGAATTGGTCCAAACTGGGTTTTTTAGAGGCTCCCTCCACCATGAATTGGTCCAAACTGGGCTGGTTAGAGGCTCCCTCCACCATTAATTGGTCCAAACTGGGCTGGTTAGAGGCTCCCTCCACCATTAATTGGTCCAAACTGGGCTGGTTAGAGGCTCCCTCCACCATTAATTGGTCCAAACTGGGCTGGTTAGAGGCTCCCTCCACCATGAATTTGCCCAAACTGGGCTGTTTAGAGGCTCCCTCCACCATGAATTTGCCCAAACTGGGCTGGTTAGAGGCTCCCTCCACCATGAATTGGTCCAAACTGGGGTTTTTAGAGGCTCCCTCCACCATGAATTGGTCCAAACTTGGCTGTTTAGAGGCTCCCTCCACCATTAATTGGTCCAAACTGGGCTGGTTAGAGGCTCCCTCCACCATGAATTGGTCCAAACTGGGTTTTTTAGAGGCTCCCTCCACCATGAATTTGCCCAAACTGGGCTGTTTAGAGGCTCCCTCCACCATGAATTGGTCCAAACTGGGGTGGTTAGAGGCTCCCTCCACCATTAATTGGTCCAAACTGGGCTGGTTAGAGGCTCCCTCCACCATTAATTGGTCCAAACTGGGCTGGTTAGAGGCTCCCTCCACCATGAATTTGCCCAAACTGGGCTGGTTAGAGGCTCCCTCCACCATGAATTGGTCCAAACTGGGTTTTTTAGAGGCTCCCTCCACCATGAATTTGCCCAAACTGGGCTGGTTAGAGGCTCCCTCCACCATGAATTGGTCCAAACTGGGGTTTTTAGAGGCTCCCTCCACCATGAATTTGCCCAAACTCTGCTGGTTAGAGGCTCAATCCACCCTGATTTTCAAAACAAATGTTGGTGCCAACCTCAACTTACTACAAGGGCCAAATTCACTGCTGGTGACAAGCTCTCCTCACTGCAAGTGCCAAATACACATGTTTCAAGGTGTTTTCCTACTGTCAGAGAGGTGGTATTGAGTGTGTAAAGTGTGTAGTTGTTAGGCTGTGATGTTGGGGTAATAGAGGGTCTTTGGTGTGTTAGATGCCCCCAGACATGCTTCCCCTGCTGTCCCAGTGTCATTCCAGAGGTGTTGGCATCATTTCCTGGGGTGTCATAGTGGACTTGGTGACCCTCCAGACAAGGATTTGGGTTTCCCCCTTAACGAGTATCTGTTCCCCATAGACTATAATGGGGTTCGAAACCCGTTCGAACACACGAACATTGAGCGGCTGTTCGAATCGAATTTCGAACCTCGAACATTTTAGTGTTCGCTCATCTCTACTTAGGAGATGAGTTGGCTATCAATTCACAGAATGATACAGTTATGGCAACCTGTAAAAGAGGGAGGCAGAATAAGAAACAGAGATAAGTGTTTTATATACAGTACAGACCAAAAGTTTGGACACACCTTCTCATTCAAAGAGTTTTCTGTATTTTCATGACTATGAAAATTGTAGATTCACACTGAAGGCATCAAAACTATGAAGTAACACATGTGGAATTATATACTTAACAAAAAAGTGCAAAACAACTGAAACTATGTCTTATATTCTCGGTTCTTCAAAGTAGCCCCCTTTTGCTTCGATTACTGCTTTGCACACTCTTGGCATTCTCTTGATGAGCTTCAAGAGGTAGTCACCGGAAATGGTTTTCACTTCACAGGTGTGCCCTGTCAGGTTTAATAAGTGGGATTTCTTGCCTTATAAATGGGGTTGGGACCATCAGTTGTGTTGCGCAGAAGTCAGGTGGATACACAGCTGATAGTCCTACTGAATAGACTGTTAGAATTTGTATTATGGCAAGAAAAAAGCAGTTAAGTAAAGAAAAACGAGTGGCCATCATTACTTAAAGAAATGAAGGTCAGTCAGTCCAAAAAATTGGGAAACTTTGAAAGTGTCGCCAAATGCAGTTGCAAAAACCATCAAGCGTTGCAAAGAAAGTGGCTCGCATGAGGACCGCCCCAGGAAAGGAAGACCAAGAGTCACCTCTGCTTTGGAGGATAAATTCATCCGAGTCACCAGCCTCAGAAATCGCAGGATAACAGCAGCTCAGATTAGAGACCAGGTCAATGCCACACAGAGTTCTAGCAGCAGACACATCACTACAACAACTGTTAAGAGGAGACTTTGTGCAGCAGGCCTTCATGGTAAAATAGCTGCTAGAAAACCACTGCTAAGGACAGGCAACAAGCAGAAGAGAACACAAGGAATGGACCTTAGATCACTGGAAATCTGTGCTTTGGTCTGATGAGTCTAAATTTGAGATCTTTGGTTTCAACCACTGTGTCTTTGTACGACGCAGAAAAGGTGAATGGATGGACTCTACATGCCTGGTTCCCACTGTGAAGCATGGAGGAGGAGGTGTGATGGTGTGGGGGTGCCAAGCTGGTGCCACTGTTGGGGATTTATTCAAAATTGAAGGCATACTGAACCAGCATGGCTACCACAGCATCTTGCAGCGGCGTTTAATTGGACCATCATTTATTTTTCAACAGAACAATGACCCCAAACACACCTCCAGGCTGTGTAAGGGCTATTTGACCAAGAAGGAGAGTGATGGGGTGCTACGCCAGATGACCTGGCCTCCACAGTCACCAGACCTGAACCCAATCGAGATGGTTTGGGGTGAGCTGGACCGCAGAGTGAAGGCAAAAGGGCCAAGAAATGCTAAGTATCTCTGGGAACTCCTTCAAGACGGTTGGAAGACCATTTCAAGTGACTACCTCCTGAAGCTCATCAAGAGAATGCCAAGAGTGTGCAAAGCAGTAATCAAAGCTAAAGGTGGCTACTTTGAAGAACCTAGAATATAAGACATATTTTCAGTTGTTTCACACTTTTTTGTTAAGTATATAATTCCACATGTGTTAATTCATAGTTTTGATGCCTTCAGTGTGAATCTACAATTTTCATAGTCATGAAAAACTCTTTGAATGAGATGGTGTGTCCAAACTTTTGGTCTGTACTGTACATCCATACCATTCAGTACTTTCCTGTGCCGCAGCACTGTATGTTCTTGCTATTTATACAGCTGTATGAAAGTGTGGCCATTGTACAGTACTATTTGTCCACCAACGGAAAATACAGCACTGGGCATCATCCAATATAAGGCTGCCCTGATCTCCTAGATGTAGTTAGTTTGTAAGGCTACCTTCACTACAGTTATTAATGTCCATTGTAGGATGACAGCAACGGACATTACCTGTAGCAGAGTAACAGACACAGATGGAGCCCTTTCATTTGTGTCCATTCCCATTAATTCTAATGTAGACATGATGGACACTGTCTTCCGTCATGTTTGTTTTCTTTTGTAAAGAAAGAAGAAGTGCATAACTTTTCTTCTGTCCAAAAAGTAAAACATTTCACAGAAAAAAAAAAACTTCCATTATGCTTTATACACAATAACCTCTGTCTGAGCCCCTATCAGCAAACTGCAAATAGCAGATATTAACTTCTCTGAGATCTAGTGTTTTCCAGAGAATTCAGCCCCCTCCCCTCCAGAGAGCAGTGAGTCATGTCATCTCTTCTGTAATGCTAAATAAGTAGAGATACAAGTCGGTGAACAAGGCATCAAAGTGGGAGGGATATTTTCACGTAGCAGTAAAACAAACCAGCATTTCTAAAGCAATGTATTTAGGAAAACTCTTAAATTTGCATGATAGCATTACAGATAGGATACTTGAGATGGGAATACTTCTTTAAGTAAATTGGTGGAACAGTTTTTGAAAGAAGCCCTTTAAAACAAATATATAAACATACTTTTCTAGATATTTTTATGCTTAGAGATGATACGTAATTGTCCTCCGCTGTGACATTTTGGTAACTGCTACTATAATTCTCATAGATTCCTTCTGATTTGTGTGTATTGAAAAGAAAATAGATATTGAAGACGATATTGACGCATAGAATTAGTACATGACAATTTTGAGTTCTTCACATCACTGAGTGGTTAGTAGGTAAACTGGAGATCAGTCATCTCGTTTATGCATCTATATTTATAGGCTTTGATAATTTTTGTGTTTTGCTGTGAGTTATGGCATGTTACATTTTATACAATTACAAATGCATAAAAGTAACCTTGGATTATACACACGCACACACACACACACATATACAGTCATGGCCAAAAGTTTTGAGAATGATACAAATATAAATTTTTACAAAGTCTACTGCTTCAGTTTTTCTAATGGCAATTTGCATATACTCCAGAATGTTATAAAGAATGATCAGCTTAACAGCAATTACTTGCAAAGTCAATATTTGCCTAGAAAATGAACTTTATCCCCCAAAACACATTTCAACATCATTGCAGCCCTGCCTTAAAAGGACCAGCTAACACCGTTTCAGTGATTGCTCCATTAACACAGGTGTGGGTGTTGATGAGGACAGGGCTGGAGATCAATCTGTCATGATTAAGTAAGAATGACACCACTGGACACTTTAAAAGGAGGCTGGTGCTTGGCATCATTGTTTCTCTTTTGTTAGCCATGGTTATCGCTAAAGAAACACTTGCAGTCATCATTGCACTGCACAAAAATGGCCTAACAGGGAACAGCATCGCAGCTAGAAAGATTGCACCTCAGTCAACAATCTATCGCATCATCAAGAACTTCAAGGAGAGAGGTTCCATTGTTGGCAAAAAGGCTCCAGGGCACCCAAGAAAGACCAGCAAGCGCCAGGACCTTCTCTTAAAAGTGTTTCAGCTGCGGGATCGGGCTACCAGCAGTGCAGAGCTTGCTCAGGAATGGCAGCAGGCAGATGTGAGTGCATCTGCATGCATTGTGAGGGCGGAGACTCTTGGAACAAGGCCTGGTCTCAAGGAGGGCAGCAAAGAAGCCACTTCTCTCCAGAAAAAAAACATCAGGGACAGACTTATTCTGCAAAAGGTACAGGGAGTGGACTGCTGAGGACTGGGGTAAAGTCATTTTCTCTGATGAATCCCCTTTTCGATTGTTTGGGACATCTGGAAAACAGCTTATTCGGAGAAGATGAGGTGAGCGCTACCAACAGTCTTGTCTCATGCCAACTGTAAAGCATCCTGAAACCATTCATGTGTGGGGTTGCTTCTCAGCCAAGGGAATCGGCTCTCTCACAGTCTTGCCTAAAAACACAGCCATGAATAAAGAATGGTACCAGAATGTCCTCCAAGATCAACTTCTCCCAACCGTCCAAGAGCAGTTTGGCCATCAACAATGCCTTTTCCAGCATGATGGAGCACCTTGCCATAAAGCAAAGGTGATAACTAAATGGCTCAGGGAACAAAACATAGAGATTTTGGGTCCATGACCTGGAAACTCCCCAGATCTTAATCCCATTGAGAACTTGTGGTCAATCATCAAGATACGGGTGGACAAACAAAAACCTACAAATTCTGACAAAATGCAAGCATTGATTGTGCAAGAATGGACTGCTATCAGTCAGGATTTGGTCCAGAAGTTGATTGAGAGTATGCCAGGGAGAATTGCAGAGGTCCTGAAGAAGAAGGGTCAACACTGCAAATATTGACTTGCTGCATTAACTCATTCTAACTGTCAATATAAGCTTTTGTTACTCATAATATGATTGCAATTATATTTCTGTATGTGATAAAAACATCTGACAAACACACATAAAAACCAGAGGGCAGCAGATCATGTGAAAATATAATATTTGTGTCATTCTCAAAACTTTTGGCCATGACTGTATATACAGTATATATATATATATATATATATATATATATATATATATATATATATATATATATATATATAGACAAGAAAGCTGAAAACAAGGTAGACTTGTGTGGCAAATGCCCAAGGCAGTGTGTTAAAGTTGGGGCTTCCATTGAAGCATTACTTAATGGACAGTGATTGTAAATATGACAGTGTCGTGGGAGATGTGGTGCATTGTTGCTTCCCAAGAACGAAGACCCGGCAATGTGTGTTCACTTAACGGTCATAGTGTGGTTTTACTTCCTTTCATGCAAAACCACTCTCCCTTGCTGGCTTTGAAAGCCTTTCAGGGGAAAGTAAGATTGAATGATATTATTCATAATTTGCTCTATGTTCTGTAAAGATGGTTATGTAATAACTGTAATTGCATCAAGCCACCTAATGAGCATTTCTTCCACTACCATGTATGACAGATTAATAGCCCATGAATTCATTTTCTGCTTGTTGTGCCTCACAAAAGTATTTCACTGAGCAATTAATAAACCGGTAAAAAAAAATAATACTGTTGTTTTCTTTATTAATATGATGTTATCTCCGCACCGAGAAGCATCTTACAGGCGCCTTTTATCTTGTTCTTTCAAGAATTCCTTTCTAATTTGCATATTGAAGGGTCATTCATTAACCTCATTCAGGCTCTTGTGTTTTATCTTTATTCTAAGAACTATGTTCTATCTAAATTGGCTGCCTAAAATATTGACTTTCCTTAGGGAGGATCAGCAGGGAGGGAGGGGTACTAAGGGCAATGCTTTCTGGGAAACTAGGCAAAAAAAAAAAAAAAAAAACTACTGTTTCTACCATGCCGTTTACTTGTGAACCAGTCATAGACAATAGGACATCGATCTCCCCACACATATGTTTTAGTCTTTTCAACCTCATCAGCACCAGTCATGGAATACTAGAAAACCTTGTTGGTCTCAGCAACTCCTCAGCACCATGTTAAGAAACACCCAGGCAGTTTTCTGCTTTGACTAACAAAGGAATTCTATTAAAACAATAACACAAATTTTCTTACACATGGATCTTATGCTCACTGGCTAAATTCTGCATTTCTCCGATCCTGCATTGGTGATGTCACATATATTATTCCCGTGACCGCAGTGGCGAGTGTGGCGAACTATGAACATTATGTGAGAGAGGTGGATTATACTAAGCAAATTATGCGTGAAAGGAAGAAGAGGAGTAGGGAGGAGTTTCGACAGAAGAGGTAGGGCAGAAGAACAAGTGGTGGGACTTTGGAGAAGTCATGTGATAGTTCTCAATCAGTGGCGTAACTACCACCATAGCAGCAGAGGCAGCTGCCACAGGGCCCGGGACATTAGGGGCCCGGCGACAGCTACCCCTGCTACCCCGCTCTTATCACAGACAAACTGTTGTAACTGCGATAAGATCGGGGGAAAGCTTGTAGGACCTGTAGATGAAGGACCTTGTGTGACATCAGCCATCACATGACTAGGTGGGCATGTCTTTATAACCTGTACAGTCCTGCAAGAGATGAAGAGAAGGAGATATGTGGTGCTAGGTACTGAAGGGGAGGGGGGATGTCAGATGCAGGATGGAGAGTGTGTGTGTGTTTGTGTATGTATGTGTGGTGTGGAGGAGGGGAGAGGACAGCATCCTGATATCTGTGTATTAGGAGGAGGGGGAGGTCAGTGTCCGTGTCCTGATATCTGTGTATTAGGAGGAGGGGAAGGTCAGTGTCTGTAGATGGATCAGTACTCTACACATTGTTTGTATTCAGACTTGCCTGCAATTGCTGTTACTAATGACTGTCTAATAGTAGTCAGGGGGCGCTCTGTGTATTGTATTGTATTGTACTGAAGGGGAGGGGGATGTGAGATGCAGGATGGAGTGTGTGTGTCTGTGTGTGAGTGTGTATGTATGTGTGATGTGGAGCAATTGAGGAGCAACAGTAACCTAGGGGCAGAGATGGAGGGGAGGACATGAAAATGGGGGTAGAGATGAGGGGTGCATGAAACTGGGGGCAGATGGAGGGAGGGCATGAAATGTCATGTGACATCCGTGCGTTATTAAAGATGGCCAACACCACCAAAGACTGAAGTGGAGCCGGAGACAGGTAAGTAACTTTTTTTATATGTTTGTATCTCCCCTTGGTCTCTGGTTATTATACTCTGGGGGAAGGGGGGTCGGTCGGTCAAGGTCTTCGGTGTCGGTCAGGAAGAGGGGGGGGGCCATGTCAAAAGTTTGCCACGGGGCCCCGCCATTCCTAGTTACGCCACTGTTCTCAATAGATCTGCAGGCAGGCAGAGAGAATTCCTGATGGCACGGCAACCCATGTTAGAAAAAAAATACTAATGGAAAACAGATTATATAGGTGAAAAGCAGGGTAAGGAAAGACACGATGAAAAGACAACTATTACTATTGGTGGGGATGGTCATCAGACAAATTACTAAATAAAAAAAACACTGGAGGTGCCCAGAAACTAAATTCAATATAGCTGATAAATATGCTTGAAAATAAAATAGAAAATAGTTATGGTGAATGGCGTTACGGTAAATTAGATCTTAAAGGGATAACTATAAAACCCTACACTATACACATGAGTATATCCAGGTCCACTGATATTAACTGGAGTCATTAAAGGGGTTTTCCTGAACATGCTGCAAATCAAGTCTTCTAAGGGTGCATTCACACTGAGTAAACGCTAGCTTATTCTGAACGTAAAACACGTTCAGAATAAGCGGCGTCTAAAGCAGCTCCATTCATTTCTATGGGAGCGGGGATACGAGCGCTCCCCATAGAAATGAATGGGCTGCTTCTTTCACTCCGTGCAGTCCCATTGAAGTGAATGGGGAGTGCCGGCGTGTACGCTCCGGCATGAGCAGAGCTTGCCGTATACGCCGGCACTCCCCATTCACTTCAATGGGACTGCACGGAGTGAAAGAAGCAGACCATTCATTTCTATGGGGAGCGCTCGTATCCCCGCTCCCATAGAAATGAATGGAGCTGCTTTAGACGCCGCTTATTCTGAATGTGTTTTACGTTCAGAATAAGCTAGCGTTTACTCAGTGTGAATGCACCCTAACAGTGTAGCTTTTTATTGGATACCTTTTTGACAATTCTTTTACTGTCCCCGATATGTGGCATGTGCTGCACTTCCATGTCTGGTGTATGTCGGTCCTTCAGCCTGCATACTACAACTACGTTTCTGACAGTACAATTCTTCTTATATTCCTTGCCTCTCAGCTTGCTCACAACCTACTCCTTTCACCATCTTGCCTGGTGAGAACCTGACAAAATCACTTTAGAGCATGAATGGTATAGTCACAAAGGTGTGAAAAGCACCAAGCTAACAACCTGTACATGAAGGGAGCGGACCAGCAAGGAGAGGTCACATAAAGTATGTAAGGTACAAGCTCAGAAGACCTCCTTAAGGCCAGGACCCCGTGTAGCGTAAACACAGTGATTTTTATTCAGTGTTTTACAGTACCTGTAAAGTGGATGGGATTTTGGCTAATCTTATCCACACATTGCAGAAAAATACCTGCAGCAGACAAGCTGCGATTTCCAAAACTGTTGTTTTTGTAAATCGCAGCATGTCAATTCTACCTACGGAAACGTTGGTTGTTTTCCATATAGCTATAATTGAAGCAGAAAGGAAATCTCTGCAGACTTTGCGTGACAAGCTCTGCGGGATAAACTGCAATGTGTTTCCGCCACTGGGTTTTCCCTATTGCTTTTAGGCTGCGGTTCGCTATGTGGGGTCTTAGCCTGAATATGGCACTCAGTGGTGCGTGATATCATGCAAAAAACTGGTAACCTGATTTGCTTGGATCATATGGCGCCTTTATTGTGCCCTTAGAAAGTTGTAACATAACATCTTACCTAAAAAAAAGAAGAAAATAGGACTCCAGTTCCACTTTTATAAACGCCTTATCTATTGTTAACTCTGAATCTGTGTGACAGATCTACTAAAACCTTGAGTTTTTAGCTATGGATGGAACATATTTTAACTTTTTTTATTCTTCAACTCATGTACAAAGCAAATTGTACGGCTGACATTGAAAACGTCCACATTGCAGCCCTGGAGGCAATGCCTAGGGGTGATAAGCATTTAATAAGTGCAGGATTTGGCTCGCACTGTCCTGAATACATAACAAGCTTTTTCCCCCTATTTGCAGATAATACAATAACTGTTTGTTTAAGCAAGGAATATAACTTTAGAGTGTTCAGGAGACATCCATAAATCTTTGGATTAGAACTGAATACGATTTTAGCTTTTTGCATTCATCTAGTTCAGCATGCTTTTACAGGGCATTTTAGGCCTGGCTGGCTCCCTGATTGACAGTTATAATGGAGCTGGAAAAATAAGCAATCCAAATAGACTGACCCATTTTCTGTTGTACATTATCACTGCAAGAAAGTAAATGTTAATACGGCCCCTCGTTTAATTAACTGTGTATTATGTCTTCATTTTTAAGAGGTGCTTGTTAAGTGCCAGGATCCTTGAGAGGCCGGAGCAAAGAACACTAATTACTTTACTATTATGTGTTTTATGTCGCCTTGTTCTATGATGTACAGCCGAGATGTTTGATTACAAGGGAAGAAAGTCTGCCATATAACTGCTGAGTGGGGCATGGAAATTGCTCTTTTTTTACCAGTGAAAGAAGCCAAGGACTGGTGTGACCATAAGTAAATTAAGAAGTAGTCACTGGCCTCCTCCCTTATGTTTTGGCATCTTTATATTGTTGTTGATAATCTTATAGTCTCTGTTCTTTCCTGCTTTCTGTCCTTTACACCGAGGTCTTAAAACTATTATCTTAACCTTACTTAGGGACTGATAAATGTGTAATACCGTTCTGTAAGGCTAGCGGTGCAGGGTTTAATATTTCAGCCCCATTCTCTGCCTATGTATGGCCTGATGAACAGAAATGCTTAATCTCCTGGAAACCCTCCAATATGTTGTAATTATACCATATTTCCTGGTGGAAAGAGAAGGATCAAGGGACAACAACTATGATAGTGGTCACTGAGACATCACAACCTCTATAACAACATTTGTTTTCATTATTTTTCATTTTCTCACTTAAGTGGAAACTCTGGTAATTTTTTTGGGCTCATTATATCATTATATTATATTATCTGAAATACCCTCAATAGGAATAGTTTGACTAATAGTTTCAATATTAGTCTATGAAGAGCAGAGGAGAAGGATGCTGGAAATACAGTACACTCCTATTATTGCTGCTGGCATACTCCGCCACTCTGTGAGTACCGTATTGTTAATACTGCTATGCTTGTAGATAACAGGCTAACAGTGCACAGAACAAGGCAATAAATTAATTAACCAGCTGGCAGCAGACTCCTATCCCTACTGTAATCAACAGTCTGATTGAATATAGTGAGGATGAAAGCCTTCATATTGTAGGGAAGAAAACTTGTCTTCTTAATACAATGTACTACAAAGTTTCTTATATTACTGTGTATTATCCTGTACCTGTATTACTATGCTGCTGTAACATGCTGAAATTTTCCCAATGTGGGACTATTAAAGGATTATCTTATCCTATCTTCAGCTACACTATTCATTTATGAAAAGGGTCGTTTATACTAGAGGTATGGTGTAACGCCATTAAAAATAGTACGGTAAATGTACCAGATATATTAATGGTGTACACAAGAAAAATTTCAGCTGCATCATATTAATTTATGCCATTCATGTGAAGGTATAAAGGACAAAAGTACCAAACCTAATGTGACAAAGGTGTGCCAAAAATCTCAAACGGCGTCTATGCATCTTTTCATAGATTGGCACTTCTTCTGACTTCCTCGGTTCCATCTAAATATTAGACAGCATGAGTAAATCCACCCTACTATTTGTAAAACTTTGAGGCTAATGCCCCACGGCCGCCGCCTCCCCTCCCCTCTTGATAATACTCATCTATGGACAGGCACTGCAAGCAGAGGGAGGGGGCGTTCCTCCCCGCTCACACTGTACAGCGCGATGGGCACTGCTGTGGAGAAGGACGGTCCTGACAGACTGTCAGAAACGCCCTTCTGACTGTAAAGAGCTACGGTACTGGGACCGATAGCGCTTTACCCGGGGCACAGATCGGGAAAGCCGATAGTTCGCTGAATTCAGTGCACTGTCAGCTTTCCAGCAGTATATAGAACTGCCTGTGCCCAATCTGATGAAAGGTCCTCTTTAAGAACATTTTTCAGTAAGAGTTTTCCTCTGCGAACTTTCTGCCCCTATTATTATAACTATTTAGAAAATGCGAGCATTCCCTTAGGTATAATTGACATGCAGCTATTTTTGAAACATGCAAGCTCTTTTTAATACATAGGTTTTCTGCTGCAATTTCTTTTCTGCACTTTGTGGATGGGATGTGCCAGAATCCCATCTGCTTTGTTGGTACGGCAAAACAGCGTTTTTTTGCTGCACCATTTCCGCACCTGCCGGCCAAAAACTAAGGTGTGCTCTTATTTTTTTTCTGTTTTTAAAGAAAGATAAAAAAAAATACAACCATGCTCCATGAAAAAGCCACAAGTCTGAACCATATATAGAAATCAATGGGCCTGTGTTCAAGTGAATGGGGCTGAGCTACACTGTGTATGGTATTTAGTAAAGAGGCTGCAGCCCTAAACCTATTGCTATGGCCTTTTCAAACAGCTGATCTGTGGGGGTCTCTGGTGTCGGACTCCATGGATCAAATATTGATATCCTATCTACAATAGCCTTTGCCTTCGAAGACCCAGCATGTCCGTGCAATGTATCACATCTGTGCTGCCTATAAATTAGACAGTTGTTGCTGGGCTCTACCACAGGCTACAGCCAGTTGCTGGATCCCAGCAAGGTAACGTCCTTTCATCTTGTCAGGGGACCAGTCTAACAGACTACTAATATGCTAATGTATATACAGTAAATTATTCCTATGGAAAGAACAAGACCTATGAAACGGTTCTTGTAACAAAAGGTGCAAAAATAATTTTGTTAATGATATTATTTTCTCGCTCCTTTAACCTTCACCGTCTCTATAGACAGCAGTTTATCTCAGCACTTACTTGCTGTTTTTTTTTTTTCTTTTTGAATGGATCCCGAAGGTATCAAATAGAGAAAGGACAGCTTCTTATCTAGCAAGCCTCGCAAAACACACAACCTCTTTACTCCATTTCAGACGTCATCTGACATCCAAGTTACAGCCTTTGTTTCCATTTCTGAGCCAAGAAAACTGGGTCAGTTAATCCAAGTAGAAAACGTTATTTTAGTGAGTTAACTCTGTGTGATGAAGTACGGGGAAGAAAGTCGTCGGCTAGTACGCTGCTTTACTGTGATCTTCAGAATCTCACAACTCGCCCTCGTTCACACTCGCATGGAAAATTCTCATTTTAAAGCGATAACTTTACACTTCTCAAAAACTATCATTTCCCTTCTCTCCAACACCTCTATATCTTATTAGTTTTTGATGTGAAACTCAAGGTAGGGGCAAAACTGCAAAGTGCTAAAAAGTCATCTAAATAATATATATGAGACCAGGGTCAAAGAAGGAGTTAAGACGGTTTGACCTCGGCTGACAAAAAGGCACCATTTAAGCCAACCTCCTAATTACTACGGTGGCTTGCCATTTAATACTGTGATCTTGTTTCTACTAAATCAGAGGAGCGCCAAGTAAAAGAAAAGTCAACCTGTCATAGGATTGTAGGCGAGACAAAGAAAAACACCTGGTAGCAGTTTATAGATGAAGCACCTTTGACTTTCTATTATCCTTTACCCATACGTATTGCTGTGTATGAAGCTAATGGCATATTAAGAGCATCAATCTACTCAATGGCTAATAAAAGGTTTGCAAAAAAGTTATTAAACAGAATTCTGTTTTATGGTTCTGTGTAGTAACTGTGCTTTAAAACACTCATAAAATTATTTTAAAAAATACAGATAAATATAAGCCATTCAGTTTTCTTGTTCTGTTAAGTTGTGGCAAATTGTTTTTCGCATTAGATACAACTGTTACTGGAAAAAGTTGGGTACCAGCCAATATGGCAGTCTTTATGGGTCCCACAGTGGCTGTTGGCAAAGCTTCCCAAACTCCCGATCAGCAATTCTGCCTGGTTGTGCAACAGAGTGGGAGTGGTGGATGATGTATCGCTGTATAATTACTTAGATTTGCCCTTTGGGAGTTTCAGGGTTTGCTTCTGCAGAAAACTATATTCTTCAGAAATAAGTTGGAGAAATAGATTTTTGTTTGACATCAATTAACAAGTTGTCTGGCCTAGAAACCCCATTTAGAAATATCCTCTTCATTCAGAGTTACAATATGTTCACAGAGTTTTCTGCAGGCGGATTATGACGCAGAATCCGCCTCAAAATTCACCTGCAAAAACACCCCCTATTCATTTCAATGGGAGTCAATCTCAGTTTTTTTCCACTAGCTAGAGGAAAATATATGCGACATGCCATATCTTCACATGGATTCTGCGGCTGAGTCAGCGCAGCGTCCGCGGCTTGAGACGCCTTCCTGCTTGGGCCCATTCATCCGGGCCTAATCAGGAGCGGGAAAAGCCACGCGGCGGAAAAGGTTTCTGCCGTGTGAACTTACCTTTAGAAGGGACTTGCTCATTTGGTATCTCCAACAATTAGCCAGAGGATCGTTGCCTTTGTTAACCCATCATGTCAGTATCAGCGTTACACAATAGTCCCACTGATTTCAATGGGAATGTTTGATTTTCCCTGTGGTGGCCCTGCCAGATTACAGCTGATTGTTGGAGGTCACAGTGGTTGGTCCCAATGCAGTGATCTCAGGTTTATTGTTTTTTTTTATAAGACAGTTTGCAGATATCCACATCAGGCCATATTTACACACACAGTTTCTGTATCTTTTTTTTTTTTAGATTTACAGGTAACCCCCCCCCCCCAAAAAAAAAACAAAAAAAAAACATTGGAGCTGGGTGTTTATTTTAAAAGGAACCATGAATTATAATACATACATACAAAGTTTTTTTTGTGGAGTTTTTACAATTTGTGGTGTCTTTTTCAGTACTCTTTGGGTATGGAACTTTTCCAGGATTTTTTTTTTTTTTTTTACCATAGACCGTTCTCAAAAGTAATAATCATGTTAAAATACTACAAAATAAAACAATACAAACACTCAAAAATAGTGCACTCAAAGGGATCCTTACAGACATAGTAGGTGCCTGATTCTTCCATATACTATGACGAAAGATAAGGATTGTATTTTCTTAGAATGTATGCTGACACTGCAAAACAATACAGTGAAAAAATAACTTACGGCAACTAAAAACACACGGCGGAAAAAAAAGAAAACGCATTGCATTACCCTATTAAATCTATAGGGGAAACGATTGTGATTCTATTTTAAAATTAGCGTGCTTGTGTTTCTACAAGGTGGGGCCATAGCCACAGTAGGCAACACACTGAGCGATATCTCTGTGATTTATCTGCTACAAATATTCTCGTGGCTAACCCATGACAAGTTGTAATTGCAGCAAAGTGAATGTGATTTAGCAGCGTGCTAGCATTAGCAGGACATGAAACCCACAGTTTTGGGGGATTCCCAGCCTAATAATAGCAGTTTTCTGGTCATCCTGGTACTGGATTATGCTCAGCTCTTCCTGGCACCCCTTGTGGTGGTGGGTGCCAAGGTAATAGTTGTTAATCGCCTTAGAGGTTAATCGCCTTTTTACCTGCTAAGGCCATTTTTACAAGTCCCATCTGAGAAACACATTCCAAGTATTGGCCATATTTCCCAGACTGACACAGCTATGTAAACTAAACTCACTGGTGGATCACTACAGTACTGACTAGACATACTGTATAAAGCTGTCAGCTCAGTACTGTAGTCTGGAATATGGCCCTCACATTGAACGTGTTGTGTGAACCTCTTGTGTGTGCCCAACGCTAAACCCCTTCACAGTGATGGACGCTGTCAAACAGTGACCATTTCTAAAGTACTGATAAGGTGTTGGGAAAAAAAATGACAGATGAGAAAAATATTTTATTGAAATTGCCCAAGACACCCATCCACATCCTTCGTTGGTCAGCTTTGTATGAAGACTCTGTGCAGCACGCAAGAGGAAAAGGATGAACATCATCAATTTTGGCACTTAAGGAAGTTATTTTTGTGCCAGCAACACGATTTCTTGGAGTGTTAACCCTGCTATATCTGTATAATGTAGAATGGTTATATAAAAAATCTTACAGATATAAATTATTATGGATAATCTTCCTAATGGCTAACACTTGACCCATGTCTGCTCATAAAATGATCGGTCATGTTGGATTTTTGTTGGCCCTGTTGGGTTGTGTATGGTATATTTCTGATCAGTGGATACTTTGTATTGTTGTACTTATAGCTGGCCCTTTTTAGTCTGTCATATTTTGGGAAAATAATTTATATGAAAAATCAGATGATTTGTCAAGTGTTGGCTACTTCTATAAAGTGTAAGTGATAGAAATGATAGTCATCGGTCAAGATGTACAAAAAAAAAGTAAATATATGGTAGATACTGTATATATTAGATGATGAAATAACCATCAAACAATAGAAAATGTGGACAGTATGGTGGCTCAGTAGTAAGCCTTGCACAACTGCAGTCCTGGGTTCAAATCCTGCCAAGGGCAACATCTGCCAGGGGTTTGTATGTGTTTCCTCCCACACTCCAAAAAGACATATTGATAGGGGAAAAAATGGAAAAATGTTATTTAAAGTAAAATGGTATTTAAATGGTTATTTTGCCTAAAAAAGAGAAATACCTAAAACCTTATTTGTTTTTTCTTAAGTTCTGATATTGACCAGGTTCAAGTAGCTGGATTCTTCACTCACATTTACTTTATATAGTAGGATATAGCATATATGAAACATTACTGTATACACTCGAGTATAAGCCGACCCGAATATAAGCCAAGGCCTCTAATTTTACCACAAAAAAACTGGGAAAACTTATTGACTCGAGTATAAGCAGAGGGGGGAAATGCAGCAGCTACTGGAAAATTTCAAAAATTAAAATGGCCGGAGTTCTTGGGTGCAGTAAGTGCTGGGGAAGGGGAGGGGGTGTTTTTGGTTGTCTGTCTGCCCTTTCCCTGAGCTTGAGGACTGGGTTTTTTTCCCCCCACTTGGAATTCAGCCTGGCTGAATATAGGGTATCTGCAGTGCTCCTATTAACCCCTTCTCGACGGAATAGGAGCACTGCAGATACCCTATATTCAGTAGACCTGGCACTTTCAGATACAGGGATACCTAATGTGTATGTTTCACAGTAATTTTCTACTTTGAGGGCAGGTTCACACCAGCGCCCGATCTCCGTTATGCAGGTTTCCTCTTCCTGCCTGAGAAACTGGGCAGGAGACTGAAACCAGCATGGGTTTGAAAAGTGTTCGCCGGTGAGCGTCTTCTGCTCTCCGCAGCAAAACCGTTTTTTTTTTTAGTCGGACATGCAGGACTTAAAAAAAAAAGTTTCGCCATGGACAGCAGAAGACGCTCACCGACAGACAGTGAATGTTGGTTTCTGTCTTCTGCCGACAGAAAACGGAAACCTGCATAACTGAGATCGGGTGCTGTAAACCCGCCCTTATATGTATTCTAGGGAAAGGAGTGATTTAGAACTTTTATTTACTTTATTTTTTATTATATTCCTTTTAAACTTTTTTTTTTTTTTTACTATTTCTTTTAGCCCCCCCTGGGGGACTTGAACCTGCAATCATTCGATTGCAAGTCCCATAGACGGCAATACAAGTGTATTGCCGTCTATGGGAGATTCTCTGCACTACTATTATGGATGGTCATAGACCAGCTGCAATAGTAATATAGCGATGACAGGCCTGGGAGCCTTCATTAGGCTCCCGGCTGTCATCGGAACAGGTCGGCTCCTGCAACTTTAAAGGTATGGGGCCGGTGGTGACCGACCCGGGGGCTAATTTTGAACTTGGAGGGGGGAGGACATCTCCGGAGGGCACCTCCGCTATAACGCTTACAGCGGAGATGCCGAAACTTATGCCTGCACTCAGAGATTGCAGGCATAAGCTTCAGCACCTCCGCTGTAAGCGTTACAGCGAAGGTGCCGGTTTCTATGGCGACCGCTCCGCAGAGCGGCGCCATTACACTTACAGACCCGGCATCCGGACCCAGTATACAGACATCGGGGCGGGTGACAGGGCCCACAGCATCGCCACGCTCCTGCCATGAGCATGGCGATGCTGTACATTAAAAACTGCAGAAGTACTTACTTACAAAAACTGTGCTGAAAAACTTGGCGTATACTCGAGTATATACAGTACCTTATAAAGTATGATAATAGCTTGGCCCCAAGTAAAGCCCTATTCAGACCAAGCCTCTGCTTACTACATACTCCTATGTTTATAAAAGTCCATCAACTTGAAGCCAAAAGGATGTCATTTTGAGCTCCATCAGCCCAGTATACATGTACAGTATACTTTTATTTTAATATAGGACCCCATGGGTAACATATACTGTATGTCCCATTGTATGTCTATACCAGGGGTCAGCAACCTTCGGCTCTCCAGCTGCTGTGAAACTACAACTCCCAACATGCTCCATTCATGTTCATGAGAGTTCCAAGAACAGCAGAGCCAGTATGCATGCTGGGAGTTGTAGTTTGACAACAGCTGGAGTGCTGAAGTTTACCTACCCCTGTTCTATACAATGGGATGCATGGCAAGCACCCATAGGGGGTATACTTTTATACTTTGGGAGTTTTTCCTGCTACAGACATCAGATAGGGGCCATTATTGTGATGTGAACAGGACCTTAACCTTATGTTGTTGCATTCCCTTGGATCTAATGCTTTTTTGATGATCTATTGTACCTTTGATGAAAGTGACGTCTAAGAAATAAAATGAGCCATGGCTGCTGAGCTGCGGTCGCAGACTTTGCAATGACTGACTGTCCCTGGGGACAGAATCACTCAGTCTTGTAGAATGGGGTGACATTTAAGAAAGAAACGCAGAGGAAAATGTCATGCTTAAAAAATTAGGTTCAAACATTCTGGTTTCTGATTTATTTTTATTATAGGCAGGGTTGGAATAGTGATGGATTATCAGGCTCGGAAATGTTTGGTGAATTTTTCACGTTTTGTTTTAATCAGAATAATCTAATTTTCCATAGTATTGAGTATGTGAAAGCCAAGGCTAGTGAGGCCAGATGGATGGTTTTTACTTATAAATCTCTGCAATAATCTGATGAAGCCAGCAGGAATGTAACAGATTTACCCCACACGCTCTTTTATTAAAACTATTTGCAAGTGTGCAAAAGGGAGCAGAAATATGGCAATCTATGCAAAAGAATATACATTTGTCTTGTCTAATCGAGTATACTAAATCAAGATAATTAAGTTGTGACTGCTTAAGTATACCCAGCGGAGTCCACAGAGAAGCAGGACTGCTTTATCTATATTCTCCTAGTATAGATATATACAGAAATACATGCAAACACAATGGATAGATGATAGATAGATAGATAGATAGATAGATAGATAGATAGATAGATAGATAGATAGATAGATAGATGATAGATAGATAGATAGATAGATAGATAGATAGATAGATAGATAGATAGATAGATAGGCATTAGATATGTAGAAATTGATTCTAAATAGATTACTGCTAAATCAAACGGCATTAGAAATATAAAGAGAGATAGATACAGAAGATGGATGGATAGATAGATAAATATAAAGAAATTAGACATATAGATTGATACTAGATAGAACTGTAGTTAGATATACATTAGATACATAGAAAGTGATACTAAATAGATTACTACTACAATACAATATCCTTAGAAATATAACAAGAGAGATAGATAAAATGGATGGATGGTAAATATAAAGAAAATTAGATTTATAGAGATTGATAATAAATAGATTGATATTGAATATAATGACATTAGCTACATAGATACATATAACAAGAGAAATGGATGGATGGATGGATGGATGGATAATAGAAAGAAAACTAGGTGTATAGAAATTTATGTTAACTGTAACAGCATTAGCAATATAAAGAGATAGGTAGATAGATAGGTAGAAAATTAGATATATAGAGATTGATACTGTGTATATAAATAAATTCATACTAAATATGACTGTATTAGCAACATAAAGAGATAGATAGATAGATAGATAGATAGATAGATAGATAGATAGATAGATAGATAGATAATTTTTGTTGGGTGTCCCCAAGTACGTGTGAATGTGTGTTTCAGAATGAGAGGGGATTTTTCATGTAAGGCTTCTAGGAATTGAAAAATCAGGTAGCAGTAAAGCTGCTGCAAAAATACTGTTGAGTGATTCCCCTGTGAATCATTTCCTTGTATCTGGGAATCCTTGGCAGAAATTCATAAGACTGCCCTAAATGATGTGTTTGTGCTCCACTAGCAGCCATGGAGCTAAGTAGGATCAGGAAAGCTGTCAGTCTGCTAATAGGGTTATATTCCAAAAAGCTAATAGCATTGCTGTGTTTTAATGTTGGCGTACTGAGTTTAGAAGTATAATGAACAGCAAACAGCAAGCATGATACAATGTGACATAGAGAATACACTTTTCTCCTGCCCTGCTCTGATACATTAGTAAGATATCTGATCATTTCTGTGTTATTCCTTTATTAAGAAGTGAAAATAAATTTCATGACGTTATCTGAATTTCTGCATAAAAAGACTCATTGATTAATCCCTTAAAGGGAACCTGTCACCATGTAAATACTATCCATTCTACCAATATCATGGGATACAGCAGGGGGCTTTGTAGATATATAGTTATGTGGGAAAAGATTGAGTATTACTTATTGACTGGGCTTAGGAGTTCATTGGGTGAATCTTCTCAATGACTGGTAGCCTTCCCTTTATCTCTGGATAGGACCATCCACTGGACATGTAAGCTCAGAATGAGCAGGGATTTCACTAAATAAGTTACTTTTATTAAGGTTTTAACTGGACATTCCCAGTATGGGGCTTTCATTATGTTATGAAGTCTTACTCAACCAGATAATGATGTCCTATGAGAAGCTTGAGTGTTAGCACCATCTTCAGGGGGATACATAGATGAAAGGGGTTCATGAGTTGGGTTATCTTCACTGCTTAATTTCATTTCCATAACCCATTGGCCAATTTCCACATTCTTTGGAATTTCTTTTGACAAAAGAGTCATCCACAGATTCCCTTCAAGGAGGAATGATCAAGTTGGAGTCTCAGATATACTGAATTCATTCTGACGTGAAAGTGACCCTCTGGTTCTCCATACCACTGTAACATAACATGGGTAATATGTAGTTAAAAGTACATATAGCTTTTTACCCCTTCTGCCATTTTCGGAACCCTTCTACAATGGCGACCAGACTACCCTATGCACAATGTGCTTTAATAGTCTGAGGCAGTATTCTCAGACTAGTGCCGGCCATTGTAGGTGAAAGCAGGAGGGTCCAAGAAGTGGCAAAGAAAAGCAGAAGACACCAGGAACCAACAGAAAGGCTAAAAGGAGGCCAATAAGTGCTTTATATATACTTTGTACATGTGATGTTTGTAGCAAAGAAACTTTACTGTAATGTCTGGATCTACCCGGGAAATATAGATAGCATTCAGGCTTAGGTATCAAAGGTCATCTAAGAGTGTCATAGTGGGAATATACACTGAAAGATGTCTTCTAGTTGTACAGATAAGTGTTCACCATATGGCATCCAGATATATCTCCATCATCCCATCACTACAAACAGTTAGATAGCAGCTTTCACATCCTTGGAATCACTTTGTGATAGTGTTTAAGCCCAGTAGCCAGTATCTGAAGTGTCTTCATCTCTCCTGCAGCAGTCAGAAATGACAGAAACAAGAAGAAGAAAGAACCCTCGAAACAGGAGTGCACGGAGAACTATGAGATGACAGCCGAGCTCGATGACCTGACAGAGAAAATCAGAAAAGCGCATCAAGAAACCTTCCCCTCCCTGTGTCAGCTGGGAAAATACACTACGGTAAGTTTTACCTGCTAATGATTTGGAAGCGCTGCACCCCAGACACCGATCTCACATGTAGGATTACATTTTCTTTTCATCTACTGCTAGTCATGATTTATGAATGTGATGGTAAGACTCCCGATACATGTTCTCGAGGAAGAAGATGAAGAAGATTTGGTCCAGAGATTCCTCTCCTTTATGCTCTGCATATTCTCTACACAAATGTGTGCTCATTATTTGCTCCATCTTCTTCATTCAATCTCTGCTACTATTAACAGTTGTACACAAGGGCATTGTTACCTGCTGTGCAGAGAGCTTTATCTTGAAGAAGAGATCACTGATCTTTTGCACCGAAGTACAAGAAAAAGCACCTTACCTAATGTAAAGACAACATCCAGTTCTGTATTCATAGGCACATGCTTAGGGAAACTGGATTGAAAGGGCCAAAATGAACAAAAAATGTAAGTTTATTACTTGCTATTCTCTTTTGCTCTGTTTTTTTTTTTTATTCCTTTTATTTCTTGAACCAAATATTCACAATTAAACATTATTTTACAAGATAAATAAAAAGTTCAGTGTTGAGTCTAACATGAAAAAGTTAAGTCATGAGTTACAACTGGGATGGTAATGGAGGTTTCTCTAGTGATTTGTATTCTGAGATGTCTCATGTTAGTCCCGGTGCAGTGATGTAGGAAAAATGATGAGAATGTAGTTGAGTTGACCATTAAATATGTATTGGAGGTTCTGCCGATGTTTGTTTAGCCTATATCAGGGGTAAAAACCACCTAAATGTTAAATGCCAACATGCCTGATTTTTTTTGTTTTAAAGGAAGATAAGCTTACCCACAAAGGTGTTGGGCACTATCTTATTCTCTTCCCCTATACAGAACATATGTATGCTTGGCCGAACTAGACATACCTGTGTATGGGACCTCACAAATAACCCATCGATGCACTGTCTTATGGATAGACCAGCATTGTTTCCTGGCACTCCTCTTTCTATGGCTCAGTTCCTTTTACTATCAACATCAAAGCTCAGAACATGTTTAGCAAATGTCATCATCATTTCATATTAATATATGGTGGGATTAAATAGAGATTCTCACCAGCTCTTTTCATCATTTAATAGATGATGCTCCACTAATTCTTGCACAGTTAGACTTTTTCTCTAGCCGCCACTGTTCCTGACTAGAGATGAGCGAACACTAAAATGTTCGAGGTTCGAAATTCGATTCGAACAGCCGCTCAATGTTCGTGTGTTCGAACGGGTTTCGAACCCCATTATAGTCTATGGGGAACAGATACTCGTTAAGGGGGAAACCCAAATCCGTGTCTGGAGGGTCACCAAGTCCACTATGACACCCCAGGAAATGATGCCAACACCTCTGGAATGACACTGGGACAGCAGGGGAAGCATGTCTGGGGGCATCTAACACACCAAAGACCCTCTATTACCCCAACATCACAGCCTAACAACTACACACTTTACACACTCAATACCACCTCTCTGACAGTAGGAAAACACCTTGAAACATGTGTATTTGGCACTTGCAGTGAGGAGAGCTTGTCACCAGCAGTGAATTTGGCCCTTGTAGTAAGTTGAGGTTGGCACCAACATTTGTTTTGAAAATCAGGGTGGATTGAGCCTCTAACCAGCAGAGTTTGGGCAAATTCATGGTGGAGGGAGCCTCTAAAAACCCCAGTTTGGACCAATTCATGGTGGAGGGAGCCTCTAACCAGCCCAGTTTGGGCAAATTCATGGTGGAGGGAGCCTCTAAAAAACCCAGTTTGGACCAATTCATGGTGGAGGGAGCCTCTAACCAGCCCAGTTTGGGCAAATTCATGGTGGAGGGAGCCTCTAACCAGCCCAGTTTGGACCAATTAATGGTGGAGGGAGCCTCTAACCAGCCCAGTTTGGACCAATTAATGGTGGAGGGAGCCTCTAAAAAACCCAGTTTGGACCAATTCATGGTGGAGGGAGCCTCTAAACAGCCCAGTTTGGGCAAATTCATGGTGGAGGGAGCCTCTAAAAAACCCAGTTTGGACCAATTCATGGTGGAGGGAGCCTCTAACCAGCCCAGTTTGGACCAATTAATGGTGGAGGGAGCCTCTAAACAGCCAAGTTTGGACCAATTCATGGTGGAGGGAGCCTCTAAAAAACCCAGTTTGGACCAATTCATGGTGGAGGGAGCCTCTAAACAGCCCAGTTTGGGCAAATTCATGGTGGAGGGAGCCTCTAAAAAACCCAGTTTGGACCAATTCATGGTGGAGGGAGCCTCTAACCAGCCCAGTTTGGACCAATTAATGGTGGAGGGAGCCTCTAAACAGCCAAGTTTGGACCAATTCATGGTGGAGGGAGCCTCTAAAAACCCCAGTTTGGACCAATTCATGGTGGAGGGAGCCTCTAACCAGCCCAGTTTGGACCAATTAATGGTGGAGGGAGCCTCTAACCACCCCAGTTTGGACCAATTCATGGTGGAGGGAGCCTCTAACCAGCCCAGTTTGGGCAAATTCATGGTGGAGGGAGCCTCTAAACAGCCCAGTTTGGGCAAATTCATGGTGGAGGGAGCCTCTAACCAGCCCAGTTTGGACCAATTAATGGTGGAGGGAGCCTCTAACCAGCCCAGTTTGGACCAATTAATGGTGGAGGGAGCCTCTAACCACCCCAGTTTGGACCAATTCATGGTGGAGGGAGCCTCTAAACAGCCAAGTTTGGACCAATTCATGGTGGAGGGAGCCTCTAAAAACCCCAGTTTGGACCAATTCATGGTGGAGGGAGCCTCTAACCAGCCCAGTTTGGGCAAATTCATGGTGGAGGGAGCCTCTAAACAGCCCAGTTTGGGCAAATTCATGGTGGAGGGAGCCTCTAACCAGCCCAGTTTGGACCAATTAATGGTGGAGGGAGCCTCTAACCAGCCCAGTTTGGACCAATTAATGGTGGAGGGAGCCTCTAACCACCCCAGTTTGGACCAATTCATGGTGGAGGGAGCCTCTAAAAACCCCAGTTTGGACCAATTCATGGTGGAGGGAGCCTCTAACCAGCCCAGTTTGGGCAAATTCATGGTGGAGGGAGCCTCTAAACAGCCCAGTTTGGGCAAATTCATGGTGGAGGGAGCCTCTAACCAGCCCAGTTTGGACCAATTAATGGTGGAGGGAGCCTCTAACCAGCCCAGTTTGGACCAATTAATGGTGGAGGGAGCCTCTAACCACCCCAGTTTGGACCAATTCATGGTGGAGGGAGCCTCTAAACAGCCAAGTTTGGACCAATTCATGGTGGAGGGAGCCTCTAAAAACCCCAGTTTGGACCAATTCATGGTGGAGGGAGCCTCTAACCAGCCCAGTTTGGGCAAATTCATGGTGGAGGGAGCCTCTAAACAGCCCAGTTTGGGCAAATTCATGGTGGAGGGAGCCTCTAACCAGCCCAGTTTGGACCAATTAATGGTGGAGGGAGCCTCTAACCAGCCCAGTTTGGACCAATTAATGGTGGAGGGAGCCTCTAAAAAACCCAGTTTGGACCAATTCATGGTGGAGGGAGCCTCTAAACAGCCCAGTTTGGGCAAATTCATGGTGGAGGGAGCCTCTAAAAAACCCAGTTTGGACCAATTCATGGTGGAGGGAGCCTCTAACCAGCCCAGTTTGGACCAATTAATGGTGGAGGGAGCCTCTAAACAGCCAAGTTTGGACCAATTCATGGTGGAGGGAGCCTCTAAAAAACCCAGTTTGGACCAATTCATGGTGGAGGGAGCCTCTAAACAGCCCAGTTTGGGCAAATTCATGGTGGAGGGAGCCTCTAAAAAACCCAGTTTGGACCAATTCATGGTGGAGGGAGCCTCTAACCAGCCCAGTTTGGACCAATTAATGGTGGAGGGAGCCTCTAAACAGCCAAGTTTGGACCAATTCATGGTGGAGGGAGCCTCTAAAAACCCCAGTTTGGACCAATTCATGGTGGAGGGAGCCTCTAACCAGCCCAGTTTGGACCAATTAATGGTGGAGGGAGCCTCTAACCACCCCAGTTTGGACCAATTCATGGTGGAGGGAGCCTCTAACCAGCCCAGTTTGGGCAAATTCATGGTGGAGGGAGCCTCTAAACAGCCCAGTTTGGGCAAATTCATGGTGGAGGGAGCCTCTAACCAGCCCAGTTTGGACCAATTAATGGTGGAGGGAGCCTCTAACCAGCCCAGTTTGGACCAATTAATGGTGGAGGGAGCCTCTAACCACCCCAGTTTGGACCAATTCATGGTGGAGGGAGCCTCTAAACAGCCAAGTTTGGACCAATTCATGGTGGAGGGAGCCTCTAAAAACCCCAGTTTGGACCAATTCATGGTGGAGGGAGCCTCTAACCAGCCCAGTTTGGGCAAATTCATGGTGGAGGGAGCCTCTAAACAGCCCAGTTTGGGCAAATTCATGGTGGAGGGAGCCTCTAACCAGCCCAGTTTGGACCAATTAATGGTGGAGGGAGCCTCTAACCAGCCCAGTTTGGACCAATTAATGGTGGAGGGAGCCTCTAACCACCCCAGTTTGGACCAATTCATGGTGGAGGGAGCCTCTAAAAACCCCAGTTTGGACCAATTCATGGTGGAGGGAGCCTCTAACCAGCCCAGTTTGGGCAAATTCATGGTGGAGGGAGCCTCTAAACAGCCCAGTTTGGGCAAATTCATGGTGGAGGGAGCCTCTAACCAGCCCAGTTTGGACCAATTAATGGTGGAGGGAGCCTCTAACCAGCCCAGTTTGGACCAATTAATGGTGGAGGGAGCCTCTAACCACCCCAGTTTGGACCAATTCATGGTGGAGGGAGCCTCTAAACAGCCAAGTTTGGACCAATTCATGGTGGAGGGAGCCTCTAAAAACCCCAGTTTGGACCAATTCATGGTGGAGGGAGCCTCTAACCAGCCCAGTTTGGGCAAATTCATGGTGGAGGGAGCCTCTAAACAGCCCAGTTTGGGCAAATTCATGGTGGAGGGAGCCTCTAACCAGCCCAGTTTGGACCAATTAATGGTGGAGGGAGCCTCTAACCAGCCCAGTTTGGACCAATTAATGGTGGAGGGAGCCTCTAACCACCCCAGTTTGGACCAATTCATGGTGGAGGGAGCCTCTAAAAACCCCAGTTTGGACCAATTCATGGTGGAGGGAGCCTCTAACCAGCCCAGTTTGGGCAAATTCATGGTGGAGGGAGCCTCTAAACAGCCCAGTTTGGGCAAATTCATGGTGGAGGGAGCCTCTAACCAGCCCAGTTTGGACCAATTAATGGTGGAGGGAGCCTCTAACCAGCCCAGTTTGGACCAATTAATGGTGGAGGGAGCCTCTAACCACCCCAGTTTGGACCAATTCATGGTGGAGGGAGCCTCTAAACAGCCAAGTTTGGACCAATTCATGGTGGAGGGAGCCTCTAAAAACCCCAGTTTGGACCAATTCATGGTGGAGGGAGCCTCTAACCAGCCCAGTTTGGGCAAATTCATGGTGGAGGGAGCCTCTAAACAGCCCAGTTTGGGCAAATTCATGGTGGAGGGAGCCTCTAACCAGCCCAGTTTGGACCAATTAATGGTGGAGGGAGCCTCTAACCAGCCCAGTTTGGACCAATTAATGGTGGAGGGAGCCTCTAAAAACCCCAGTTTGGACCAATTCATGGTGGAGGGAGCCTCTAACCAGCCCAGTTTGGGCAAATTCATGGTGGAGGGAGCCTCTAAACAGCCCAGTTTGGGCAAATTCATGGTGGAGGGAGCCTCTAACCAGCCCAGTTTGGACCAATTAATGGTGGAGGGAGCCTCTAACCAGCCCAGTTTGGACCAATTAATGGTGGAGGGAGCCTCTAACCAGCCCAGTTTGGACCAATTAATGGTGGAGGGAGCCTCTAACCACCCCAGTTTGGACAAATTCATGGTGGAGGGAGCCTCTAAAAAACCCAGTTTGGACCAATTCATGGTGGAGGGAGCCTCTAAACAGCCCAGTTTGGGCAAATTCATGGTGGAGGGAGCCTCTAAACAGCCCAGTTTGGGCAAATTCATGGTGGAGGGAGCCTCTAACCAGCCCAGTTTGGACCAATTAATGGTGGAGGGAGCCTCTAACCAGCCCAGTTTGGACCAATTCATGGTGGAGGGAGCCTCTAAACAGCCCAGTTTGGGCAAATTCATGGTGGAAGGAGCCTCTAACCAGCAGAGTTGTGGGAAAGCAGGGTGGAGGGAGCCTCTAACCAGCAGAGTTGGTGGAAATCAGGGTGGAGGGAGCCTCTAACCAGCAGAGTTGGGGGAAATCATGTTGGAGGGAGCCTAGTATTAGCAGAATTGTGCAACGCTTATGGTGGATGAGTATGAGGATGCGGAGGAATTGGAGAGGTTGAGTACAGACATGGAGTTTCATGTTGGGGTGCTTTACACAGGTGGGCACAAAAATGAAGGCTCTATCCAGTGGTGGTTCATTTTTATCAAAGTGAGCCGGTCGGCACTCTCAGCTGACAGACGGGTGCGCTTGTCAGTGATGATGCCACCGGCTGCACTGAACACCCTCTCAGATAGGACGCTGGCGGCAGGACAGGACAGCACCTCCAAGGCATATAGGGCAAGTTCAAGCCACAGGTCCAACTTCGACACCCAATACGTGTAGGGCGCAGAGGGGTCGGAGAGGACAGGGCTGTGGTCGGAAAGGTATTCCCGCAACATGCGCCTATACTTCTCACGCCTGGTGACACTAGGACCCTCCGTGGCGGCACTTTGGCGAGGGGGTGCCATCAAGGTGTCCCAGACCTTAGACAGTGTGCCCCTCGTTTGTGTGGACCGGTGAGAACTTGGTTGCCTACTGGAGGAACTGCCCTCCCTGCCGCCACTGTCACATGCTGGAAACATCTCCATCATATTCTGCACCAATTGCCTGTGGCAAGCATTGATGCGATTGGCCCTCCCCTCTACCGGAATAAAAGACGAGATGTTGTTTTTATACCGGGGGTCAAGGATAGCAAAGATCCAGTACTGGTTGTCCTCCATGATTTTGACAATACGCTTGTCGGTTGTAAAGCACCCCAACATGAACTCAGCCATGTCTGCCACAGTGTTAGTTGGCATGACTCCTCTGGCCCCACCGGAAAGTTCAATCTCCATTTCCTCCTCATCCTCCATGTCTACCCATCCGCGCTGCAACAATGGGACGATTCGAAGTTGCCCGGAAGCCTCCTGTATCACCATCACATCATCGGACAACTCTTCTTCCTCCTCCTCCTCCTCCTCCTCCATTAAACGCAGTGAAGCGGACAGATGTGTGGACCTACTCTCCAGCTGTGACGGATCGGATGCTATCCCTAACTCCTCTGTGTGATCTGAGTTATCCCTGATGTCAATCAGGGATTCTCTCAGAACACACAAGAGCGGGATTGTAAGGCTCACCATCGCATCCTCAGAGCTCACCCTCCTTGTGGACTCCTCAAAGACCCGTAGGATGTCACAAAGGTCTCTCATCCATGGCCACTCATGGATGTGAAACTGAGGCAGCTGACTTTGTGGCACCCTAGGGTTTTGTAGCTGGTATTCCATCAAAGGTCTCTGCTGCTCAACCACTCTATTCAACATCTGAAACGTTGAGTTCCAGCGTGTGGGGACGTCGCACAAAAGCCGGTGTTGTGGCACATGCAGGCGTTGCTGGAGAGATTTTAAGCTAGCAGCGGCTACTGTCGACTTGCGAAAGTGGGCGCACATGCGCCGCACTTTCACCAGTAGCTCTGGAACATTGGGGTAGCTCTTTAGGAAACGTTGCACCACTAGGTTGAAGACGTGGGCCAGGCATGGAACATGTTGGAGTCCGGCAAGCTCCAGAGCTGCTACCAGGTTCCGGCCGTTATCACAAACGACCATGCCTGGGCCCAGGTGCAGCGGCTCAAACCATATTGCCGTCTCATCGAGGAGGGCATCCCTCACCTCGGAGGCAGTGTGCTGTCTGTCCCCCAAGCTGATCAGCTTCAGCACAGCCTGCTGACGTCTACCAACGCCAGTGCTGCAACGTTTCCAACTCGTAGCTGGGGTCAATCTAACAGCGGAGGAGGAGGCGGTGGCGGAGGAGGAGGCGGTGGCGGAGGAGGAGGCGGTAGAGGAGGAGGAGGAGGGGGGTGTTCTTCTCGTGTCCCTGCCAGGAATGTTAGGCGGGGAGACAAGGTACACCGGGCCAGTTTGGGAAGCAGTCCCAGCCTCAACTACATTCACCCAGTGTGCCGTCAGTGAAATGTAGCGTCCCTGTCCGCATGCACTTGTCCACGCGTCGGTGGTCAAGTGGACCTTTGTGCAAAGCGCGGAACTAAGGGCCCGCCTGATGTTGAGTGACACGTGCTGGTGCAAGGCGGGGACGGCACACCGGGAGAAGTAGTGACGGCTAGGGACGGCATAGCGAGGTGCCGCAGTTGCCATCAGGTCCAGGAAGGCGGGAGTTTCAACAAGCCGGAACGCCAACATCTCCTGGGCCAGCAGTTTAGCGATGTTGGCGTTCAAGGCTTGCGCGTGTGGGTGGTTAGCAGTGTATTTCTGCCGCCGCTCCAATGTCTGAGAGATGGTGGGTTGTTGTAAAGAAACGCCTGATGGTGCCTTTGATGGTGCAGGAGAAGGAGATAAGACAGGACCAGGGGAGGATGAGGTAGAAGTCAACAAAGTGGCGGAGGCAGATGAAGTGGTGTCCTGGCTCGTCCTCTGGAGTGCATCGCCAGCACAGTCAGCAGTGGCAGTGGCAGAGGCAGAGGCAGAGGCAGTGGCAGTGGCGTGAACGGCAGGCGGCCTTTGTCCTGCCGTTGCTGCCTGCCACTGATTCCAGTGCTTGGATTCCAAATGACGGCGCATTGAAGTGGTGGACAGGTTGCTCTTCTCAGAGCCCCTAATCAATTTCGAGAGGCAAATTGTGCAGACAACACTATATCTGTCCTCGGCGCATTCCTTGAAAAAACTCCACACCTTCGAGAAACGTGCCCTCGAGGTGGGAGTTTTTCGGGGCTGGGTACGAACTGGAACATCTTGGGAGATTCCGGGTGTGGCCTGGCTTCGCCTAAGCTGCTGACCTCTGCCTCTGCCTCTAGCTACCCTTTTTGGTGCTGCACCTGCCTCAACATCCACACTACTTTCCCCGCTTGACATCCCCCCTGTCCAGGTCGGGTCAGTGTCCTCATCATCCACCACTTCCTCTTCCAACTCCTGTCTCATCTCCTCCTCCCGCACAATGCGCCAGTCAACTGGATGCCCTGACGGCAACTGCGTCACATCATCGTCGATGAGGGTGGGTTGCTGGTCATCCACCACCAAATCGAACGGAGATGGAGGAGACTCTAGTGTTTGAGCATCTGGACACAGATGCTCCTCTGTTAGGTTCGTGGAATCGTGACGTGGAGAGGCAGGTTGAGGGACAATGAAAGGAGCGGAGAACAGCTCTGGGGAGCAGGGACAGTTTGGGTTATTGTTCTGTAAAGCTTCGGAATTTTGGGAGGAAGGAAGACAAGACTGTTGGGTAATAGGAGGAGAGGAGGCAGAGTCTGACTGGCTGCTGGACAATGTGCTGTAAGCGTTCTCTGACAGCCATTGCAAGACCTGTTCCTGGTTCTCGGGCCTACTAAGGTTTGTACCCTGCAGTTTAGTTAATGTGGCAAGCAACCCTGGCACTGTGGAGTGGCGCAATGCTTGCTGCCCCACAGGAGTAGGCACGGGACGCCCTGTGGCTTCACTGCTACCTTGCTCCCCAGAACCATTCCCCCGACCTCGCCCACGGCCTCGTCCACGTCCCTTTCCGGGAGCCTTGCGCATTTTGAATTCCTAGTTAGAAATTGGCACTGTATACCAGTAGTAAAAATTGTGGGTGCACGTAACCCCAATATATTCTTTGAATTCCCAGTCAGACACTGGCACTATATGGCAGTAGCAAGAAATGAGGGTATTTGTATTCCCAATATACTCTTTGAATTCCCAGTCAGACAATGGCACTGTATACCAGTAGTAAAAATTGTGGGTGCACGTAACCCCAATATATTCTTTGAATTACCAGTCAGAAACTGGCACTATATGGCAGTAGCAAGAAATGAGGGTATTTGTATTCCCAATATATTCTTTGAATTCCCAGTCAGACAATGGCACTGTATACCAGTAGTAAAAATTGAGGGTGCACGTAACCCCAATATATTCTTTGAATTACCAGTCAGAAACTGGCACTATATGGCAGTAGCAAGAAATGAGGGTATTTATAACCCCAATATATTCTTTGAATTCCCAGTCAGACAATGGCACTGTATACCAGTAGTAAAAATTGTGGGTGCACGTAACCCCAATATATTCTTTGAATTCCCAGTCAGACACTGGCACTATATGGCAGTAGCAAGAAATGAGGGTATTTGTATTCCCAATATACTCTTTGAATTCCCAGTCAGACAATGGCACTGTATACCAGTAGTAAAAATTGTGGGTGCACGTAACCCCAATATATTCTTTGAATTACCAGTCAGAAACTGGCACTATATGGCAGTAGCAAGAAATGAGGGTATTTATAACCCCAATATATTCTTTGAATTCCCAGTCAGACAATGGCACTGTATACCAGTAGTAAAAATTGTGGGTGCACGTAACCCCAATATATTCTTTGAATTCCCAGTCAGACACTGGCACTATATGGCAGTAGCAAGAAATGAGGGTATTTGTATTCCCAATATATTCTTTGAATTCCCAGTCAGACAATGGCACTGTATACCAGTAGTAAAAATTGTGGGTGCACGTAACCCCAATATATTCTTTGAATTACCAGTCAGAAACTGGCACTATATGGCAGTAGCAAGAAATGAGGGTATTTATAACCCCAATATATTCTTTGAATTCCCAGTCAGACAATGGCACTGTATACCAGTAGTAAAAATTGTGGGTGCACGTAACCCCAATATATTCTTTGAATTACCAGTCAGAAACTGGCACTATATGGCAGTAGCAAGAAATGAGGGTATTTGTATTCCCAATATACTCTTTGAATTCCCAGTCAGACAATGGCACTGTATACCAGTAGTAAAAATTGTGGGTGCACGTAACCCCAATATATTCTTTGAATTCCCAGTCAGAAACTGGCACTATATGGCAGTAGCAAGAAATGAGGGTATTTGTATTCCCAATATATTCTTTGAATTCCCAGTCAGACAATGGCACTGTATACCAGTAGTAAAAATTGTGGGTGCACGTAACCCCAATATATTCTTTGAATTACCAGTCAGAAACTGGCACTATATGGCAGTAGCAAGAAATGAGGGTATTTATAACCCCAATATATTCTTTGAATTCCCAGTCAGACAATGGCACTGTATACCAGTAGTAAAAATTGTGGGTGCACGTAACCCCAATATATTCTTTGAATTCCCAGTCAGAAACTGGCACTATATGGCAGTAGCAAGAAATGAGGGTATTTGTATTCCCAATATATTCTTTGAATTCCCAGTCAGACAATGGCACTGTATACCAGTAGTAAAAATTGTGGGTGCACGTAACCCCAATATATTCTTTGAATTACCAGTCAGAAACTGGCACTATATGGCAGTAGCAAGAAATGAGGGTATTTATAACCCCAATATATTCTTTGAATTCCCAGTCAGACAATGGCACTGTATACCAGTAGTAAAAATTGTGGGTGCACGTAACCCCAATATATTCTTTGAATTACCAGTCAGAAACTGGCACTATATGGCAGTAGCAAGAAATGAGGGTATTTGTATTCCCAATATACTCTTTGAATTCCCAGTCAGACAATGGCACTGTATACCAGTAGTAAAAATTGTGGGTGCACGTAACCCCAATATATTCTTTGAATTCCCAGTCAGAAACTGGCACTATATGGCAGTAGCAAGAAATGAGGGTATTTGTATTCCCAATATATTCTTTGAATTCCCAGTCAGACAATGGCACTGTATACCAGTAGTAAAAATTGTGGGTGCACGTAACCCCAATATATTCTTTGAATTACCAGTCAGAAACTGGCACTATATGGCAGTAGCAAGAAATGAGGGTATTTATAACCCCAATATATTCTTTGAATTCCCAGTCAGACAATGGCACTGTATACCAGTAGTAAAAATTGTGGGTGCACGTAACCCCAATATATTCTTTGAATTCCCAGTCAGAAACTGGCACTATATGGCAGTAGCAAGAAATGAGGGTATTTGTATTCCCAATATATTCTTTGAATTCCCAGTCAGACAATGGCACTGTATACCAGTAGTAAAAATTGTGGGTGCACGTAACCCCAATATATTCTTTGAATTACCAGTCAGAAACTGGCACTATATGGCAGTAGCAAGAAATGAGGGTATTTATAACCCCAATATATTCTTTGAATTCCCAGTCAGACAATGGCACTGTATACCAGTAGTAAAAATTGTGGGTGCACGTAACCCCAATATATTCTTTGAATTACCAGTCAGAAACTGGCACTATATGGCAGTAGCAAGAAATGAGGGTATTTGTATTCCCAATATACTCTTTGAATTCCCAGTCAGACAATGGCACTGTATACCAGTAGTAAAAATTGTGGGTGCACGTAACCCCAATATATTCTTTGAATTCCCAGTCAGAAACTGGCACTATATGGCAGTAGCAAGAAATGAGGGTATTTGTATTCCCAATATATTCTTTGAATTCCCAGTCAGACAATGGCACTGTATACCAGTAGTAAAAATTGTGGGTGCACGTAACCCCAATATATTCTTTGAATTACCAGTCAGAAACTGGCACTATATGGCAGTAGCAAGAAATGAGGGTATTTATAACCCCAATATATTCTTTGAATTCCCAGTCAGACAATGGCACTGTATACCAGTAGTAAAAATTGTGGGTGCACGTAACCCCAATATATTCTTTGAATTACCAGTCAGAAACTGGCACTATATGGCAGTAGCAAGAAATGAGGGTATTTGTATTCCCAATATACTCTTTGAATTCCCAGTCAGACAATGGCACTGTATACCAGTAGTAAAAATTGTGGGTGCACGTAACCCCAATATATTCTTTGAATTCCAAGTCAGAAACTGGCACTATATGGCAGTAGCAAGAAATGAGGGTATTTGTATTCCCAATATATTCTTTGAATTCCCAGTCAGACAATGGCACTGTATACCAGTAGTAAAAATTGTGGGTGCACGTAACCCCAATATATTCTTTGAATTACCAGTCAGAAACTGGCACTATATGGCAGTAGCAAGAAATGAGGGTATTTGTATTCCCAATATACTCTTTGAATTCCCAGTCAGACAATGGCACTGTATACCAGTAGTAAAAATTGTGGGTGCACGTAACCCCAATATATTCTTTGAATTACCAGTCAGAAACTGGCACTATATGGCAGTAGCAAGAAATGAGGGTATTTGTATTCCCAATATATTCTTTGAATTCCCAGTCAGACAATGGCACTGTATACCAGTAGTAAAAATTGTGGGTGTATATAGCCCCAATTCTATTGCTAGGGGACTTGCAGGGTATTTCTGGGGTGAAGGTGGGGGGGCACACCGTTGGAACGGGTATCGGGGTATATATCGGGTATACGGGAATACACTGACAGTGTATTCCATTCAGGATCCTGGGAAAGCTGGGTTGCGGCGATTGAGCCCGTCAGTGCCACGTTACACTGACAAGCTTCTCCCTGGAATTTAGCTCTTACAAGAGCTGTTGGTTGTCTTCTCCTTCCTATCCTAGCCTGTCCCTGCCTACCCAGAATCTAAGCCCTAGCTAGCTGGACGGAAACCTCCGTCCTCGGTGAATTGCAAGCTCAGAATGACGCGAAGCTGGGCGTCGCTGTTCTTTTAAATTAGAGGTCACATGTTTTCGGCAGCCAATGGGTTTTGCCTACTTTTTTCAACGTCACCGGTGTCGTAGTTCCTGTCCCACCTACCCTGCGCTGTTATTGGAGCAAAAAAGGCGCCAGGGAAGGTGGGAGGGGAATCGAGTAATGGCGCACTTTACCACGCGGTGTTCGATTCGATTCGAACATGCCGAACAGCCTAATATCCGATCGAACATGAGTTCGATAGAACACTGTTCGCTCATCTCTATTCCTGACCAATAAGGGCTATTAATTTTGGTGCCTGATATGCTATGTAGACTCTGTACTGTCAGGAGGGCAGTGTCAGGCAGGAGCAGGCGAGGGGGTGTGATTCTGAGCTCTGACACTGGCTGCCTCTGATTGGAGCTCTGAATCATGTCCTCTTTCCTGCTCTTGTCTGACACCAGCTACTTCATAGTACAATGCATAAGTAGCATATCAGGCACCAAAACTAACTGCACTTATTGCTCAGGAATAGTGGGAGCTAGAAAAAATTTCAGCTTTCAATATCTCCCTATAATGTATCAAAAGTTTGTTATAGGTACCATGAAAAACATATATACATATATATATATATATATATATATATATATATATATATATATATATATACACACACACATATATCTGTCTGTCTGTTTTTAGAACTACTGTCATAGTAACCTTCGTGAAAAACAACTCAGGATATTTTGCAGTAAGTACAGATCCGTGAAATTCCTCAGAATGGACACTTTGTGCTTGAAAGAATATGTGTGTGTAAGCTGTGATTGTGTTTGGCACCAACACACAAGCGCACGTAGAATGACCCCCGTCAGGAAACACAACACCATGCCAGCTCAAGCACTGAGCAATAGATGATGAAGATAGAGTTTGCCATTCTCATTTTGCAAGCTATAATACTCTGTGGATTGTGCTCTGATACGTAAGCATGAGGTGTAATCAAGAATTTAGAAGCCTGAATTATTCACGCCAAATGCTAGTGAAATGCCAGCTCCGTGCTTGAGTTCCACTTCTTGCAATACGGAACATTATTTTGCAAGGGTAATAATTTATTTAAATAGGAAAAAAAGTGTCCTTTGAAGGCGCGCAGACAGTCTACAGATTTTAAATGAAGACACGGATGAGCTTGTGTAATGTAGACAATGACCGAACTCCTAGACTTTCATTTATCATTGATAGCAGAGATTATTATATTTTCCAAGGAAGTACATATTCCTGTGATTGTTAATTCTTAGGAAGCCATGATGACTCCAAGATGTGACCAGAAGAGAAACTGCTGACCCTGGAGAAACTTGCACTACGTGCCCTTCCAATTGTCGCTGCTTATTCTTCCTTTTAGTCAAAACAATCAGAATAGACGTACTGCTAAATAACAGGAATTAATGCCGGGGCCAAACATGGCTTATTTTATCTGGGAATCTTGTTGTGTGTTACACTGATGGTCAGAAAAGCTGAAAGGAAAAACACAATTACATATACAAGTTATACTGTGTTCATATATAAGTTAATATATAATAATTTACATATTGTGATACTGTATATAATATATAAAGTATCATATATCTATTAAGCAGTTGTTTTTGGTGTTTGAAACTGGTTAGATATAAGTAAACAACCCTGATGAAGGAAGTCTGTCTCCAGAAACCAGCATATAATCTCAGCCCTGCAGAGAGATAGGTTAGGGTCGCCTGAATCAATTTGTGTCTGCTGAAGACAGGTTACTGTTTCTTTGGAGCAAAAGAGTGTTGTCATTGCTCCAACCAGATACGTGGCAACGTCCTCATTGCTCCAAAGAGTTTGTTTGCTTATTACCAACAGCAATGGGCAATGGGGATAGTGATTCACAAGGGGGAAACACTATTTGATTTGGGTGACCTATCTATCTGTGGGGGTGGGTTCTGGGTTTTTTCCCCACAGTGTTCTTTTCAGAAAGTCTGCAGAATTTCTTTTTCAGTTATACTTATAGGTAAACTGCCAGCGTTTCTATAGGTATAATTGATATGCTGCGATTTCCAAAACCGCAACAGTTTTGGACAACGTGTGTCCGCTGCACCTATATTTCTGCAAAGTGGGGTTGTAATTCGCTAGAACTTTGCAGTGACTGCAATAAGATAAGATAATCCTTTAATAGTCCCACCATGGAGAAATTTCAGTATGTTACAGCAGCATAGATAATACAGATTCAGGATAATAACAGTAATATATTACAGAAGGAGACACACATAAGCTCAGAATAACAGAGAAAATAGTAGGAGACATAGCAGCTAGAGAAAAAAGAAAAATAAGACTTCAGGATCATTTAGTTCTCTGTGCGGATACACCATGTGGGGCCTCGGCCTAAAGGTGTCCATATAACAATAGGTAAAGTGTATTACAGGCAGATGACCATTTAGCATTCTTAAAGAGGACCTTTCATCAGATTGGGCACATGCAGTTCTATATACTGCTGAAAAGCTGACAGTGCGCTGAATTCAGCGCACTGTTGGCTTTCCCGATCTGTCCCCCAGGTAAAGCGCTATCAGTCCCGGTACCGTAGCGCTTTACAGTCAGAAGGGCGTTTTCTGACAGTTAGCCAGGGACGCCCTTCTGCCCAGCAACGCCTATCGCTCTGTACTGTGGAGCGGGGAGGAACGCCCCCTCCCTCTGCTCACACAGCTCGTCCATAGACGAGTATTATCAGGAGGGGAGGGGGCATTCCTCCCCGCTCCACAGCTTTACCCGGGGCATAGATCCAGCGGTATATAGAACTGCCTATGCCCAATCTGATGAAAGGTCCTCTTTAACCTGTGAACTTATGTGCTTACTATGAACTACATACACACCCAATTATTGACATTACAGATGGGAACTTTCAAAGCACTCCATGTTCTGTTATGTGTAGGCCACTTGTATAGGCAGAGCCAATATGAAGTCAGTCCAAGAAGTGTAATGGAAAGAACTGTACAGAGTAGTGATTGGAAACTATTACTGAGATATAATGGCATCCATCACATCTCGGTAACGCAATGAAATTAGGTTCATATGTACTTTTACTCAGTTCTAAATGGATGTATCTGGGTTACCCTCTGACCAGCTTCCATTTGCTTCATCGCTCCATTGTATGGAATCTTCCTTTGCTCATAAGGCTACCTTCAGTTTATTTACAGTGTGTGCTTGCTATATGTGTCAGGAAAGCTCCTGACATATATGTCAAACATATTTATAGCCCCCCCCCCCATTCACCTGACCGATGAGATATTCCATACAAAAGGAGACCTAGTAAATGAACCTAAACAACACAGTATACTTTTTTTCTGTTATATTGGATACAATGAGCGATGGATGTCACTGTATGCCCTACATTGGCATTTATTGAAGGTATGATTTGGAAGCTGGTTAAATTTCCGTCGGCAAATATAGGTTGTGGCTCTAGTGCAGCATATTTATAAAGCAGAAAGTTTATATTTTCTAACATGTTACGCTTGGTTGATTTCATGCTTGGCTACGTATCCTGAGCTAAGTCAGATATAAAAGTTACATGAGATTTTTCTGCAGTCCAGTTGGCTTAATGCTTGACAGGGTACTTAAATTTGTTATACATGTATTAATCCTAAAGTAGACAACCACTAGTCACTTTCTCTACAGCGGCATCTACGTCATAATTTATCAAATGTCACAAATATCGGGAAAGTTGCTAACCCACCTATGACATTGTTTCCTTTGTGCCACACTTGCCACATTTTGTAAAAGTGGATGGAGCAGGGCAGAGACCAAGGCAGACTGGGGATGCCTTGGACGGATAAATGTGCTATACCTTATGCTATAAAGCTGAGTTATACCTGAAATCTATGCCCGTTCCTTAGTGATATAAATCTCAATTCTGGCGCATGGGAGTGCCCTTGAATTATTAAAGGTCCAGCATCTTAAAAATTCAGACATATCTCTCTCCAGCTGGAGACCTGATTAAGGGCAAGGCTCCACGTTGCAAAAAGCAGCTTTTTTGTTGCTGATTTTGCTGCCTTTCTTTTAGCCAAATCCAAGATTGGATTGAGCAAAAGGGACAAGTATAAGAGTTTATTTTATATTTCCCATTCCTTTTGTAGCCACACATGTATTTGGCTTAAAAAAAATCACACAAAAATCTGCAACAACAAAAGCAGCTTTTCCACAATGTGGGGCTTCAGCCTAAGACTAGATTTACACGTCGTCTGACGTCAGTGAATGGGGGCTATTCACATGACTGTTATTTTGTGTCATTTTTACAGATCCCTCCATACACTGAAATGTAACGGAGGGATCCATGTGCCCCTTCAGGTACTAGGTGGCTGTAAACAATTGATTTTTTTCATGGCCATTTTGCACCAGTTTCATGTGAATCTAGCCTAAGACTAGTGTACAGAAAACCAGTCTTAATAAATTTGCCCCATTATATGGACATTTCCATCATTACAATTGTCATACTCTACCATTTTGCAGCCACAGTGTTTCCCTATAGAGAAATATCTGTAAGAATTCTTAAAAAGTATTCTAAAATCTACAATTATTTTTATGTATAGACATTCAATCTTAAAGGGGCTATTCAGCCTCTGGCAAATCCTTCAATGTTCGATCAATACGGGGGCCTTGTGTAACTGCTGCAGCCTCTACATTATTCAGATCAGGTACAGACCCTATCCCTACATAGATTACCACTTTCGGTAGATGCGGTGTTGTCCCAATTTCGGAAATAGTGCCTCTCTTATCTATATCTATAAAGCGTAAATCAGATCAGTCTCATTCACTTGAATGAGTCAAGCCCAGTTCACATCTGCATTCGGGCCATTCCGTTCACCTATCCTCATGAAATATGATAGTCTATGGGGTCCACGGGTTTCCTTAGGTAATCACTTTTTAATGTGGACAGGTTTACCCCCCGAATGGAAACCCGAAAGCAGATGTGAACCGGGCCTCAGCTGCAATCCCATGATCTCGACTGGTGTTGTTTCTCCTTATACAACTCCGTTAAGGTTAATAGACTTTTCCTTTAAAAATGCAATAACCATCTCGGAGAAAATGAACTGTATTTGGCTACAAAATAATAATCTTTGCGGGACACACGTATTGGTGATCTATGCAAAGATTTTTCTTTTAGCAACTAGCTTGTGAGTGATATGAGCTCCAACTAAAATGTGCTGAAATTAGAAAAAAAACCTCATTTTTGTGGTATTTCTTAACACCTAGAGATTATGTGTCAGATTATAACAACAGATTATCTGGAATATAGATGTTTCCCAAGCTCTGTCTGTCTTCTAGGTTTGGTTATTACATTTGCATTTCGTGTGGGATCCTGTGCATTATCTGTAATAGAATATGTGTCAAACTCAATGGCATGATAAAGTCATCTCATATAATACTGATGAATATTTTGTTCATACTTGCTGGTTTCATGCAATGTCTTTTTTCCAGATGGATAAACTATTGCCAAATGATTTCCTGCTGTAGGCTCTGCATTGTGTGTATCTCTTTACCATGCACTATTTCTATGGACTGGATAAACTGGCTATTAAATTTAATTACAGCCCGAATGACTGCACATCTTGATTTTTCTTTCCCTTCCCTGATCTCATTTCCTCTTGATGGGCTGCATTTTGCCCAGGTCTTTCAGGATTAAATAGAATAAATCTGAAAAATGTCCAGGCTCTCCTTACTTGGAGGAATGTCTTAAAGGGCACAGAGGCGGCTGTTAACCTGCTCCCCTCAGACTCCGGCATCCAGAGCTTTGCATTGATAAATCTCGTGACAGAGGAGTCCTTAACCTGCATACTCTCATCACAAAGCTTTGATTTTTATCAGCTGCCATGGCTGGGGTACTAGATGATGGAAACGACAGGTTTATTCTAGCAAGAAAGGCAAAGTAATTGTTAGCGACGCTGTTTCGATACATCCGTCTTGCACCGATCTTGACACACCAAGACCTCTAACAACTACGCAAAGGCAAGTTTATACCTAGTGCCATCATAATCATAATAGAGCTAATATCTGAAGCACTTAGTCACATAGATGGATGGTCTCAGTGCTGGCCAAGTCAACCATCCCGCTTCTGCTCACTGGTATTTAAAATTGCATTTCACATTGCGGCTTCACTTAATAAGGCATATTAGATAACATAAAACATTGCGGCATAGCATGCACATAGCAAGGACATTTGTTGTCACGGCTAGATCTAGCTCTAGGGTACGCTTTCTAATTGTCTCGTGTGGATGACAGTCAATTCTGCTGTTTGTTTCTTTACTACTGTAGGAATTTGGTTAGAAGTGATTTCATTTCATTTTCTTGGGAATTACATTGATATAGTTAAAATGACTATAGAAGTCTATTGCTCTAATGTACAAATAATGCACTAAAAGTCAGTCCCTGAACACTGATCTCATAAACTATGGAGATTAGAGAGGAACTCTTTGGTTTCTTAGGCTAGAATATTAAATAGACTTCCTTTAGAGCTTCACGTTACTGCCCTGGCCTGGAATTTAATACCGCGGTCACAACAGAGTGGTTTGTCGGTGTCACCCCGAGCAATCCAAACAATGCCCCCTCTGCTATGCCCCTTTTATTAGTTGTAAATAGATTATACTGGCCAGTATGCCCTGTATGAACAGTACATAAGGGATACATATATAGATAGTGCTATATGTATCCCACTTATATCAATAGACTGACCAATTGGCCATTAAGCAGCCCACAACCTATAGTATATGTGGGTCTCTTAAACTGCAGCATGTCTGATCCTTTTGTACTAAGTCACCACCATAGCAGTCCGGCAGCGACTTTCTCTCCTTTCATTTAAAAGACATGCATGTTCAGCCAAGCCTTGTGTGCATGTGTATAGAGGGAAGGAGGATGTATATATCAGCTAAAAGCTATGTAATGTGTTTGAATAGGTGTCTGCATGTCCATAAAATAATCCCCGTGCACATGCCTTGCTGAAATCCGTCTTAAGAAACGTATTTTAAGTTAGAGTTACTACTATTATAAGCAGTGGCGTAACTAGGAATGGCGGGGCCCCGTGGCGAACTTTTGACATGGGCCCCCCCCCCCCCCCATCCCAACTGACGCCGAAGACCTCGACCGACCCCCTCCTCCGCACTCTATTATGTCCCTTACTTGCCCCTGCACACAGTATTAACCCCAATAGCGTCCCCTGCACACACAGTATTAACCCCAATAGTGTCCCCTGCACACACAGTATTAACCCCAATAGTGTCCCCTGCACACAGTATTAACCCCAATAGTGTCCCCTGTACACAGTATTATGTTCCTCTGTGGACACCCATAAACAATTATATAATACTCGGAGACCCGGGAAATAAAAACATAAAAAAAAAAAAAAACACTGTTGCTTCTTACCTGTTCCCCGGCTCCTGTGCTGTGCTGTCCTCCTCTCGCGTCCTTCGTTAATGACGTCGGACGTCACATGACCCGGGAAGCATGCCGGGTTCATGTGACGTCAGAGACGTCAGACAGCAGTAGGACGGAGGCCTGGCAGGATCGTGGAGAGGTAAGTAACACTGTTTGTTATGTTCCCTTACCTCTCCGGTCCGCCGATCATTATACTCGGGGGTCTGCAAAGACCCCCGAGTATAATGATAGCCCTTGTGGGGCCCGCGGTGTCACTTGCCGATCCCGGCCCAGCCAGGATCGGCAAGTGAATAGGGCCCGTAACTGCCATTGAAAAAAACCCGCAGCGGTAGCGGCTGTCACCGGGCCCCCTAATGGCCCGGGCCCTGTGGCAGCTGCTACTGCTGCTACCACGGTAGTTACGCCACTAATTATAAGTTATTGTAGAAGATACTTTAAAGATTTTATAACTTTGGTGAATATTTCAGTTGCTCTCAATCTGTAAAATATTTGGTTGCTCCATTCAATAGACCTATTTTCCTGCAGGTACAATGCAGACATCCTTGTATCCATTTAGCTGAAGGATTCTTCATGGTATTGAAAGAGGCCTAGGCATTTTATTGCTCTTATATTAAAATGTGAATCTGCAATTGGCATTGTTCTTCTTCTAGTGAATGAGGCATTCAAGATCACATCATAAATCTCATGTCTTTAAACGACTAACAATGGTTTATTACTGTTGTATTCTTATTTTTACTACTTTCCTATCTCTGCATCTCCTTTTCCTGGAAGGTTGTGGCTTTCACATTCGCCATTCAGCTCACCAATCACTCTTACTGTCATAACTGACTGACTTCATAACTGCTGTGACTGACCCAACTTCAGCTGCCCCAACCCTCACCCTGTCTGTCTTTGTTCCCTTTCATACTTTTTATGAGGTGGGCCGTATATATGTGGTACATGATCGTTAACTGGCTCCTATTTAGCCAAAAATGACTTTACTAGAAAAAGCCTGTGGAGATTTTTTCTAGGCTGGAACTAAACAAAAGGCTTGAAGGGTCACCAGTTGGGCACCTCTGTTCTGCGCCAAGAGTCATCAACGCTAGAATCTCTTGTATATAACATATGTCACTCATTATAGTATATTGTGTTAAAGTCTATCTATCTATCTATCTATCTATCTATCTATCTATCTATCTATGTGTCTATTTTCTATCTATCTATCTATCTATCTATCTATCTATCTATTTTCTATAGTGCCTGGGGTGGGCAACCTTAGAGAGATAGGGATCTACTGTTACTACTTGTTGTTGACCATGTCGGAAATGTTGTGTCAGGCGTAACAAGGGTCTTGAAATCTTCTAACCTGGGAAAGATATTTCTTTTAAAGTTAAATTCAGTTCTACTGAACATAAACGATTACACATCTGATCATACTTGGCAGCAGCCTGAATGCACAACAATTATGGCATATCCAAAGATGTCTTCTTTGGTTGAGTTCTGTTACCTCATTGTGAATAAAGAAGCAAGGGGACTTTAAAGATTTTCAAAACCTAAATTTGCAATATTATTGCTTTGTTAAAAATGTCACTCAGTGTTTGTTTTTTTTTTAACTATGCAAGGTAGCCATCAAAGTAAATTAAAAATATTCTGTTGCTGTAACCCATGTCTAGTGTCAGTACCCATGTCTAGTATCAGTATCCATGTCTAGTATCAGTACATATGTTTAGTATCAGTAGCCATGTCTAGTATCAGTACCCATGTCTAGTATCAGTAGCCATGTCTAGTATCAGTACATATGTCTAGTGTCAGTACCCATGTCTAGTATCAGTAAATAATAATATAATAATAGCGCCAACATATTCCGCAGCGCTGTACAATTTGTAGGGTTCAAATCCAGACAGAAAGATACATTACAAAGAAAATCATTTCACACATTGGGACTGAGGGCCCTGCTCGCAAGAGCTTACAATCTATAAGGTAGAGGGGGTGACACAAGAGGTAGCAGGGGCGGTATTGCTTATGCAGAGGTCAGACACGTTTGTAATAGAGGTGACTGTCATTGCATAAATATAAGACTTTATGAGCCATCGACAGTCGTGTCCTTTAACATGTGGATGGAGCTTGGACCTATGGAGTTAGCATGAGATGACATCATATCATGTGGGGAAGTGTGGGACTGGAGACAGAGGAGGGTTAAGGGTTTACGTTAGACATTGTGATAGGCCTGTCTGAACAGATGCGTCTTTAGTTTGCGTTTGAAACTGTAGAAATTGGGAGTTAATCTGATTGTCCGGGGTAGAGCATTCCAGAGAAGTGGTGCAACTCGGGAGAAGTCTTGTATACGAGCGTGGGAGGTTCTGATAATAGAGGATGTAAGTGTTAGGTCATTGAGTGAGCGGAGAGCACAGGTTGGGCGGTAGACAGAGATGAGGGAGGAAATGTAGAGAGGGGCGGCATTATGGAGAGCCTTGTGGATGAGAGTGATAACTTTATATTTTATTCTATAATGAATAGGCAGCCAGTGTAGTGACTGGCACAGACCAGAGGCATCGCTGTAGCGTCTAGACTGATAGATGAGCCTGCCCGCTGCATTCAGAATAGATTGGGGTGAAGGAAAGGTCTGCGTCAAACATGACCCCGAGGCAGCGGGCCTGCTGCCTAGGAGTTATAGTAAGGCCTGAGACTGCAATGGATATATCAGGGACAGATCTATTAGATGGTGGAAACAGTAGTAGTTCAGTCTTGGAGAGCTTTAGTTTCAGATAGAGTGAGGACATGATATTTGAGACAGCAGAGAGACAGTTGCTGGTGTTCTGTATGAGTGCAGGGGTGATGTCCCGGGAAGATGTGTATAATTGGGTGTCATCAGCATAAAGTAGCCATGTCAGTAGCCATGTCTAGTATCAGTACATATGTGTAGTATCAGTATCCTTGTCTAGTATCAGTACATATGTGTAGTATCAGTATCCTTGTCTAGTATCAGTACATATGTCTAGTATCAGTACCCATGTCTAGTATCAGTAGCCATGTCTAGTATCAGTAGCCATGTCTAGTATCAGTAGCCATGTCTCGTATCAGTACCCATGTCTAGTACTTTTACCTATGCCTGTTTCGTCTTTCTAGAAAACACTTCAGAGCTAATACTAAGATAGACTTTCTGGGACCTTAGACTGTGAACATGATGTCTCCAAAGGTCCTGGTCCATAGAGATGAGCGAACACTGTTCGGATCAGCCGATCCGAACAGCACGCACCCATAGAAATGAATGGAAACACCTGTGACGCTGGCCGGACGCCGACAAAGTCAGCATCACAGGTGCTTCCATTCATTTCTCTGGGTGCGTGCTGTTCGGATTGGCTGATCCGAACAGTGTTTGCTCATCAGTTTCACCAACTGTTGAAAAAAATCGGGAAGGTATTGAAACCATGGGTGACCTGATAGTGAGGGGGGGGGGGGTAGATAGAGGAGCAGGGAGGAACAGGGGGTGGAACTTTGATGCACAGCAATATATGCTAGATAAAAAAAAGTCACACTGTGATCATATGACATATTGAAGAAGGTGAAACACAGAATAAGGAAAGACACTGTGAGGAGACGATTATTACTTTTGAGGGAATGATCTTTCAGACATTATAATGAGTAAAAAAAACCATAAGTGTCTCTTTAAACTTGGATAATACATAGAACACATTGTATCAAGTATGTCAATGGTCTATATCAACATAGCTCAATATCAGGTATGAAAAGGAGTGGAAAAAAATGAATAAAAGCAAGTTTTCATTACAAAAACCAGTTCATACAAGTTTAGCAAGAGTCTGGTGTCATGCTTGTAGGGAGGAAGAAGCAACTTCACTTTGTAAAGCTAAGAAATCTATAAAGTTAGAGATAAACCCTCATGTACATTATAAGTCTATGCAAACCTCATCTTATAACTGTACCTCTTCATAATACAAATACGAGATCTGTCAGCAGCAGCTTGTTGATGGTTTTTAGTGAGCATTAGATGTTCTTATACATTGCATAGCGTAACAGTAGACATTAAAGAACTTGTCTAATTGAAAAAAAAAAGAAAAAGAAAAATTGTAAAATAACATAAAATTACTCATTTTTTTTCTGTCCCCCACCAATCCGGTGCAAAAGCTGCAGTGATCCCACATTGGGTTTTGTTTCCAAACTGCCAGTGGCGATGTGCTGCAGCCATTCAGTGACCTCAGCAGTCATGCACAGTAGTACCAGCATCAGTGATGTTATATATGTTATATAATATGGGCATGCATCAGTACTGAGCAAGGTTCTAGCTTATATAGTATGGTACATTTATGACTACACATTGAATAGATACATGTAGACGAGTTGCTGAGCAGTTGAACTAACACGCTGTTCTCTTCATATCCATCAGAATTCCAGTGCTGATCACCGTGTACGACTAGACCTTGGACTATGGGATAAATTTAGCGAACTTGCAACAAAGTGCATTATTAAAATAGTGGAATTTGCAAAGCGGTTACCTGGATTTACAAGTCTGACCATTGCAGATCAAATCACTCTACTAAAAGCCGCCTGTCTGGATATTTTGGTGCGTATTAATGTTTTTCTTTAAATTTCTAATTTACTTCACTTTTTGGTTTTATGTGAGTCACGGAAGAATTTCCTTTACTTGACTACTTCCATATATGATAATTGTTCTGCCATGTTTGCTATTGACTGAAGAGCGGAGTATTCCTCAGTTTCATTCCATAATTCTCAAAGTCCATCTCCAGCCAAAAACTGTAAATTGACTTACGAATGGAAATCTGTCCTCACTACCCCACTTAATTCTGCCTTCCTTTCAGGGACCACACCAACACCCTACCTAATGTCGGAAATGGGCAAAGGGTGTAGCCGGATGGTCCAGTCTCCAGCCAATCAGGTCTTGGTGTTTTTGGCTGGTGATCAACTTTAGGAAAAAGGTACATGTAGCAATTAAATGCAGGTTAAAGGATAGAATCTGGTAGAGCAATGTGTGAGGCTAGGTTCATATCGACACAAGGTTTTCGTTGTTCTGGTCTGTCGGGGGACCAGAAGAAGGGAAAATCGGACCACAAAAATAGTGGGCAAAGACATTTGACTATGATTGGATTGTGTTGGGTGTCTGTCAGTTCTCCGTTGAGCTTTCGGCACTTTTTCATCTGGTAGTGGATTTGTGCTGAACGAACACCAGGCAAAGATGTGAACCCAGCCTAACCAGTAAAATGGCCATATATACACTGATAAGTCCAGATTGTGATGCTTTTAGTATATTGCTCTTGTTGTGTTGTTTCCATGTCATTATTCTTTGTGTACTTTTTGTATTGTAAAATAATATAAGTTTATATATTAACACCCTGATAGGCTCTGCAGTATTTCTAGGGTAAATGTAAGACCAATATCTACCAGTACTGAAGATTCAGGAACCCTAAGGTATCCTTTAAACCACATGGATCATAACCACACTTATGAATCATATAAAAGGAAATAAAAAAAATCTAAGAGATCTGCTCTTAACATAAGCCGGCCGTGCTGACCTCCTCTTCATCCCTAGTCAGGAGGAGCAGTGAATGGGCTCTCATGTATGACAGTGATATATGGCATAAACACAGGAACAGAGTAAAACTATCCTCTGTTCTGCAGAGACTGCCCTGAGGTTTTCTCTCTCTGTGAATTCATTCATACTGTACTCTCTTATCACAGTTACTTGTGTGTGTGGTCCCATTCCACAAGACATAGCCATATATCATCAATTGCACGCCTGTCATTATTACACTATTAAGATAAGTCAACACCGCCTCCCTCTTAATCCAGTACACACGCGGTGATTTATTACTGGAGACGTCTCCCCTGAATGGTAGTAGCTTCTTGTATTATTAGCGGTCAACACGTGGCCAAGACTACAGCACAAGCCAGAATATACTACTTTTATATACCAGCCTATTAAGGTATATCTGTATCTCATATTGTGTCACAAACAACTAATAACTATTCCCAAACCTGTATACTGTTTGTCGGACCGTGTTAGGCTCTGTGTACTTTGTGATCAGTTTTCCTGTCAGAGGTTCCCCAATGTGTACCTCTAATGGCCTTCTTTATAGGAAAACAGTCAGCCGCAATTCGCTGTATACTTAAAAATAAGTGTATTTGGATGTCCAGAACGTTACTTTTATCGTGTTTGTCTGGAAAATAAAGCTCTATGCATAGATGTGATCAATTTATACAGTAGACCTAGAGCTGTCCTGGGTGTACATTAAACAGGACTTCACATCTGCGTTCAGTATTCAGACTTCAGTATTCAGACTTCACATCTGCGTTCAGTATTCCGTTCAGAGAGTCCACTTGGGTCCCCTCAAACGGAATACTGAATGCATTAAAAAGCGGTAAGCAATGAAAGCACACAGACCCCATAGATTGTAATGAGGTCCGTGCATTTTCCGCTCGGTGTCCGCACGAGTCATGTGGAGAGAAAAATATTTAAAAAACTATTTTCCTCCTCGCATGACTTGTGCAGAGACCGCACAGAAAACACATGGACCTCATTATAGTTTTTGGGCTTTCATTGCTCACCTCTTTTTAATGTGTTCAGTATTCCGTTCAGGGGGTCCCCAAGCAGACTCCCCAAATGGAATACCGAACGCAGATGTGAGCCAAGCCTGAGCCTGGGTCCTTTGCCCCATCACAGCTCTACACACTTGCATGGCTCCACCTTTCTTAGATATCCTTTATGATGAATTTATTTGGCATGTCAGCACGTACTTGTCTGAATCAGGTGATGCCACTCTTTGTTCTGGTTGACATTTTGCCCCAGATTGCCAGTTTCCATATAAGTTCTGCTATGTAGTAGTAAGCCTGTCCACTTGGCTTATGCAATTTTGTGTGACTTCCACATAGATAATCTTTGCACATTCAGAGCTCTGCTATACAGTTCTTGGTTGCAGAGATGCCGGATTTCTAGACCAATATTGCTATATTACATGTTATAAAAGTGCTGGTATATGGCTCATTGAAGAACATGGGCTTTGCTCTCCCAGATGAAACTGGGGGTATTAAATCAGTTTTATGAGACTATGATATTGATGATCTATTCTTATAATAGGGCAGGGGAACTCAACTATTTTTAGTAAAGGTCCACTGACTGGGATCGTCATCAGGTTAAGGCTTGAGCGTCACAGTAACTGTTCAGTATTTACATATCTTAAAACATAGCTCTAACCCTGCCCAGTCCTATCCAATCCCTGTTTGACCCCACTTACTCCTTTTGTGACCCATACAGTGTAATATCCCCTTTGTCCTCCCCACACAATATATTCCCCCCCCCCCCAACCAGGTATGTTGCCACATGGTATATTGTCCTATTGGTGCCCCCACAATATAATGCCCCTTTTTTGCCCACAACACAGTATAATGTCATTTTGGTGCCCCCACACAGTACAGTCCCCCCCCACTGGAGATGCAGGGGGCCACCCGAAATTCCCTCCTTCGTAATAACACTGACAGCGGTCAAGCGAAAGACTGATCTCTCAACAACTATCTCTTTTCACTGATGTAATACAGTAATGGCAGCAGGGATCCTTATATATATATATATATATATATATATATATATATATATATATATATCATCATCAGCAAAATCGGGTTATTCCCGTGTAGGCAGCGGGGACAAGTGCTGCCTATAATACAGATGGCTACTATATTATATCAGTCTTTTGGGCAAGGTCACAGCTATGAGCTGGTGTAGATTTCGGTGCAGGTACATGAGCACCTGAGTTATAGGAGACGTGGGCCTCTTCATAAAGGACGTACCTTCTACCGATGCAGGAGATATGAAGACTGGTGTTGAATACGTCAGTCTTCATTATTCCCTCCATTGTGTATAAGAAGATAACAGAAAATGTTAATCCTCTATGATAAAAATATAACAATGAAGGATTATATAATAATGACTGGTTCCTCTGAAATCTTAGTTAACCCTATGTATACTGCTGAACTGCAAAGGAGCAAAAGTATACTAACAAGTAAATATTCTCATTATGCAGTGACAAAGCGTTATTTATATAAAACTGGATAATCCCTTTTTCAGATTCACTTATTATAGCAATGTAATATAGATAAGCAGGATTTGGGTACCAAATAGTAGATAAAGGAATCCTTGGAAACACTCGCCAGTGTAAGAAAAGTCACTAACGTCATCATTTATCTTAGAGAACAAAATGTGCATATGTAATCCTAGAGGCCCGTGACGTGTGTAGTACTGAGCGTGCCACATCAGTCAGATTTTGGGCACTGAGCACGTATTTGTTATTAGGCTGGTATTTTAGCATTAGATGTGTTCCATACTTTCTATGACTATGCTAATTATACTGGCACAGACTCAGTGACTTCCCTCTTGTAGATGGGAAAATGATATAGTATTTGAAGCTGGCAAATGTTCTATGATTATACAACTATATTGTATTAAATCAGATTAGCTTTGTATTACTTCCCAGGAGCAATGGATGAATTTGCTTGGAACCAAATTATGGTTATGTTAGTAATGTAATGTTAATAATACAGATGGCAGATGACAGGGCCATAAGTTTTCTACTGCAAAGTTTTACTAAAGATTGACTATAATAAAGGCACAACTTTAGGTCCATGAAACATTGTTAAATTGGGCGTGCACCGTCTGTCAGCTATGTGATATTGGTAAGTCTTCCAGCCTCATCTATCTTTGCATTCCCTTCAGGGGCATAGCTTTAGAGGGTGCAAAAGTAGCACTTGGCTGGGTCCTGGTGTCTGAGAGAGTCCAAAGGCCCCTCTGCTACATTAGAAAAAAAATAGGATTATTATATGTTCATACCTGTGTCAGAGGCTCCTCCATTGCAGAGTCCATTTAAAATTGCAGATGAAAATGATAGATACTAAAACGGATACCCAATAGACTGCATTATAGTCAAAGGGATCTGCTGGACTGAGTTAGTGTCTATTATTAGGCAACTCCCTATAAACTGTGCTTTTTGTTCTGTTCCTCTGATGGATGGAATGAATGAAAGGAACAACCAGATGTGAACTTATCCTTGGCCATCGTCTTACATATTAGGGCAAAGAAGCTTTAAGTGACATCTCTGATTCCAAGTCTTATTAATTATTATTGAACCAATTTGATGCTCCTTTGGAAGAAGAAAGAAACCTTAAGTCAACCTAAACATGAATTCCTTCAAAAACAAGAGTTATGTGTCTTCTTTTCAGAGGAGCCTCTGATTTGGCAGCTATAAGATGAGCTTTCTTTCACATGGATGAAAACTCATTTGCATATTTTTCCAAGGTATTCCATCCATACACTTTGATCTCTCCAATGAGAACAAGTACCCCAACACGTTAAAAAAAAAACGCATATAAAATATGTGTAAATACTATTATAAATTAAGGGTGGATTATATCCAAGCTTCCAGGGATGTATGGAAGGCAGATTCCTGGCTGGCCACAGATCTCCCAATAAGTCCCGTTGCAGCAGGAAAGAGGAGGCACAACATTGCTTGTAGGAGATCAGGAAGCATGTAGAAAGACCGTCGGTGTACACTAAATGTAACGTGTAGTCATTGTGTAGGTCTTTCTGATGGCCTCCTTGAACCATCAATTTCTTGTTTTCGGACTTTCATGATGTTGATCATCATAATCAAAGTCGGAGTCAGGACTTTATTAACCTCAAAACCTAGAAAGCAAGAAGACCTGGACTGCAACGTTATCTGTTATCTTAAAATTCATTATTCTCCATTATGACTTGTCAGATTTGTAACAGGGAAGCTTGGGGTTCCCAGCCCATTTTACTCAAAAACGTAGATGGGAACCTAGCCTAACTTGAAGCCTAGCACTGGTCATGGGTTTCAGGTCATGTGATACTATTTTGGGAATACTGGACGGAGTTGAAGATAAAGCCCAGCTCCAATTTTCATTACAACACTCCTGTTAGCAAGTATTAAGGTTAGAAGTTTTATTATAATATCTCAGCTCTGTCAACAGATTATTCATGTGCTCGAGGTTACGATAAAACTATAGTACTCTGGATGCTGTAAGAAAAGTGTGACTTTAAAATTAGAATGGACCCGAGCCATCATCAGCTTGTAGATAATGGTTCCCGATCTTTCTCCCTGGTGTGACTTTTCACAGAACGTCTACACTGAGCCTGGTGTAATTCACTGTTAACAATCTAAATTCGCTTTGTGCCGAGAAATATTCACCTGGCATGTAAATGATCAGCGGCATAAATAATCCCTGGAGATGAAGAACTTTGTGCTCAATAATATTATCTCATTGCTGGAAGGGGAAGTCGATATTAAACGCTTCTCGGGCCCGAATAGACCATGTAGAGGGCATGATCCAAGAGCCGAATTATTTGTGTAACTTCAATGAAGAACCGTACATAAATTAATAGAAATTTCATCTAAGAAGGTGACTATAGTAGCGATTTTAGCTTTGTGAATTGGATATTGACAAGAGAGATCAGTGCCCCCTGGGAAGCCGCGCAGCATTTCACCCTTGCTCTCTAATGTATACGTATATGTATATTTGGTGGTGCTTGGCTGTATTTTCCCAGGGCTAAAATTCTAAAGCCATGGGGCGTAGATTTGAAGCTGTTACATGGCTGAATGCTTTCATATTATTGTGACTGAAATGTATTTTTCTAAGTGGGCCCACACCTTTCAGTGACCCCCTATGATTTATTGACCTCACTGTCATCTTCTTTCAGTCTGCTCTGTCTGACATCCAGTGTTTGATTTCCTCACAGTGGCTAACAAGATCTCACAGATCTCGGTGCCTCTTCTTTGTTGGGTCTTTCTTGTGAAGGGAGCGCCACACTCTTGATGAAAAATGAAGAGTTTTGTTAGCTCAGAAAGGGAGAGCTTTCCATGGCCGGGCCAGCTGGAATGTGTGACTGATCTGCTGATTCTCTCCTGCGCCACCATTCTTGTGCTTGCCATGGGAATACAGCAAATGGTGCTTACCAGCCCACCCCTCAGTGGCCACATGGCTCCAATGAAGAAATGCCAGACTCTTTGCCTTCTCATCATTTCTTTTTTTTGTGTCATACAGCTTTTTAGTGGTGGAGTCTGACTACGACATAAAGAAAATATGTCGTAGGCCCGGGTTCCCAAACTGTTCATTTTCATGGATTTCACTATGTCTAGTTTACAAGTATGTATTCAGCGTACAGTGACATATCGACAGGGGCACAAAAATACCACGTATTGCGATGAAAGGAGTCTCTCACCAAAGTTCACTGATTTCAGGGTCCCTGCACCCAGAGGAAGTGTCAGACGGGGTGCTGTGGTCCCACCAGTAAAGTTCAACTTGTCAAATGCACATCTAGTCATTGTCTCTGACTATTTGTGACCTTGAGGCCCTATGAGTGGTCTCCTGACTGGTTCTTATCTTGAACAAGGGCCCTCTGGTGACTGGGGCTTCCATAGAGATGTCAAGACACGGAGCCGAGATGCTGAGCATACTGATCACACTGCATTGCCACCTAGATGTAATCTCTGCCATTCATCTATATAATAATAAACTAGGGTGGTTTGTAAGGTAACCTAACTAGTTTATTATATGGGTGCATATTGCGTATGCTTGACCATGGCTGCCACTCCTCTAAGAAGGAGTTGGAGTCAGGCTCCAATGCTCCAATGAGTCAGAGGAGTAGAGGAGTTGGAGTTGTTGGCTTGGCCTACTGACTCCACAGCCCTGACATAAACCCAGCCTAAATGGGCTATTTTGTAACTCTACTTTTCAGATTATTTAAAGGGGTTCTGTAGGAATTACAGATCTTTGACAGGAGGCGGAGGAAGTTGAAAAATAACAAAACAAAAAAAAACCATACTCACTTATCCTCGCAACTCCGGTATGTCTTGCCTTTTTTTTTAAATGTAGACTGTGAGCCCCATATAGGGATCACAATGTACTTTTTTTCTCCTATTAGTATGTCTTTGTAGAATGAGAGGAAATCCACGCAAACACGGGAAGAACATACAAACTCCTTGCAGATGTTGTTCCTGGCGGGATCTGAACCCAGGACTCCAGTGCTGCAAGGCTGCAGCGCTAACCACTGAGCCACCATGTTGCCCCTGGTATGTCTTGCCTTTGTCCAGTCCAGCTGTACCCGGGGGTTGGACAAACGGAATGCTGGGGATGGGTGCATATGTTTTTTTTTTATCTTTCCCTGTCTCCTGGCAGAGATTGGTAATTCCTGCACAACCCCTTTAAATTGCAAGAAATGTGTCCCCTGTAGGCTGTCATTTATAATTTTCTTGGTGCAGGTACTTATTTCAGTGACAGTACCTTCATTTGTGGATAGGATCTGGTAGGTGAGTGAGTACAACCCATGGAATTAAGGGAGAAAAGGTGAAAAATAGTAATTTTTTGTGATGTTAGTATATACCGTATTTTTCGGACTATAAGACGCACTTTTTTTCCTCCCAATATGGGAGGAAAATGTGTGTGCGTCTTATAGTCCGAATGCAGCGTGTGCAGCGTCTGTGTCCCGTCTGTGCGAATGAAAAGAAGAGCAGCACGGTGCCTGCCTGCTCTGCCCCTCCTTCCCTGTCTGTGTTGCGTGTTTGCAGGAGCGAGATATGAGAGGCAGGGAAGTAAGGGCGGGCCAGACAGGTGAAGGAAGCATGGTTTCAAGCTTGCCGAGAAAACCACGCCTCCTTCTCCCGTCTGGCCCACCCCTCCTTCACTGCCTCTCAGATCTGGCTCTTGCAATGAAGCCACACAGACAGGGAAGGAGGGGCGGGCCAAACGGGAGGAGGAGGCGTGGTTTTCTCGGCAAGCTTGAAACCACGCCTCCTTCACCCGTCTGGCCCGCCCCTACTTCCCTGCCTGTGTGGCTTCATTGCAGGAGCAAGATCTGAGAGGCAGTGAAGGAGGGACGAGCCAGACAGGTGAAAGAGGCGTGTTTTCAAGTTTGCTTAGAAAACCACACCTCCTTCACCCGTCTGGCCCGCCCCTTTTTCTCTTCTTGCATAGCTTCACTGCAGGGTGTCTCTTTCAATCCATGGATGAGATTAGATAGACAGACAGACAGACAGACAGACAGACAGACAGACAGACAGACAGACAGACAGACAGATAGACAGATAGATAGATAGATAGATAGATAGATAGATAGATAGATAGATTAGATAGATAGATAGATATGTTCAAATCACCCCCATATCCCTAGCATACATATAAAACAAAAACATTACTGTGAAACACATACACATTTGGTATCCCTATGTCCGAAAGCCCCCGGTTCTATTTACATTGGTGAAATATTATATTATTAGGTTATTAAATATTTCACCAATTTTTTTTCCTTAATTTTTTTTTTCCCTATTTTCCTCCTCTAAAACCTAGTGCGTCTTATGGTCCGGTGCGTCTTATAGTCCGAAAAATACGGTATATCATATGAGTCTTGGTAAAACCCCCAGACGTTTTGGTAACTATAACTTTCTTCGGTGGGAAAGACCAGGTACCAAGTTAGAGTAATACAAGTGAATGACGTCTATATAAGTATAAAGCACGTGCCAGGATACAGGAGCCCAGGCAGTAAGTTGTAGCATTAAGTGCCATAGATAGGTGAGGTCAGATAGTGAGGGACATGGTGCTGCAGAAGATTCTGTCTTCAACAGCATCACGTGTCTCATTATATAACCTCGGCAGGTTCTTGTTATAGTTAGCAAAATGTCTGGAAATTTTACCAAAACTCATATTCATACATTTCAACTTTTCATAATATATATATATATATATATATATATATATATATATATATACACCGTACTATGTACTTGTGTATGAACGCTACTTCTGCACTGACAAGGACACTAATATCACTGATTGTGAAACACAACAAATTATTATTTTTCAGCTTTTTATAAAAAAAAAAAAAAAAAATTTAGTACTTGGAAATATCTTTGTATTGACATGGCTTTGACAAGCACTCCAGACAGCACCCTAACTTACTTCACGGAGTGCAGAACATTATATACTACAACGCTATCTCATATATGTGACATTTACAATTCACATTGACTTTGTAGTACATAACACAAAGACAACATGAGATGAAGCATCAGACTCGGCAGATTCGACTGCCATAACCAGAACGCCAAGGTCACCATATAAAGCGTTCTATCCAGAAGCTGACTATAAAATAGCCTTATCCTTCAACCCTTGACACATATATTGACTGGTTTACTGTGTATTCGCCTATAATATGTTATTCTTTCATAGCCAATGTGTTATTCAATACGGCTTATAATTTTGCAGCTTTCATTTTTTTAACCATATCCTCGGCCGTATCTCCTTCTGCTGGTGTATCTAATACAAATGCAGGATCATTTCCATGTAAAGCCTATGAACAATGTCATTCATTGCCTAATTTACCTGTAATTGCTTTCCTGCCACACTTACATTACCGTCTGTTCCTTGCTTATAGCTCAATAATCTTCCCATCACACGCAACTCTTGAGTTTTAATTTGAGATTAAACATTTATGACCTATTTTAGTTAGTAATTAGATAATAATGGAGCAATTGTAATGCTGAACTATTGTGTCACTTACTTTTTTACTGGACTACGTGTGTGTCTGGATTTCTGCTGTGTTACAGTATATCACATATAATAGTCTCCACTTTAACGTATATAATTAGCTTATTTCTCTGACTTATGTTTCCCATTTGCTTCATCAAGGAGTATTGCTACTTAGTGTAATTACATTACGCTCCGCTGGTTTTGAGCAGTGGTCCTTATACTGCTGCATTACTACAAGTCCCAGCATGCACTGCATGGTCAAGCGTTCTTGAACTTGTATATATATTTGTTGGAAGTGCTTACATTCCCCTCTCGATCATATACATACAGTTGTTCACACGGAGAGGATACATATAGTCCTCAATTTCTCCGAATAGCCATATTACCCATATACAAATGGTGTTAGACCATTGAGGAGAAAAGGTAGCATTACATGTAATAATCAGAAAAATCACACCCACACAGAAATGTTGGATTGTTGCAAAATTTGTCATGCAGTAATGTCTCAGGGCCACATGCAAATTATCAAGGCCCTGGGTCTTGCCACAGGACAGCAAAAATTTCCCTCCCCTGCTGCTGCCCTGTAAAAAGGCTTTTTGAGGATACTTTTGGGTAGTGTACCATTTGGGGAGAGATCATTGAATGCGAGATATGTATGTATGACACTTGGCCCAGTTGCCAGATTTTTTGAGAGAGGGTGCATCATTGGACTGAGAGAAGCATGATGACCAGTACAGAGTACATGTGATGTGCCAAGAAGCATGAGCAGCTCCCACAGATCCCTTGTTCACTATTTAGACAGAGGGTGCACTTTTATTATACACCTCTGTCTCTGGCCATTTTCAGGTAGAAGGATATTTAGTGTCACAGTTCCCTTTGCGAGTCTTTCCATTGACAGCCAGTGTTGACTTTGTTTGCAGTGTTGTCATGAATGAGAAACCTTGACTGCTATGGACTGGAATCCAGTTTCTGTTTCTGCAGTGAGCAATTCAATCCCCCCTTTGCTGTGGAGCGATCCACTACCACAACTACTGGTGTGATGGGCAGGTTAGCCAATGCATGCGGTATCCAGTCATCCCTAGCAGTGATACAAGGGACATGGCAAGACTTCGAGCTGCCATTTTTCAGCAAGATAATTCCCAACCACACACACAATGCGCACTCAAACACACAAGTTTTTCCCAAGAATGTCTCTTCCAATTCCTTGGCCTGCTTGGTCTCCAGATCAAGTATTTATGGGACAAGTCGTGGCGTCAGCTTTGGCAACTTATGACTATGCAGGATTTACATGCCCATTTCAAATATTTGTGGTCAAATGTGCCACAGGGTATCCTATGGAATCTGTATATCTTCATGTTTAACTGCATCTCATCTTGTATACCGACTATTCTACAGGGTACGAGATTCTCTTTTCAGTTGTACAGATTTCCTCAATAAACTTATCCTTTTTATTGAACATTATACGGTAATTACTCTCATATATCATCATTACGTTCACGCATATATTTCATTCCGATTCCAATAACTCCTTCTCAGCGCATTATTTTTTCTGACAATGATTGTATACATCTTGGGTGAAAAAGTCCTTATGGTCTCAGACTAAAGAGTCGTAGGTTCTTTGTGCACTGCCATGTGGTATTTCTGCAAAGTACCATATTATGTAGATGTAATCCACTTTAGGCAGTGCTCCTAGGGGATAATATCTGCATAATACAGCATCCAGAGAAGCAGGCCACAGCTGGACTGAAAAGCCGTCATACTCCTACGCATTGGTACTTTATTTGGTATTTTGTATTTATTTCTGTTTGCGTACTTATATTGTACACTTATGTTTCTCCTATACGTAGTATTTTAAGGTGCAACTTTCAGACAACTTTTGATTTTCTGGCAGAATATATGTTATTAATAAATCTGTAATATATGCAGGATTTCACAGAAAATATATAATGTATATTTCCCTTTCTTCTGTATTGAGAGCACTCCTTGCCTCTCATTGAGTGACAGGGTATGGAGTACAGGCCGCGTAGTAAGTACAAACTTGCTTTTGGTGAAAAAGGATATTCTCTTCTTTCATATGACACTAAGGTTGCAGTGCTGTCTATATTATTTCCAGAGATATCACTGATTGAAAATAGTCGGGATTGAGAATTTTATATCATATATATTATTCATCTGCATATACATCTCCTTATCCCAACTGTGTTTTCAACCAGTGATATCTTTGGAAATAACCTAGATAGCACTGCAAACCTTAGTGTCATATGAAAGAAGGGAAGCAAGTCTGTATGTGTTATAACACCTGAGATATACCGTAACTGTTTGAAGTGACCATCCCCTCTACTCATTTTCTCCATATCTTACACAGCAAAATTATAAAAAATAATAAAAATGTTTACCAGCCGCATACTCCATACACAGTAACATTCA